>NW_012108696.1:3475643-3511104 GCF_000951045.1 Mandrillus leucophaeus
TTGAACCCGGGAGGCAGAGGTTGCAGTGAACCCAGACGGCACCACTGCACTCCAGCCTGGGCAACAAGAGCGAAACTCCATCGCAAAAAAAAAAAAAAAAAAAAATTCCCTGTTAAATTCCTGCTAAAAGCCAAGGATAGTTTGAGTAAGTCTTGAACTTTACAGTTTTAAAATGAGCACCTACATAAAAAAACTTTTAAACTTTATTGTTAAGCAGTTTTCCCAACCATTAAAAAAAAAAAATTCAGATCATGCATAAGTTAACACCTAAGCAGAAGAGATAAACTGTATTTCCTGCTGTAGACCAGTCTCTCACATTCTGAATCTGCACAGGCAGTCAGGCCTTCTAGCTGAAATACTGACAGTCAGAAGAACAATAAAAACACAGCCATGTTTCAAAAGTAAACTTTAACTTCAAGCTCTTATGCAACTTAACTAAAAGATTTAACCTTTCAAACCACACGCACACGTCTTAAACAGTTTATGTGTTATGAAACACATTAAGAAAAAGCTGTTAAAAAAACAACGAAATTGTTAAAAATGCACAATTTCTATTTTCTAAGCACCGATCCTCCACTGCCTGAATTTAGCACTTTTCCAAGAAAACAGGCCCCCTGCACAGAAAACCTAAATTATATTATTATAATATTATTATAATATAATAATATAATAAGGATAAATTACATTATCCTTATCACCATAAAACCTAACAAAGAGGACAATACCAATTGGGATATTCAAAGCTTCAAACTTTTATGGAATTCAATGCTTCCAAAAATAACTGGTATCAGCCATAAACAGGAATGAAGTATCAATACATGTTGCAACACAGATGAACTTTAAGCATTACGTTAAGTGAAAGCTGGTACAAATGGCCGTATGTTGTACAATTCCATTTACATGAAATATCCACAATAGGCAAATCTATGCCGACAGAACACGGATTAGTAGTTGCCAGGGGCTGGAGGGAGAAAAGTAAGGCAACTAACTTCTAATGAGGACCGGGTTTCCTTTTGGGGCGGTGAAAATCCAGAAGAATACGGTGGTGGTGGACGCAGAGCCTTGTGCATGCACTAGGAAGCACTGAATTGCACACCTTAACCTGATAAATTTAACGGTCCTGTGAATTAAATCTTCACATTCAAAAACTGTAATAGTAAAAAAATAGGCTGAGTGCAAATACCCCAACAATCTATTCCGGACCCTAGCAAAGCTGAGTTTATTCAGTCTCGGGTTGGTGTCCTTTTCCTTGCGTTAAGACCTCTTTTTTGAACCAGGAAGGAACATTTGGTTCCTCAGACCCGTAGAAGTAGCTTTAAGAGCTTGTCTTTCTCTAGTTGACTTTTAATCCCAATGGCAGAAGCTGAAACGTTTTTCGTATATTTTAACTGCACTTGGCACCCGTACATCTCTTTCCTCCTCCCTGTGCCCTTGACACGGCTACTCGTTAGGTGGTGATGAGCAAAGCTAACTCTTAGTGGGAGACACCAAGGACCAGAGAAGTTCTCCCAGCCTAGAGGGCGGGAAGAGCACTACACACCATTTCTCTAAATTCTCTAAACACTCAAGCCCCAAGCATCATATGTACAAGTAAATACCTTTAACACATCTCTTGGCTGACTTCTTGCTGCTGGCTTCTAACTCGATGCCAATTTCATCAGGATCTTGCCCCTCTTCTTTAACCGCCTATTAGGGACAGATGAGTTTTACAACATGATTAAGAGCTGCAGGGCACACACTGTTCCTTACAAGTAACAACCTCCCATGAAACAAAGGCAAACGCGTCCTTGTAGAGAGCAACCCCGGGTCAGCTATCTGGGCCGCAAGCCCAAAAGGCGGAGGAGGAATCCCGCACAGCTTGGATCTCTCTGGATCCAAATGACAAAGGAGAGGGAGGCTGCGAGCAGGAGCTCCAGAACTGGGGTCAAGGACCAGTTCCAAAACGGCAACTCAACTCGACACTGCCCAACCTTCGACTTTAAAGTTATGTGATGGGACAAATCAGAACAGAGAGGCTGCACTTGGCCCGCCTCGGTGAAGGGCTGGCCACCGCTGGTGAGGAGGAACAGTAGCCACCCTGGGGAGATTCAACAGGTCCCTCAGTGCCTGCCACCTGCCGGGTCCAGGACTGGGCACCCACAAGCTCCCTCCCTATGCTGAAGGAGTTTCTTCCAGTTGCGGAGACAGACAATCCCCAACCACTTAATATCTTGCATTTAGCCCCTGCATTCAGCGAGGTACGACATAAACGCAGAATGAGCTGGCAAGGAGGTGGGGCGGCCCATTAGGGAGGGCGCTCAGGAAGGTGATGTCTCAGGCACACCCGAAATGACAAGGGGCCGGCCACGAGATCTGGGGGACACGGGTGGACAGCTTCGTAAATGCTAAGGCCCTGGGGCAAGAACAAGCACCGCCCCCTTTCCTGTAAAAGCTCAGGAGTCCGCCAGACACCCATTCTCCGGAGAAGGAAACTGAGGCACAGAGAGAAAAGCACCTGCCCAAGGTCACAGAGCCAAGGCTCGAAAGGGAGCCCCAGGAGGGGTCACGGGGCCACCCTGGTAGCCGAGAAGACCGGACGCTGAGCGCGCTTAAAGAGAAAAGGTGGAAGGAGAATAGGAAGGAAGGCACAGAGAGGGGCGGTAACGGGCCAAGGTCACACAGCCGGCCCCCTGGGTGCCCGACACCTCGAGTCGGGGTCGGCCAAGACGCGGGTCGGGCCCGGGGCGCCCCGGGTCCGGGAGCCGCGGTGACAGGCACTGGCGGGGGCGTGCCCAAGCCTCCTGCGCCACCCCCGAGCCCCGCGCCGCCTCACCTTCTTGAGCCGCTCCATCAGGACGCTCTTGTTGCCGCCCGTGTCTAGGTTCCGCTTCTTCAGCTCCGCCCGCAGATCGATCACCCGCAGCTCGCTGAGTCGCCTCGTCCCAGTCTCCGCAACGCCCGGGCCGAGAGCAGCCGTGCCAGGGCCCGAGTCGCCCGACCCGGGCAGAGTCTCCGCCATCGTCACGTTCCCGTCTCCGCCACCGACTCAGCCGCACACCGCCGGCAGCTGGAGCGGCTCTGAACACAAAATGGCGCCGCCTAAGAGGAAAACGCACTCGTTTCCTCCCGCCCCGCTTTGCGGCCGCGCACGCGCACGCGCACCGCCTTACGAGCGCACTTAGCAGCAAGGACGCTCGCGCGTCGACCAACCGCGCGTTCACCGGCACCACGCGCAGGCGCCGAATCTGCAGCTCGCATGCGTCCCGGCAGTTCCCGGCGGGAGGCTGGAGAGACGCAACGCGACTGCGCACATCCCCGCGTTGTTCTCACTGCGCATGTGCAGTTGCAACCGGGATAGTCCAGCTTGCGCTTGGTGCGCCTGCGCAGAAGCGAGGCGCGCCGGGGCGACTGGAGCGGTTCCCTCGCAGGCGGCGCCATTTTGTGCTAGGAGCCTGATAAAACCGGCCCGGTTCTGTGGAAAGTGGGCGGCGGAGCCAGGGTCCCTGGAATGGCGGAGACTCTGTCAGGCCTAGGAGATTCTGGAGCGGCGGGCGCGGCGGCTCTGAGCTCCGCCTCGTCAGAGACCGGAACGCGGCGCCTCAGCGACCTGCGAGTGATCGATCTGCGGGCGGAGCTGAGGAAACGGAATGTGGACTCGAGCGGCAACAAGAGCGTTTTGATGGAGCGGCTGAAGAAGGTGGATTTGGGGCCCCGAGGGGCGGGCACAGGGTGGGTTTGGGATCCTCTTGGCCGCGACGGTGGCTCGCGGGCCCTGGCGTCCGCCCCCGGCCCCGTTCGCGGCCTCCCCGGACCTGGTGTTCTCGCGTCCCCCGGCTCTTCCCAGGCCCCGGCGAGAGTTCCTTGGCCGGCTGGGCCTGGGTTCAAATAGTAACGCCGCATTGGGGCCGGGAGAAGCAGAAAAACGGCGCGCGTGCAGGAGAAGCGGTGACGGGTGACATCGTCCCCCTAGAGGAGGGTTCTCCCCTCGTCTCGTCCCCGCCTCCGTACCTGGAGGGGAGACCCTGAAACGTTCACTTCCTAGGCGAGGGGAAGGGACTCGGCCAAGGTCACACGGCCGAGGACGGGCGGCGTCGGGATTTGAACCCAGGCCGTGGGATTCCTGGGCCTGCTGCTTGGTTTCCCCTGGGAAGAGATTTTGTGACCCACGGGGGACCGACCAGCCTGAATCGGGGCAGATTTTCAAAGGAGACACCCGTAGGACATACTCAAAGAGAAAAATAGGAAAAACGACCACAACCCCGTTTTCCCGTTTTGCCGGTACTCGCGCGGTGCAGTAACAGGGCAGGAAGGAAAAGTGGGATTGACGATAGCGACCCGAAATGTGAAATGAGGGGAGACCCGGGGTGGACTTTAAAACCAGCCTCAGAACTGCCCGGGAGGCGGGCAGAGCCTGGGCTTCCCCTGGTCCATCAGTCTCTCTGGACTCGGGAACCCTGCCAGCTCTCCGTGGCCTGATCTTGGGCGTAGAAGACCTTGAACCCCTTCTGAGTCCTTTTTATTCTATTTATTTATTTTTTCTCTCTCTCTGTAAGAAGAAAAAAAGCAATAGGACTTTGGTTTGGGGATTAAATAAGGTTGCGTGGAGCAGGCTTGGCGTGCTGCCTGGCGCATGTAAACACTTCGGTGTGTGGTTGCCGTCACGATTCCCTTCTCCTCTCTGTGCCACCACGAGTCCTCATTTGCAGATCGGGGGCTCTAACGCCTACCTTGGGGGATTCAAAGGGATCCCTTGGAAAAGCAGAGAGTCAAGTAAAGGTTAGCCGCCTGCGGTTTCCTTATTCCTGTCGGTTTCTTTCTCTGCATTCCTTCCACCTGGCTACTCTGGGACCTCTCTCCCCTGTAGTCGCTCCGCCTGGCCGCCCACCCTCCCAGGCCCTGCAGGCAGTGGGGCTGGTGACGACATTCCACCATCCTGGCTCCGGAACTACGGAGATCGCAGGGCTTTATTATTAATTGGTGATGAGAAGTAGGGATTTTTTTTTTTTTTTTTTTTTTCCTGATGAGAAACCCTGGGCTCGAATGGATAGTTGTCTTGGCCAGAGTCACATGGGCCTTTTAAAAGCTCAAACTTGGGTTTCTTTTCACTGTGGATTCTTTCTTTACTCAGACAAGGCAGGAAGTTCATTGATCTACATATTTACCCAGAGAAAATGCAGACAGTGGAGATTGGCGGCCTCCCATCAGCTAAGCCAAATTAAGAGGCTTTATCCTTTTTTTCTCCCCGGACGGTCCATAGGCCTGAAAAGCTGCTGTGATGGCACTGAACCTTCCTGTCAAGCTGGTAACTGAGACTTCCCATCACTCACTGTCATCTCTGAGAGCACAGATTTGTTCCTTCTTCCTTCTCCTTTTCATTTTCTTCAAGATGTGGTCCCAAAACACGAATACTGCCAGCCCATATCCCTGTCTACTACTCACCCAAGCTAGTCTGGAGTTTTCTGATCTCGTTCTCTTCCCGTTTCTGTCATCCTGTTGTTGTCCCTTTCTTGGTTTATTTTTCCAGGAAGGGCAAAAGAGCAAAAGGGGGAAACGAAACACCTGCCTAGGGCATTGCTTCTCTTTTCCTAGTGGTGTTTCAGAATTGCCTGTCCCCGGGAAAAGGGTGAGGGACTTGGTGATTGTACTTTTCCTTAATCCCAGAAAAGAACTTCAGTCCCTTTTCTGGCTTCTGAGAGGAGAGATTTTTGTTGCTGCTGGTAAAGATGAGTTGTGGAATCCCCAGGCCCTATCTCAATTCAGACTTACCCACCTGGGAAACTTCGAGGGTTCCAAACCTCTGCAAATAAAACAGTACATGAAATGATGTGAACAAAACTTGTGCTCATGGGACAGGAGAGTAAAGACTGGAAAAGTTATCAGTAAAACTTACCCTGAAGCTAAGTTTCTAGCAATGTCATCATGATTGACGTGTTCTGTACTGATGGCTTAGTTGATGCCAGGCACTGTGCTGAGGATGGGCATTGTTGAAGTGAATGACAGAGTCCTGGGGTGGGAGGCTGGGCGTGCCAAGAAATTGTTAATATCTGATGAGGCACAATCACGTAGTGGTTGAGAATGAGGTATTGGAGTCAGTCGTGAATGTACATGACGGGGATCGGATAAGGTCATGCATGTCGTGACTGGTCTCGTGTGTAACACACAGTAGGATCCCAACCAGTGAGTGTTAGTATTCCATCCACACAGTACTGAGTACAGGCACGGCGTGGAGGGAGTCCCTGGAGGGTTAAAGAGTATTTTGTGAGTAAAGTCAGAAGAAATTGGAGAGTGTGCCTTTCCCTTTTTGAGTTCTTCTGGGCTTAGGAAGAAGATGAACCAGATAAGCCTACTGTTTGTTGAGTGCTTCCTTTTCATGGCTAATAGAATCCTCACAACAGTCTTCCAGGGTAAGTACTATATTATTATTAGCCGCATGTTCCGGAGGAAGAAGCAAAAACTGAGCACCTAAGTAAACCCGCCTGGGTCCACCCAGCTAAGAACTGGTGGTGTCAGTCGGTCTCCAGTGTAGAGCAAGATAACAGATGAGTGGATGGGCCACAGGCCCTGGGCGGTGAGGGCGGCAGCAGCTTTTTGATCTTAAAAATACAGTTTCCTTGTCACCTGAAGGCTCTCTGAAAGCAGTGTGTGTGCTGGCTTTTTGGATCAACTTTACTTTTCCCTTCTTTTTAGGCAATTGAAGATGAAGGTGGTAATCCTGACGAAATTGAAATTACCTCCGACGGAAACAAGAAAACATCGAAGAGGTCCAGCAAAGGTATGGAGGATTTCATAAGCAAGTTTCATGTTAAGTGCTTTCTTCAAAACAAATTCATTGCTAATGTGCCTCATGTACTTGTCTGTGCATTGGCCTTGTGAACCACTCTGAACCGGGAGCCTTCAGCGAAGCTTTGCATTTTCTTTAAAGATCTCTCTACTGTGTTTTGTTTCCTTGGTATCTGGGAATTACAACAGGATGGAAGGAGTATTTGCCCTTTATTCATTTTCCTCTGTAGATTGTCAGCAGTCCTTAAGTAAGGAGTGTTTCAGGAGTCAGTCACAGTGGCGTGTGCCTGTAATCCCAGGCGACTCGGGGCTGTGGTAGGAGGATCACATGAGCCTGGGAGTTCAAGACCAGCCTGGGCAACATAGCAAAACCCAACTCTACAAAAAAAACTTTTAAAAGGCCAGGTGTGGTGGCATGCATCTGTGGTCCCAGCTGCTTGGGAGGCTGAGCCGGGAGGATTACCTGACCCCCAGGAGGTTGAGATCAACTTGGGCAACACAGGGAGACCCCCATCTCCACCAAAAAGAAATTAACCAGGCATGATGGCATGCACCTGTGGTCCCAGGTACTTGGGAGTTTCAGGAGGGGGATCACTTGAGCCCAGGAGCTCAAGCCTGCAGTGACCTATGATTGCACCACTGCACTCCAGCCTGGGTGACAGAGCAAGACCCAGTCTCTTTAAAAAAAAAAAAAAAAAAAAAATGCTGGGCACAGTGGCTCACACCTGTAATCCCAACACTTTGGGAACCCAAGGCAGGAGAATAGTTTCAATCTAGGAGTTTGAGACTAGCCTGGCCTGCCTCTATCCACCGCCAAAAAAAAGTAACTAGGCATCGAGACATGCCTGTTTTCCTAGCTACTTGGGAGGCTGAGGCAGGAGGATCATTTGAACCCAGGAGTTCAAGGCTGCACTGAGCTGTTATGGCACCACTGAACTCCAACCTGGAGTCCACGAAGTATTTAGGACTGCCCGAGCCTCCTGTTGCTTGGACTTGTAGAAAGTAACATTCCTTTTAAATATCACTTGACTCAAACAGAACTGTCACTTTAACATTTCTTTTAAAAACTGCTTATACAGTAAAAGTTACATTTCACATGACATGACTCTCACCATCTTACCCAGATCTCTCTCGCCCATCCCCCACACCCTGTGCTTTGTTTGTGTGTCAGGCCCCAAACAAATGATTTACTCTCCTAGTTCTCTGTGACGTCGCTCTGCCCACCCTTCCCCATCTGTCTGCGTTAGAGACCTAGTTCCTCAAAAGACAACTGATCCATCCCACCAATAGCAGCTCGTCTCCTTGGGTTCTCTGTCTTCCCGTGGCATAGTTCCTTATACCTTGGTTTAATATTTATGTCATCTTGCCTTCTGTCAAGACCAGATTGTTGAGGACTAGGGCTGTATCTTGTTTATGTTTCTTTCCCCTGCAATGGTTTAACTTGGTAACACTCAACTAATGGCTTAAGAATCAGCCAAGGTAGGGCGCCATGGCTCACGCCTGTAATCCCGGCACTTTGGGAGGCTGAGGCGGGCTGATCACCTGAGATCAGGAGTTCGAGACCAGCCTGGCCAACATGATGAAACCTCGTCTCTACTAAAAATATAAAAATTAGCCGGGCATGGTGGCGGGCACCTGTAATTTACCCCAGCTACTCGGGAGGTTGAGGCAGGAGAATTGCTTGAACCCGGGAGGCGGAGGTTGCAGTGAGCCCAGATCATGCCAGTGCACTCCAGCCTGGGGGACAGCAAGACTTCATCCCCACAAAAAAAAGAATCAGCTGAAGTTGGGCTTGTGGACCGAATGTTCTCTTGGTTCATGTAGAGTTTTCCCTATCTGAAATGCTTGTGACCAGAAGGGTTTCGTTTTTTGGATTTTGTGCAGTATTTTCATACGCATAATGAGATAATCTTGGGATTGGGACCCAAATCTAAACAAAAAATTTGTTCTATATTGGAAGATAATTTTATACCATATTTTTTATAATTTTGTGCATGAAACAAAGCTTTCGCTAACGTTTTGACTGCAACCCACCGCACATCAGGTGTGGAATTTGCTATTTGTGGCGATACGTCAGTGCTCAGAAGATTTCAGAGTTTCAGATAGGGATGCCCAACCTGTAATTGAAGGCCTGGTTCTTAGGGCCCAAAACTAAATGGGATCATAACTAATACTTGGTGGTGAAGTATTGAGTTTAAATATCTGAGAGGCGGGCCTCAGTGTCAGCCACAGTGTTTGGGGTAAGCGCTGGAGAACAGCAGAACGAAGTCACTTCTGTGGCTCATGATATATTGCATGTTTTTGCCCTTACTCAAGTAAACTTCTGCCAAGGGAAAGAGTCCTAGAAAATCAATGGGGAAAGAAATCGTAATAGGAAAAAATAGAGCCTGTGGATCTCTTTTGTTTTCCTTTTTCTTCTGATAAACGCAAGTACTTGTACTACAGGCTTTTGTTGCTCTTTTTGTTTTGTTTTTGAGATGGGTTCTCACTCTGTCCCTCAGATGGAGTGTAGTGGCGCAGTCATGGTTCACTGCAGCCTTTAACTCCTGGGCTCAAGCAGTGCTTCCACCTCAGTCCCTTAAAGCGTTTAGATTTCAGGTGTGAGCCACTCTGCCCGCCAGGTTTTGAAATACATGCATGGGAGTAAAAAGCAGAAGTTTCTTCACAGTCAGGGAACAGCCCACTACTAAAAGTTAGGCATACTTCTCCAGACTTTGTGTGTATGTATAATGTTTAAAAGTAAACTTAGGTCTGGGTTACAGAGCAAGACCCTGTGTCTAGAAAAACAAAAAATTAAAAGTCAGTGAGCCGGGCATGGTGGCACACACCTGTAGTCCTAGCTGCTAGGGAGGCCAAGGTGGGAGGATTGCTTAAGCCCAAGAGGTCAAGGCTGCAGTGAGTTGTGAGTGTGCTTCTATGCTCCAACTTGGGCACAGAGTGAGAAAGGAAAAAAGTAAAGATAAGGGTATATACACACACCTGTATGCATATATTTTTCTCATTAAAAAACCCCTGATCTTGCTGTACAAAATCTCATAATAGCCTGCTGTAACAGGCTAATAATCTTCTGTATGAGTAAATATAAGGCAATTTAGCCCATCAGTCTTTTTATTACTAGACGTTTGGAGATCTTTGTTTCCAATTAGCACTTGGTACTTCCAGTGTTCAGTGTTTGCACAAACCAGAGATAAATACCTTTGTGTGGTCAAAGTAATATAATTTTTGATAACTCAGTGAAAGGAAAATTCTAGAGTTCAAGGATATGGCCTTTTATTTTCACATAGCTAGTTTACAAATAGCTGTCCCAGCCAAACTCAGTGGCTCACGCCTGTAATCCCAGCACTTTGGGAGGCTGAGGTGGGCGGATCAAAAGATCAGCCTGGCCAACATGGTGAAACCCCGTCTCTACTAAAAATACAGAAATTCGCCAGGTGTGGTGGTGGGCGCCTATAATCCCAGCTACTCAGGTGGCTAAGGCAAGAGGATAGCTTGAACCTGGGAGGCTGAGGTTGCATTGAGCCGAGATAGTGCCACTGTGCTCCAGCCTGGGTGACAGAGTGAGGCTGTCTCAAAAAAAAAAAAAAAAACAAAAAACAAAAAACTGTCCCAACAGTGGGTGAGAGTGCCTATTTCACTCAACTCAACATCAAACTTACCTTGTTTGCCTGTTAAATAGAAGAAAAGTATTTCATTGTATTTATCTGCATTTTTCTGCAGGTGAGACTTTCATTTGCATTTCTTCACAGATTATACTGCTTCTGCTTCTGATAATTGGACATTTGTGTTGTCTGAATGGCCTTTTCATGCCCTTTGCCGATTTCTGTGCTGGGTTGTTTGTCTTATTGAGTTAAAAGGACTCTATATAAAATGTTCCTATTGTTTTAATCTGTCATTTGATTCGACTTGTGGTATTTTGATCACTAGGCTTCTAGATTTTATGTTGTGCTTTAAAAGGACTTCTTTGCTTTTAAATTATAAAAAATAGGACTCTAAGGCCAGGTGCGGTGGCTCATGCCTGTAATCCCAGCACTTTGGGAGGCCAAGGCGGGTGGGTCACCTGAGGTCAGGAGTTCAGCACCAGCCTGGTCAACATGGTGAAACCCCGTCTCTACTAAAAATAAAAAAATTGTCTGGGTGTGGTGGCTGGCACCTGTAATCCTAGCTACTTGGGAGGCTGAGGCAGGACAATCACCTGAACCCAGGAGGCAGAGGTTGCAGTGAGTCGCGATCACGCTGTTGCACTCCAGCCTGGGCAACGAGTGAAACTCCATCTAAAATATATATATATATAAAATACTGTGTTACATAGAGAGAGAATAAGATTTATGGTTTTATTTTTACATTTTACGTTTGGAGGTTTAATTCATTTAGAATGTATTTTGCATGTGGTGTGAGGTAGTAGGGATCAAAATATGAAACATTTAGCCTGGGTGCAGTGGCTTACACCTGTAATCCCAGCTCTTTGGGAGGCTGAGGTGGGCAGATCACCTGAGGTCAGGAGTTCAAGACCAGCCTGACCAACATGGTGAAATCCTGTTTCTACTAAAAATACAAAAATTAGCTGGGCATGGTGGCGGGTGCCTGTAATCCCAGTTACTGGGAGACTGAGGCAGGAGAATCGCTTGAGCCTGGGAGGCCGATGTTGCAGTGAGTTGAGATTATGCCAGTTTACTCCAGCCTGGGCAACAGTGCAAGACTCTGTCTCAAAGAAAAAAGAAAAGAAATATTTGTCATCAGAAAGATCACTTCTGCCCCTCCCCGTGCATCTCCCCTCCCCTGCAAAAATAAAAGTCGCTGTTGTGATTACTTTCACTGTTAGTTTTATCCGTTCTAGAACTTCATGTAAAATACTAGCAATACTAGCTCTTTTGTGTCTCATTTGTTGTTTTGTTTTGCTTCTTGTAATCAGTTTTATTCTAGAAATTTACAGTACATTTTGATATCTAATAAGGCAGGTCTATAAGTTTTCTTAATTATTTTCAACTACTTTCAACTATGATAAACCTATCGGTAGGTTTTATCAAGATTTTAACTGAAAATAGAGTGACCGCTGTAATGTATGAATTCAAAATGCTTTAAAATTACAGAACGCGTATGTCTTTTTTTTTTTTTTTTTTTTTTTGAGACGGAGTCTCGCTGTGTCTCCCAGGCTGGAGTGCAGTGGCCGGATCTCGGCTCACTGCAAGCTCCGCCTCCCGGGTTCACATAATTCTCCTGCCTCAGCCTCCCAAGTAGCTGGGACTACAGGCACCCGCCACCACGCCTGGCTAATTTTTTGTATTTTTAGTAGAGACGGGGTTTCACCATGTTAGCCAGGATAGTCTCGATCTCCTGACCTCGTGATCCACCTGCCTCGGCCTCCCAAAGTGCTGGGATTACAGGCTTGAGCCACCGCGCCCGGCCGGCAGAACGCGTATCTCAAGTAATCTCAGTACTCCTCCACAACTGATGTGTTTAGCAGACTCTTGAAATAATTATTAGGGGCTGTGCGAGATGGCTCTCGTCTGTAAGCCCAACAGTTTGGGACGCCGAAGCGGAAGGATCACTTGAGCCCAGGAGTTGGAGAGCAACCTGGGTGACATAGTGAGACCCCATCTCTACAGAAAATTAGAAAAATTAGTCAGGTGTGATGGCATGCACCTGTAGGCCCAGTTACTCATGAGACTAAGGTTGGAGGATCGCTTGAGTCCAGGAATTTGGGGTTGCAGTGAACCATGATTGGGCTGTGATTGCTCTCCAACCTTGGTAACAGGGCAAGACCCTGTCTCAAAAAAATAAAATAATTACCAGGAAACTGAATTTATTTGTAGTGACATTATCACAAAGTACAAATTAATAGGATGTTTTATGGTGTTTGAGAATGTTTTGTAACTGGAGATGCAAAGTTGGCCTGTTTGCTTGGTTAAGTATTACCCAGTCCTGTGCTGCTGGCTTGTTTTGTTTCGTTTTTGTTCATTCTGGCAATTTCACACTTAATTAAGTTGCAAGAATAATGCAAGGAATTCCCATAAACCCTTTACCCAGAGTCCCCAAATGTTGCCATCTGACTACATTTGCCTTATCCTTTTCTCTCCCTGTATGTATATTTTTATTATGCCGCTTGGCAAGTTGCAAGGCGCATATGCCCCTTTGCCCTACATACTGCGGTAAAGCCAAGGATATTACCTAACTGTAGATGTCCAGATCAAGGAATTAGCATTGATACAATACTGCCATAATACTGCCATCTCGTCTTAGTCCTCATTTAGATTCAGTAATTTGTTCTGATAGTGTTCTCTGTAACTCAGACAAAAAATGTCCAGTCATGCATTGCATCAAGTCATCATGTTTCCTTAGTTTTCTTTAATCTTGAACACTTACACTTATTTTGTAGCTTTTAATCTTGAACACTTACACTTATTTTGTAGCTTGTTTTTCTATTTGAATTGTTTTGGGTTCTTCCCGCCCCATAATAAGGATCAAGTTATACGCTTGTCAGAAATACACCAGACATGTTGTATTCCTGTTTTTTGTTTTGTTTTGTTTTGAAACCGGATCTTGCCCTGTTGCCCAGGCCGGAGTGCAGTTGTGCAGTCGTACGTCACTGCAACCCTGAATTTCTGTGCTCAAGTGGTCCTCCCACCTTGGCCTACCAAAGAGTTGGGATTACAGACGTGAGCCACCACGCCCAGCCTATATTGCCATCAGAGTGTGCTATCCAGAGGCACATGCTGTTAGTTTGAGCCATTACTGGCCATGTTAACTGACTTTAAATGCTATTGGCCAGGTTTCTCCACTGGAAAGTTACTGTCTTCCTTTTCATAGTTATATTTGTGGGGAAGATACTTTGAGACTGTGTAAATATCCTGCTCATCCTCCATTAGTTTCAGCAACCGCCAATTCCTCTCCATTCATTTATTCTGGTGGTTGCCAAATGGTGATTTTTTAATTTTGTTATTTTTTTTTATTACTTGGTTTACTGCCATAAGGAATAGCTTGCCCTTCTCCCTCATTTATCTGTGTGAACTTATTTTATTCCATAGGTTGAAAGCGTTTATGTTTATTTACTACAATGTGCAAAACATTCCGTTGGAAGCCCTGTCCGGCAGGCTTCCCTGTCATTTCCACATGTCTGTGTCATTCTTTAAACAGTTTTTTACCTTCTGGAATGGGAGGGTACTTGAGTCTCATCTTACGCTTTTCCTGCCCTATCCCCGGAATCAGCCATTTCTTCCAAGTGCCCTGGGCCCTTTTGAGGAGCGCTATTAGAAATCAGGGTCTTGGAACTTGGATGTACTTTTGCTGCTAGGATGTCAGCTCCTGGGCCAGTGCTTGGTTTGTGAGATCTACCAGGCTGACTGTACCTCATGAAATTAAGTACCATTAAATCAATCCGAAGCAAGCCAAAGACAACTTAAGAAAGGTGACAAAGCCCTCGTGAACAGTTTGCCAAACTTGCTAGCTGGTTACAATTAATCACTTGATTCTCCAGGATTTTTGAGGTGACAGTTATATCATCAGTGAATCAAAGAATTAAGCATGTTGCCAGATTGACATTGAAATGTACATAACATTCTTAAATAGTAAATACAACTAACAGGAAATTTTCAAGTCCTGCGAAATGACTAATTTGAGAAAATTTTCCTAGATGTGATGGCTTTTTATCAGAAAATTGTCAATTTTCTCCAGAGTAACCTAAAAGAAAATTTTGTGTTCTATAATAGTCTAAAAAGAAAATGCACAAGAAAAACTAAAATTCTGGGGGGAAAATACAGGGATTTCCTCAATTCTGATGACAGGATATTGCGAACAATAGAAAGTTTGAGGGTTTGTTCATTTGGTGGTGGGGGAAAGCTCTAATCTTATCTTTTCTTGTGTAAGATAGAAATTCCAGCTAGTTTAGTACTTTTTATAATATAGTAATAAGGAAGACCTGCAGTAAGAATAAAACTGAGAAACAACAAAGAAAGAGAAATTTCGCTACATAAAAGTTTTAAGCCTCTGTCAAGAAAAGATATCCATAAGGTATGCAACAGTCTGCGAAAAAAATATTATAGCACAGAATAAAGAAGAGACTAATAATCCAGAAAGCATTGAATATTCTGACAAATCAGTAAGGAAAACAGGCAACTCAGTCAACAAGGAGCAGAGACTATACACAAGCAATTCACAGATAAATGAAAAAGCAGACGTGGCCTAGAGACCAAAAGATTCCATTGCTGGTCATTGGAGAAAAGCGAATTTTGTAATGACGTAAGATTTTTGCCTATCAAACTGGTAAAAATGTACACAGTTCCGCCAGGTGCGGTGGCTCACACCTGTAATCCCAGCACTTTGGGAAGCTGAGGTGGGCGGGTCACTTGAGGTAAAGTGAGACCAACCTGGCCAACATGGAGAAACCTTATCTCTACAAAAAAATATAAAATTAGCCGGGCATGGTGGCGCGTGCCTGTACTCCCAGCTACTTGGGAGGCTGAGGCAGGAGAATCGCTTGAAGCCGGGAGGCGGAGGTTCCGGTGAGCCGAGATTACACCACTGCACTCCAGCCTAGGCAACAAGAGCGAAAACTCTGTCTCAAAAAAATTTTCTTTTACACAGTTCCTGTTCTCCCACATTGGCAAGGGTATTGGGGAAGGTGTAGGTGTTGGAGACAATAAATTGCTACAGCCTTTTTGAGAAGGCAGCTAACATGGGGAATTGCCATAGCATGGAGTCAAAGATGGAGGTGGATCAATATGCAGTACATAAAAATGTCCATGGCCTGTTAGTGGTTTCTGTAACTTGCTGTCATTGCTCACTAACAATAAGATTTCATCTCATCACAAGCTTATTTCCATGTGTATTTTATAATGTATGTAGACTCAAGACGATGTCCTGAAGCACCACCAACCTGGGAATGTTGGTAGCCTCTTACGAGGAAAGTGGGGAAAGGGGAAGGTATGAATAGCTTTATACTTCCTGTACTTAGAAGGATGAATCTTCTGTTACTGCAGTAAAGTTTAATGGGTATATTTGCATAATTAGGGAAGTGTGTTTGTGTAATCAAATCAAAAAGTAATGAACCACCCACATGTGGCCCTGGGTACTATGGGAGCATCTCAGCAGAAGTCCAGGGCAGCAGAGTCAGCGATGAGGTAAGACAGTCTCTGAGGCAGAAGCTTAACAGAACGGAAGAGACAGAATCCCAGGCAGGGAGCTACAAGCAGGTGATAGAGGCCACGACGGTCATGCCTATAGCTGAGACTACAAACTAGGGTGAAGAGCTGAGGTAGAAGGATTCGAGGGGCTCAATGGCTTAGTTTTTGCTAGAGAGTTATACTTTTCCTATTTGCATTCACTTTTTTAGACATGTTGTTTTTCTTCTCTGGAGGATAGTGTCTTTCCTCAAGTAGTGATGATTAATAAACATTCCAGTCAGGGATGTGCTTTATACATTGAAGATTAAACATTTTGAAGATTGCGTGTTCTCTAGATGTTTCCAGTCACTTTTTACTTTGGGGGAGTCTTCTAAGAAGGATTTGGCTGCAGTGTACCTGTACATACTGCTTGGGAGAAAAGTGGTCATAGAAGTAGAAAACCCTGATTCTGTTTGATGAAAATCTAGTACCCTCCCTGAGGAAGAGAGAAACACCTTATGAAGGGCAGCAAGTGTCTGATGAGTTAACGTACATTTTTCCTAGTATCTGGAATAGAATTGGACAGAAACCAAAGTATGTATCATAGAATTGTATCAACTTTATCAAATATAATCATTCTGTGGTAGTGCTCTGGTATCTCTTCCCAACATGTTTACAGAGACCACTGGGTTGAGTTCCAACTTTTTTATACCTTGAGGCATGTTTTGCCAAAGAAATAATGGTATAAAATGGGGGTGGATTTCCCAGCCAGCTGACCAAAACATCATGTATTGAATTCTGTTATTAGTTTGATAGTCCCCTATCTTTGTAAATAAAGTAATTCTACAAATACGAATGGAATTAGAATATTTTAAGCCTCAATTACAATATAAATAATTAGGGTTGGGATTTTTGTCTTTGACTTTTCTTTTTTTCTCCCCCCAGTATGTTACATATTTATCCAGTTACAAGAATAGTTTCTAGTATAAACAAATTATTGTCTTGTCCACTTTTTTTTTTTTTTTTTTTTCCCCCTTTGAGACAGGGTCTGACTCTGTCACCCAGGCTGGAGTGCAGTGGCACAATCTCAGCTCACCGCAACCTCCGCCTCCTGGGTTCAAATGATTTTCCTCTCTCAGTCTCCCAAGTAGCCAGGCAGCGGCTGCAGTGAACCAAGACACACCACTGCACTCCAGCCTTGGTGATGGAGTCAGACCCTGACAAGAAAGAAAGAAAATAAAGTGAAAAGAGACTATTCTTCACGTTGGTAAGGAAGCCTGGCAGGAAGTAGTTTTCCCAGGGCTGTGTGGCTGATCGACTTTTCTCCTACGTTCTTCAAAAAGCTGAGCACTGCCTTCCATAAGGATGCTAGGAAGCTATGCCGGCAGTAGCTCTAAAACACGAAACGATGCTACGTTATGCCTTGCCTTTGAGATGTGGTCTTCCAGAGTGTATTTCATGGATTTCATCCATGTGATTTTATTCTTCACATGGAAGATAGTGAAAGAGTTTAATTTGAGCTCGCCTATTCTTGACACCAGAAATTTCATTTTTGCCATGCCTAAGGACTTCCATTTTTGCTTCAGTTCTATTATTTCTAGTATCATCATTTACATTTTTCTGTTCTCTACTCATTTTATCATTTGTATGAAAAAGCAAATGACCGTATTAATACTGCTGTTTGGATGAAGGTGCCAGCATGCCTGCCCTTGTGAACTGTTGCAAATGTTATAAGTCATCGATTAGTAAGAAAAATTGGGAGGTTGCACAAGGACAGTTGCGGGAAATGACTTCCCTGTTTTTAGCATTGTTGGCTGACAGGAGAAATAGGAACCTAAGAAAGTATGCAGCCTTTTGATGTTTTCCACATTTTTTTAAATTACTAAACTCTTTTTATTGTATTTATTTTGAGATGGAGTCTCTCTCTGTCACCCACACCAGAATGCAGTGGTACAATCTCATCTCACTGCAACCTCCACCTCTTGGGTTCAAGTGATTCTCCTGCCTCAACCCCCCGAGTAGCTGGGATTACAGGCACCTGCCTCCATGTCCTTCTAATTTTTGTATTTTTAGTAGAGATGGGGTTTCACCATGTTGGCCAGGCTGGTCTCAAACTCCTAACCTCAGGTGACGCGCCCACCTCGACCTCCGAAAGTGCTGAGATTATAGGTGTGAGCCACCACACCCGGCCTAAAATTACTAAACTCTTGGAAGAAAAACCTGGAGTTAAGCCATACCTTCCAATCGTCTTTAGTTTCTTTTTCTTATAGTTAATCTTAGTCTTTTCTTTTTCTTTTTTCTTTATTCCTTTTTTTTTTTTTTTTAAAGACAGTCTGTCTTGCTCTGTCGCCCAGGCTGGAGTGCAATAGTGTGTTCTCACCTCATTGCAATCTCCACCTCCCAGGTTCAAGCGATTCTCTGCCTCAGCTCAAGCTGGGATTAGAGGTGTCTGCCACCACGCCCGGCTAATTTTTTGTATTTTTAGTAGAGACGGGGTTTTGCCATGTTGGGCAGGATGATCTCAAACTCTTCTCTTGACCTCAGGTGATCCACCCACCTCGGCCTCCCAGAGTGGTGGGATTATAGACATGAGCCACCACGCCCGGCAAGTATCTTCTGTTTAGAAAAACATGGTAATGCCACATATCTAAAACTAGAACAAGAATAACATCAGTGGAAGAGAATGGAAACAAGTAATCCCAGACATAAATACAAATATAATATTGAGGAAGCCAACATTTCAAATTGGTGTCGGGGTCAAGTACTATTTAGTCAGTGGTGCTGGGAAATCAGTTTCCAAATGGGACAACTATTGGGAGAATAGTCTCACTCAACATGAAACTGAGAGAATAAATGTTTAAAACCTCAAAAGAACTAAATACAGGTATATTATTTAGCCTTCAGTGTGGAAGAGGACATCCAAGCATGAAGGTATAAACCATTTACTATTTTTTCCCCCCATTTTAGACGGAGTCTTGCTCTGTCGCCCAGGCTGGAGTGCAGTGGTGCAATCTCGGCTCACTGCAAGCTCCGCCTCCCAGGTTCGCGCCATTCTTCTGCCTCAGCCTCCCTAGTAGGACTACAGGTGCCCACCACCATGTCCGGCTTTTTTTTTTTTTTTTTTTTTTGGAATTTTAGTAGAGACGGGGTTTCACCATGTAAGCCAGGTTGGTCTCTATCTGCTGCCCTGGTGATCCACCCGCCTCAGCCTCCCAAAGTGCTGGGATTACAGGCGTGAGCCACCGCGCCCAGCCAAACCATTTACATTTTAAAAACTTTGGCCACATAAGAGTGAAATGGGCCAGGTGCAGTGGCTCACGAGGGTAATCCCAGCACTTTGGAAGACTGAGGCGGGTGGATCACCTGAGGTCAGGAGTTTGAGACCAGCCTGGCCAACATGGCGAAACCCCTTCTCTACTAAAAATACAAAAATTAACTGGGTCTGGTGGCAGGTGCCTGTAATCCCAGCTACTCAGGAGGCTGAGGCAGGAGAATCGCTTGAACCCAGGAGGCAGAGGTTGCAGTGAGCTGAAATCACACCACTGCACTCCAGCCTGGATGACAGAGCTAGACTCCATCCCCCCCCCCAAAAAAAACAAAACAAAAAACAGTGAAGTGTACTCAAAACCTGTAAACAAAATTGAAAGACTGGTAAAGAACTGGGAAAATACGTTTTGTACATATGATATATAAACTTCAAATGATGGGGGATAGAGTCGAAGTTTTTTTTAAGAGGGAGCCTCACTCTTATTCCTGCTGGAGTGCATTGGTGTGATCTCAGCTCACTGCAACCTCCACCTCCCAGTTCAAGGGATTACCTCAGCTTCCCGAGTGGCTGGGATTACAGGCGTGCACCACCAGGCCTGGCTAATTTTTGTATTTTTTTGTAAAGACGGGGTTTCACCATGTTGGTCAGACTGGTCTTGAACTCCTGACCTCGTGATCTGCCCACCTCGGCCTCCCAAAGTTCTGGGATTACAGGCGTGAGTCACCATGCCTGGCCAGAGCTGAAGTTTTTAAATAGTGGGGTTGGGGGGTGTAAATCAGAAATTTTTAGAAAAGTACAGGTAATCAACAACACAAAGCAAATGACTCAAAGCAGTTTGAGTAGTCAGGAGATAAATTTGTGTTAAAACAGTATTCCTTTTCTTACCTAGCATATTGGCAAAGATGAAGAAAAACAGCAAATTTTTAACAGATTCAAGAAAGATTGGCATTTCTTTTTTTTTTTTCTTTTGAGACAGAATCTCGCCCTGTTGCCCAGGCTGGCGTGCAATGGCGTGATCTCGGCTCACCGCAGCCTCCGCCTCCGGGGTTCAAGCAGTTCTCCTGCCTCAGCCTCCCGAGTAGCTGGGACTACAGGCGCACGAGATTGGCACTTTTTAATTCACTGTTGATGGAAATGTATAAGTTTAAAAAACCTTCCTCTGCAATTTTTTTTTTTCTTTTTGTTTTGTTTGGTTTGAGACAGAGTCTTGCTCTGTCACCCAGGCCAGAGTGCAGTGGCGCGATATCGGCTCACTGCAGCCTAAACCTCCAGAATTCAAGTGATTCTCCTGCCTCCGCCTCCCCGAGTAGCTGTGATTACTGGCATCTGCCACCACAACCAGCTAGTTTTTTGTATTTTTAGTTGAGATAGGGTTTCGTCATGTTGGCCAGGCTGGTCTCAAACTCCTGACCTCAAGTGATCCACCTGTCTCAGCCTCCCAAAGTGCTGGAATTACAGACATGAGCTGCTGCTCCCAGCCCCTCTGGAGTATCTTGATAGTATGTGGGTTTTTTGTTTTTCTCTCTTTTTTTTAAGACGGAGTTTCGCTCTTGTTCCCCAGGCTGGAGCGCGATGGCACAGTCTCGGCTCACTGCAACCTCCGCCTTCCAAGTAGCTGTGATTACAGGCGCTTGCCACCACGCCCAGCTAATTTTTTGTATTTTTAGTAGAGGTGGGGTTTCACCATGTTTTCCAGACTTGTCTCGAACTCCTGACCTCAGGTGATCTGCCCGCCATGGCCTCCCAAAGTGCTGGGATTAGCGGCATGAGCCACCGCACCTGGCCTTTCTTTTTTCTTTTTAAGTATTAAAGATGTGCATACTCGGGCATGCGCAGTTTCTGTGGGAAAACATGTTCCTTAACTAAAAGGCAGCACACTTGCAACAAATGCTTTTTCCCTCAAACAGGGACACTTGAGATGGGAAGAAGGGCAGAGCTGAGGACAGGTCTGATCCTGTTCAACCTTACTAGGAACCTGTTTTCTGCACTTCCACAGCTCAGACAAGAACAGAACCTCTTCTGCTTGGGGGTGGGGCAGGGCTGTCTTGTCCAGAATGGCCTCATTCCTGGATTAGGAAGTATCCCTAAGTAGCAAAGTGTCTCAGATGTTTATAAAGTGACCGCTTGTGTAGTGCTCAGGGCATTGTTGCTTCTGTAAAGTGCGTATCATTTGATCTCATGCTGTAAATGATTCTGTCTTCAGGGCGCAAACCAGAAGAAGAGGGTGTGGAAGATAACGGGCTGGAGGAAAACTCTGGGGATGGACAGGTATGTGCAGCCTTGCGAGTGAGTAGCGTGGTAAATGGACCAGTGGCAGTCACATGATGGTTCGGTCTGGTTGTGTCACAGGAGGATGTTGAGACCAGTCTGGAGAACTTGCAGGACATCGACATCATGGATATCAGTGTATTGGATGAGGCAGAGATTGATAATGGAAGCGTTGCAGATTGTGTCGAAGACGATGATGCTGATAACCTCCAGGAGTCCCTGTCGGATAGTAGAGAGCTAGTCGAGGGGGAAATGAAAGAGCTTCCGGAGCAGCTTCAGGAACATGCTGTAGGTAACCGGCAGTGTCTCTAGAATGTACCCTGAATGTATCAGTTCCACAATTAAAAAGAGATCATCCATTTCATATTGGGAAGTAAGTTGTTCTGTAATGCCAGTTCAGTAGAATAAGGGTCAGTTGGTTCAGATGATTCTGAACCAATTTGTTTTGTTGAAAAGTAATGTCTTATAACATACACACGTACTTGCCATCCATTTACGGCATACAGTATGAGACGTTTTGAGGACAACCATTCATACCCTTCCTGTTGCAGGACTTGATCTGTGGTGTAGTGGCCTAGGTACCTTGAAAACACTGAAATAGGAAGAGGTTAGAAGTTGGTGTTTTCCTGTTAAGAAGCAGTTGTTGAGCTGGGTGCCTTGATGCACTCCTGTAATTCAGTGACTCAGAAAACTGAGGCAGAAGGAGCAGCCCAGGGGTTCAAGGCTGTACTAAGCTATGATTGCGCAGTTGAACTCCAGCCTGGGTGGCAGAGTCTGACAGAGGCCTATTTCTTGCTTTAAAAAAAAAAAAAAAGAACAACAACCACCAATTGATACCTATCTTAAGAGTTAACCTCTAATATTAACCTTCATATTGTTTTTAAACCTAAGCTTTTTTCCTGTTAAAAACATATCAGATGGATAGTAAGATTATAGTGGGTAATATTTCCTGAATACTACCTGCCAGGCATTGGCATTATGCTCTTTCTTTCTCTCTTTCTCTCTCTCTCTCTCTTTTTCTCTTTTTCTCTTTCTTTCTTTCTTTTTTTTTGACAGAGTTTTGCTCTTGTTGCCCAGGGTGGAGTACAGTGGCGCGATCTCCGCTCACTGCAACTTCCGCTCCCTGGGTTCAAGTGATTCACCTCCCGAGTGAGTAGCTGGGATTATAGGCGCCCACCACCAAGCCCGACTAATTTTCTTGTGTTTTTAGTAGAGACTGTTTTCACCATGTTGGCCAGGCTGGTCTTGAACTCTTGACCTCAGGTGATCCGCCTGCCTCAGACTCCCAAAGTGCTGAGATTACAGGCGTGAGCCACCAAGCCCAGCTTGTGCCCTTTAATTCTTCTAATAGCAACATGAGGTACTGTTGTCCCCATTTTCAGTTGAGGAAATTGGGAAGGCAAGGACTAAAAAATCTCCAGATGACACACAGCTCGTAACAGAATAAGAACTAAGATCAGGCTAATTCCAGAGGCCATGTACTTAACTCACGTATGACATTGTCTTGGTGCCATTATTGATACTAATTTCATTTACCTGATGATTAATATTTGTCAGACAGAAAAGGTGATACATATGAGAAGCCGTGGAGTGTCTCTGTGGAGCCCTTTATGTGTTGACTGGTGGGGGGCCCTGTTCTTGTCCTGGTCCTCAGGTCTTCCACAGTGAGCACTTCTCAAGCAGTCTTGGGGGACGGAAGCCTTGTTGTATGCCAGTCAGTCCACTTCTGCATTTCCTCAGAATGCTTTTACATTTCCTCTTGGAACTGATTCCGAGTATCCTTAGAGGTAGCAGATTGTCATATTTAAATGGAGGATTTGAGTCTGAGAAGTGGCTGACAGTTATTCTGATACAAATAGGGTGTGCAATTTTTGGTGAGTCCCATTCACCAGCTTCTAAAAAGGAGTAGCAGAAACACTTGCACAGCAGCAGGAGTTACTCACTCTTCCTAAATGGCTGCATCTTAAGGCTGGTTTTTTCCCTCCTAAGTAGAAAATAATACATTTTGTAACAAAAGCTGGAAACATCCTAAATGCCTGGAAGCAGTATAGTTTTAAGAGTTGAGGCCAGGTGCAGTGGCTTGGCTGGGCACGGTGGCTCACGCCTGTAATCCCAGCTACTCAGGAGGCTGAGGCAGGAGAATCATTTGAACCAGGGGGGCGGAGGTTGAAGTGAGCCAGGATTATGCCACTGTATTCCAGCCTGGGTGGCAGAGTGAGACTGTTTAAAAAAAAAAAAAAAAAAAGTTCAGATGAGATAGATTTTTGGAGATGGATCAATTTCTGTGTGTCCCTGGACAAACTCCTTAACCTCTGCTCCTCCCTTGCAAGAGGTTTTCAGAGGATTCAGTGGATGGATGTTTATCATACACTTAAAGCAGAAGTCGTCAAGTTGGCTGTCACTTGGGGTTTTTTTGTTTTGTTTTGTTTTTGTTTTGGGTTTTGTTTTTGTTTTGCTTTTTTTCAAGACAGGGTCTCATCGTGTAAATGAAGTTTTCTGAGAACACAACCACACCTATTGATACTGTTGTTTATGGCTGCTTTTGTGCTTTAGTGTCAGAGAGTCCTGACTCATCTGTTCTGTAGTTCCTGAAGAATTTACGATGCAGCTCCAACAAACTGTTTCCCTGGCCTAGTGCAATGCCCAGCGTCTAAAAAGCACCATATAGTTAATTATGAAATGTACCACCACAAATAGAGTTCTTACTGCTGTGTAACCATCAAAATGAACTAAGCACATCTGTGTGAACTCAAAGATCTCCAAAAGAGAAGTGATGCTTGGGTAGGGTTCAGAATGATGTGCTGGCCCTCGTGCAGATGTCAGAGGGGAGATGGTCTTTGGCGCTTAAACACATGTGTAGCATATGTGATGACAGCTGCATGGCAGGAAGAAAAGAGTAGTGGAGAGTGGTTTTCAGTGAATGGGCTTTTGTACCTTTTGCGTCTTTTGATCATGTGTATGTCTTTCCTAGTGAAGTAAAAGTGATAAAAATAACATGCTGATTATAAAATATCTGAAAAAGTCTCCCCCTAAGTATATCTCAAACTTCATGGCTTTAGAGCAGATGGCCAAAATTGGTTTCAGTCACAAATTACCTGAACCCCCTTTCTTTGTTTGGGGAATCCTTTGCCTTATTGGGCAGAGCCTGCTTCTTAGAGTAAAAGCTATTCTTCCCCTGCAAGTAGGGCATAGGACATTGCCAGTCCCGAGCTCCTATCCCCACCCTCATGCTGAGAGATACTGTTCCACTGAGGGAGGTACCTACCCCAGGGGCAGCAGGCCCCACATCATCAGCATCCAGGTTGGGGGAGCAGCGGTGGCTGAAGGCTCCACTTCAGCAGGACTCTAGCCATTGCTCCTGGAAGAACAGCCCTCACCCTGTGCTCAGATCCACTTAGAGAGAGTATGCACTCATTTTCATCTCTTTTCTGCTTGATTTAGACTTTTTTCTTTGGTTTGCATCTTTAAAACCTACACAGATACCATTAGTATTAGTAGATTTCATAGTCTATGTGCAGGTGGACATTTACATACAACATTTCTTTCAGTTTAGCTACATTTATACTATAATGGTGTTTTGATTTCTGCCCTGGGTTTAAAATTTTGTTGTAAATTATTTTCATAGCTGTTCACTTTTCATTGTACAGATGTACCATTATGTTACATTATTGCTGGTGTGATGAACTGTATTTTCTCCATTTATTTTACAGATAGAGGACAAAGAAACTATAAACAATTTAGATACTTCATCATCTGACTTCACTATATTACAGGTAAACTGTTGTATGTCTCAGTAATTTTAGAATGAAAGGTCAGACCACAATTTCTGGAAACCATTTCAGACACCATACGCCAGTTCCGGCTAATCATCACCACAAAGGTTGTTTCCTTTGTCAGGATTGTTAGCGGGTGTTTGCTTTCTGCTTTCCTCCAAATATAATGTACACATTGCCAGGGACTTAACTCTAGGCTTCGACGAGTGGCCTCCAAGCGCTGTGGCTTACCAGCAGTGATAAAAGACATGTTTTGTGGCATTCTTGTTAATTTCATTGCTGGAGGTGAAAGGCAGCCTGTCTCATCTACTCTGGGTGGCATCCCCTGCAGAAAGACAATCTGATGAGGCAGCAAGAGGGAATGGCTGCCTGGGAAAGATGAATAGGGCCCAGATGGGGATTGAGGGTTGACAGAGCCCTGCTGGGGAAGGTGGGGTCTCAGGGGTTCTGGTCTTGTCTTTGGGAAGTTGTTGTTTTTCTGAAATTGCCCAGATTTCTTTTAATGACTGTATCATCCTACCTGTTTCAATAGCATCTATGTAAATATTAAATCTTAGATGAGAACAGATGAGTTGAGAATTTCTAGGTATGATTTTTATATTTGTGGGTCTTGAGTTTCTTTTTTTCCCCAGCCTACATAGATATAAGTTGTTAGAACACACTTAGGTAGCTGTCTAATTCTTAGGAGAACTTTTTGTGGAGAAATGAAGATTGAGCTAGGTTTTGCCTGGCCTTTTTTTCCCCCCGCCTCTTCTTTTTAAATGTCATCTATGCTATCGTAATTAGAAATCACCTTTTGGAAAAGATCTCCATTTGCTTCTGCCAAGCAAGGGCAAGGGAGATATTGGAAAGCCAGAGCTCCAGCCTTGAGGAGGGCGCAAATCTCAAGAAAACGTGGTGAAACCCAGTTCGCTTTTAGAGCTGCTGTCTCTCCACCTGCGAATTGACACAGCCATTCCCGACTCAGAAAGGAGAAGAGGAGCCAGATCTTATCACTTTTTCCCGTGGGTCTTTCTTGGTCACAGTCTCCTATGTTAAAATGGGAAACCTACAGCTCTCCTAAACAAATAGGAATGTATTTGCTTCTCTTTAGAGAAAATGAGAGAGAATTATTCTGCCAACATTGATCATTTGCTTCAGTCGTATGGTCTGAATTCCCAGCATGGGGTAGGGTACGTGGGGAAAATACTGATTAAAAATACGTGAAACCATGAGGAAAGTGTACAGTTTCATAGAGCATCCTGGAATGGCAGGGCAGTTCCCAGGGGAAGTTCTAAATCAGTCACACATATTTATTGGGTATATGTGAAGCCCCTGTGATGTGTCAGGTGTGGCATTAACTACCAGCATTACACAGATGAATGAGAACGAAGGATGCTCCCCATGCTCGTAGGGCCTGGCCTGATGGTTAACAGTGCAGACTCACACTCATATGGCCTTTGCTCAGAGTCTGTCTCTGCTTCCCACCTGCTGTGTGTCCTTGGGCAAGTTAGTCTGTCTGGTCACAGTCTATTACTCTGTAAAAAGAAGGGTGCTACCATTAGGACCGACCTCCTGTGACCAATGACGAGTCTGTGTGTATGTAAGGTGCTTATATTTGTGCCTGGAACCTAATCAGTGCTCATCAGTGTTAACTGGAATTCCAGAGGAGTGTACCTTGTGTGCACAGGAAACATAAAGGCTGGGGGATCACATCATGTGGGAAAAATTCCTTTGCTTAGTGGGCATAGCTGGAGTTGGGTTAGAGGGAAATAGGGAAAGCCTTCCTGAAAGGAGATGCCACTGAGCTGGATACTGAGGGATGTGGATGACTTGGCTGGATGGGGCAGGGGAGGACTGGACCTGTCAGGGAGGGAGGTGGCATAGGGATTCATTGGCTGAAGGCTGAAGGCCACAGAGGGACATGTGCTTACTGTGGACACAAGATGCAGAGAGATGGAATGAGGGTAGTACAGCCAGATGCCACAATAGGCAAGGATAGCACCAGCCTGAGTGGGCAGGGCTTCCTGGGAAGAGTCTGAATGACTTCTAGAGCTGGCCTGGTGGCGACATTGATTGGAAGAGGAGATGAAGGAGGAAGGGTATTTACAGAGGTGTTCACGCTGGCACCACCATGCCAAGTAAGAGCAGGAGTCATACCACCTAGGCCCATATTCTCTCAGTCTTTTGAATATCAGAAAGTTATCATAGCTTCATTGAGTGAAAAAGTGATTGTTAATGTGCCATGCATTCCTCTAGATGCTAACAGTAGAAAAATGAAAACACTACTCCTTGAATTTGAGAGTTCAATCTAGAGGGTCAGACACACTTGTGATGAGTGCCTCACCACAAAGTGAGACCAGTGCCAGGCCCCTGGAGAATGAACGGAGGGTGGGCTGAGTGAAGTGGAGCCATTCCTAGAACAAGCAGGTTCTCCACCTCTTGCATTTGTGAGTTTCCCTCCGTGTATTTTTAAATTCCCTCTTTAGTTATTCTGGGTTTTCATTTGAATAAACTGTAGGTGTCATTCATCTGGCACAGTCTTATTTATGTTTTTTCTTGCAGGAAATTGAAGAGCCATCCCTGGAGCCAGGTACTGTTAAATGAGAAACTTACCAGCGGGGGTTTGGAACCATTCTAGTTTTCCACCTTCTCTAATTTGAATTCTTTGATTTTTTAAAAGTTGCCTTCCTATAGTATACATTGTTCTAAAGGTTTACAATCCAAAACCTACCAGGATCATAGAGATTGGAAACCCAGCCATATCACCAGATCTGTGAAAGTGGCTCACTTCTCATTTTACAAAATGTATTGGTGAGATGAAAGTATCTCATGCTTTTTTGAATGTCAACAGCATTGAAGCATACATAGAGTTCCGGATGCCTCTCTTGAGAGCTAATACCTCTGCACCCACAAAACAGATCTTGTGATATTGGGCAGTAGCTTAATTTTGTGGTTTTTAATTGAGGCAGCTCAGGCAGTGGTAGGGAGATACATTTTAAAACATAAATTTGAGACATAACTGGATTCCAGAAGAGGAAGGAGTGTCTTCATGAGAATTCCAAACACTGTTCACTTTCTGGACTGCAAATATCTCAGAGCACGGATGGAAGAGATTCTGGTTTTCATGTTGGACTGTTCTGTTAAAAGAAATTCAAAGAAATTTGGAAATTGAGCTGTTCAGTGAATGGTGATACATTCAGTTAAGCAACTTGGACTTTGGAAGCTAAATTTGGAAGAGTCATATCTAAACGACGACAGAATGAAGACTGTCAAGAATCAGCCAGAAGGTTTTGGGGGTTAAATCTCTGGGATGCTTTTCTCTTCCGTGTAGCGTAGACGCTTACCTAGAGGCGGTCGCAGCGCAGGTAGTGTAACCAGTATAACTTTGTGTACCCGCGGGTTTTCCAATCTCTGTGTAGCTAGCAGTTCTCTTCGTGTTAGTGTGGCAGCCGTGCCAGTTCCACATTTGTGATTGCTTTATTTCCCTGGTAATTAAACCTTGTGCCATTCTATTCCTGTTAAATCCGTAGAAAATGAGAAAATACTCGACATTTTGGGGGAAACTTGTAAATCTGAGCCAGTAAAAGAAGAAAGTTCCGAGCTGGAGCAGCCATTTGCACAGGACACAAGTAGCGTGGGGCCAGACAGAAAGCTTGCGGAGGAAGAGGACCTATTTGACAGCGCCCATCCGGAAGAGGGTGATTTAGATTTGGCCAGCGAGTCAACAGCACACGCTCAGTCGAGCAAGGCAGACAGCCTGTTAGCGGTAGTGAAAAGGGAGCCCGCGGAGCAGCCAGGCGATGGCGAGAGGACGGACTGTGAGCCTGTAGGGCTAGAGCCGGCAGTTGAGCAGAGTAGTGCGGCCTCCGAGCTCGCGGAGGCCTCTAGCGAGGAGCTCGCGGAAGCACCCACGGAAGCCGCAAGCCCAGAAGCCAGAGATAGCAAAGAAGACGGGAGGAAGTTTGATTTTGAAGCTTGTAATGAAGTCCCTCCGGCTCCTAAAGAGTCCTCAACCAGTGAGGGCGCTGATCAGAAAATGAGGTTTGTTTTTTCTCAGTTTTAGACCAGACGCTATCTCCTTTTCATTGGTCATTTAATGACACACATAAGCTGTTTTTTTCTGCAATTGGCCAGCCAGACTGACGAAATTGTAGTTTTGCTTCTAAAGAATGTTTTGTTTCTCTTTGTGTATTTTACACTGATTACATAATCTTTTTTCTTTTCTCAACCTATCATGGTTGTGTTCTTTAATTCTTCCTAATTACCTTTAGCCCAGCAGAATTAATTAACTCCTGTGGGTCTGAAATCTTATGGTTAGGTCAGATTTGCAATACAAGTTTGTCGGGGTATCATTTTTTCAGAGCTAAATTTCGGGTAGGTATGCAACCTCAGCACGAATTTTATGGTTTTGAGTTTGTTTCCTCCATGCTGCTTCCTTGCGGAGTGACATTGTCCTTTGTCTCTAGTTCTCCCGAAGATGACTCGGATACAAAAAGGCTTTCCAAAGAGGAAAAGGGTAGGTCACCTGAGCGACACCAGTCCCTTGGAGCATGTATGGCCTGGGCAGTGGCGGGTATTTGATTGTGGTTCCTGAGACTTTTGTGCAGTCTTTCTCCTCCTCTGCTGTTACCTCTATAGGTCCTGGGTTGCAGGAAGCATACCAGGTCCTAAGAGGCTGATTTGGTGCAGATCCTTGTGTTGGGAGCACATTCATCCTGTAACCTTCGTTAAATTCATTAACTGAGAAATAATTTTACCCTGCCAAATTTTTTCTTAATCAGTGTTCTACAGGAGTGAAAACATGGGATAGATACAAAGCTATAGGTGGAAAGAGAAACAGTGCATTGTTGACACCAAGTTTGGCTGTTTTGCTACATGGCCACTGCACACTGCACTTTCTGTAATTAAGCGATTGCTCACTTTGTTGTTGTTGTTGGTGAGACAGAGTCTCGTTCTGTTGCCCAGGCTGGAGTGCAGTGGCGTGATCTGGGCTCACTGCAACCTCCGACTCCTGGGTTCAAGAGATTCTCCCACCTCAGCCTCCCAAGTAGCTGGGATTATTGGCGCTTGCCACCACACCCAGATAATTTTTTGTATTTTTAGTAGACACGGGGTTTCACCATGTTGGCCAGGCTGGTCTCGAACTCTTGACCTCGTGATTCCGCCACCTTGGCCTCTCAAAGTGCTGGGATTACAGGCGTGAGCCACCACGCCCGGCCCGCAATTGCTAACTTTCTTAGGAAACCTCAGGTGGTCCTGACAGCCCCACTCAGTATTGTGATAGGCCCTGTGGCAGTGCTGCTGGGCCTGGTGTTGCACTAGAGGGTCTTGGTGAGGACAGTGGTCAGGCCCACGGCCCCATGTGACTTTTAGTGCTGCCACTGCCTCAGGAAAAGTGGAAACCATGTCTGGTTTGGAAAGGTTGTCTCTAAGACTCAAGATCTTGTGGGTGTTTGGGTTTTTACTATAACTTTCTTTTGAAATAGGTCGCAGCAGTTGTGGTAGAAATTTCTGGGTTAGTGGACTCTCTTCTACAACCAGAGCTACAGATTTGAAGAATCTTTTCAGCAAATATGGGAAGGTAAGTACCAGAGCTTTTCTGGAGAAGATACTTTGAAACCAGCGTTGGGTGGCCTTTACATGCAGGTCCTCTCCCCTCAGTGAGTTCTTTGAGAGATACTAGGAGCTTATACTTGCTGATGGTTGGGGAGGGTCTCCCCTCCATGGATAGAGGTGAAAGTGATGTGGAAGCTTCCAAAGCCCATATCACTGCTGTATTTCCCCCCTTCTCTCCAAGCTTGTCCCCTTCCCTGTAATGACTTGTGGATCCATTTCTGTGTCCTCAGGACGTCGCACTCACGTGGGCTGCCAGGGTTGGCCGGCAGTGGTGCTGGTCAGCATGTCTGGGAGGCAACAGTGTTCTTAGAACAGAGTTCATGATGCTGGACCTCAGAACAGGGACCCTGGAGTCTGATGATGGGGGTCCTGAGCATGGGTGTGTTGCGTCCGTTGACTGAACCTCACCTCAGCAGCTGGGGGCTCTCAAAGTTGCTGCCTCAGTTCACCGCTGGGGGCAATTCTAGCTGCCTCTTGTCTATAGCACCTGCCTTTCCTGAGCCCATGAAGGTGGGGCTGATGGCACCAGCCCCCTACCCACAGTGCCCAGCGCAGCCGCCTGGCCCTCCTCCCTGTGCTTTGTCACTCCCCTCCTCCCTGATGCTTCCCAGACCCGCCTCCCAAACAGCCTCATGCATCCAGGGCTCCTTGTCTCTCTCAGAGTCAGTTTCGGGGACAGTCAAAGGAAGGAGTCCAATCCTTTGTGTTAACACAGTGGGGGTTCAACACGTTGCAATACAGAAAAGCAAGTGTTTTCCCTGATACTGGCTTCGAAGAACTTAAAAGAGGATAAAACAGACTAGGCGCGGTGGCTCACACCTGTAATTCCAGCACTTTGGGAGGCCCGGGTGGGTGGATCACAAGGTCAGGAGTTCGAGACCAGTCTGGCCAGTATGCTGAAACCCATCTCTACTAAAAATACAAAAATTAGCCGGGCGTGGTGGCGCATGCCTGTAATCCCAGCTACTCAGGATGCTGAGGCAGGATAATAGCTTGAACCCTGGAGGTGGAGGTTGCAGTGACCCAAGATTGCACCACTGCACTCTAGCCTGGAACAGAGCAAGACTCCATCTCAAAAAAAAAACAACACTAAATATGTCATTATTACAGACATAACTAAGGGCTTCCTGGGCCTCAGTGATACCAGGTGTGTGGCTGGCAACACCTGCGGCAAGTCTCCTCTGCTAGACCCCCTTTCCTGACTCCATGGCGGCCCCAGTGGGTGGGTATGCTCAGTGGGGAGGTGTCGCCCTGGAGACTACAGTGTCTTGAGCGCAGCAGGCCTGATGTGGGTTAAGTCAAGGACCAGGCCCCTCTGAGAATGTCCTCTGGGACTAGGATTCCATGTGGCATGATGAGCGTGATTACCAGCCATGGCCACTGGCTCCTGCAGGCCTTTCATGAGCCATGGTGTCTTCTGCCGTCAAAGGGCGACCGTAACTGCCGCCTGCTGTGGTTGAGAGAACCAAGTACACTGGAAAGGATGCGTCTACAGGATCTGAAACACGTCACTGAGTTTTGTTACAGTCAGTGGTAGGGCGGATCTGAGTTCCAGAGCATGGCTGACACACAGACCTTTCCTTGCATCAGTCTGTGCCGAAGTGTTTTTTTTTTTTTTTTTCTTTTGCCCACGTTACATCACTTCATAATTTACCACCTGTGTCGTGTGACTGTATATTTGGAACATTTCTTCACAAGTTTTAGACCATATTAAAGGAACACTGGCAGAACCCTGTTTCATTTCCCTTTCGTCTGTTCCCCTACACTGCCCTCCTGGTCCCCCTTGAGGAACTAGACGAGCGATTAGAACTGGCCAGAGGTCCTTGGAGGAACAACAGCGAAACAGAAGCATTAGTAGCATTGTCGTCCCCAGTCTAACACTTCTTGGGCCCCCAATGAGCAGACTTCCCTGTGGGCTGTTCATATCCTCATGCCCAGCTCAGTGGGCCTCGTGTCTGAGTCGTATTTGCCTGCTTTCCTTTGAGGTGGTGGGCGCCAAGGTTGTGACAAATGCCCGGAGTCCTGGAGCTCGCTGTTACGGTTTTGTCACGATGTCTACAGCAGAAGAGGCCACAAAATGCATTAACCACCTGCACAAGACGGAGCTCCACGGAAAGATGATCTCCGTGGAGAAAGTGAGTGGCCGTTTTCTTCCCAGGATATAGCCCACATTAGGAAACGCGGTAATACTTGCACTTGGTTGTCGTTTTCAGGCCAAAAATGAACCTGTGGGAAAGAAAACCTCTGACAAAAGAGACAGTGACGGGAAAAAGGAGAAGTCGAGCAACAGTGACAGGTACCTCTCCTCCCTGGCTACATTAAAGGGGCAGGGTGTTTTACACAGAATCTCGCTCTGTCGCCCAGGCTGGTGTGCAGTGGGAAGATCTCCGCTTACTGAACCTCCGCCTCCCTGGCTCAACGGATTCTCGTGCCTCAGCCTCCTGATTTGATGGGATTATAGCCACACCCATCTAATTTTTGCAGTTTTAGTAGAGACGGGGTTTTGCCATGTTGGCCAGGCTGGTCTGGAACTCCTGGTCTCATGTGATCCTCCCACCTCATCCCCACAAAGTGCTGGGAATACAGACATGAGCCACCACGCCCAGCTAATACGTCTGTTTTTTATAGATCTGCAAACCTTAAGAGGGATGATAAATGTGACAGAAAAGATGATGCTAAGAAGGGTGAAGACGGAAGTGGAGAAAAGAGTAAGGACCAAGATGATCAGAAACCTGGCCCCTCAGAGCGATCTCGAGCCACAAAGTCAGGTGGGCAGCTGATGAGCCCAGGATTCTGTCTTGTTTCTGTGCCTGGTGGGGTTTGTTATTCTGCTGTCATTAGCTGGCAACCCAAACTGGATTCATGTTGCGGAGGGTTTTTCTCATCTGGGTGTTCATGGTCTTCTACTTACACTTTCCCTGTCTTTTCCGTAGGAAGTCGAGGGACCGAGCGGACTGTAGTAATGGATAAATCCAAAGGGGTGCCTGTGATTAGTGTAAAAACATCTGGGTCCAAAGAGAGAGTGAGTATTAATTTTCTAACTAAGCTATTTTGTTCTTTTCAGTTTGTATTTGTGTGCGTCTTAGGGAATTACTAAGCTTCATCTGAAAAAAGCTTTTATCTGCTGTTTCAAAAATGTAGAGATCTCAAACTATTTTTTTTGAGACAGAGTCTTGCTCTGTTGCCCAGACTAGAGTGCAATGGTGCGATCTTGGGTCACTCCAACCTCCACCTCCCGGGCTCAAGCGATTCTCCTGCCTCAGCCTCCCGAGTAGCTGAGATTACAAGCGCACGCCATTTTTTTTTTTTTTTTTTTTTTTTTTTTTTTTTAGTAGAAACAAAGTTTCGACATGTTGGCCAGGCTGGCCTCGAACTCCTCACCTCAGGTGATCCATCTGCCTTGGCCTCCCAAAGTGCTGGGATTACAGGCATGAGCCACTGCGCCTGGCCTCAAATTATTTTAAGAAATGCAGAAAGTTTTCGTTTATCCTTACTTTTGCTCTAATAACTGTTACTTATTTTCTAAAACTAACTTTAAAATTCACATATGGGAGCAGTTGGCTTTTCCCTGTGTGGCATTCCATGTTCCCTGTCTACCCCGAAAGTGTCGTCACCTCCCCATGATGCATTCCTACACCCAGCAGTGTGGGGCATGCCATGGTGACCTGGCCCGTCTCCAGCCTCCTTGACCCCTTCCTGTACTCTTGTCTTCTTGCTGGGCTGCAGTGTGAGTTGGGCATGGTGGCTCATGCCTGTAATCCCAGCAGTTTGGTAGGCTGAGCTGGGAGGATCACTTAAGCCCAGGAGTTGGAGACCAGTTTGGGCAACCTAGTGAGACCCCATCTTCACAAGAAATTTAAAAATTAGGCAGGCTTGATGGTATGCATCTGTGGTCCCAGCTACTCAGAAGGCTGAGGTGGGAGAATGTCACTTAAATCTGGGAGGTCAAGGCCGCGTTCATTCCACTGCATCCTAACTTGGGAGAGAGTGAGACCTCATCTCAAAAAAAAAAACACCTATTATTTGCATGGTCTGTGCACACCAAGCCACCCTTACTGGTTAACTGTCAACTGGGGACACTCTGAGAGCTAACTTCCCAGTTGCCAGCCAAGGACAAGTCTTGCCAGCAGCCCCTCCTTAAGGAAGGGGAGGGACCTTGGACCTGCCGGGTCAACCCTCAGCTGCATGGAGGAGGAACCATTTCAGTTTGGTGAATGGAGCGGATTACTTGGGAGCTTTCAGTCTCTGTGTGCCAGTATTGTAATATGTCATAGTCTTTTATCCTTGTTCTATAAAACACCTTTGGAAAATGGAGAAAGGAAAGTGTGGGTTCTGGGGATAAAATGAGTAGGTCTCTTAAAAATGTAGTCGGCACAAATAAGGTACTTGTCAAGTGTATCAGAAGTGCTTCATTTGGGAACTCATTATGTGTTTAATTATGAAGGAAAAAGCAAAATTAAGGAATTTATTTTTGAAGCAAAAGACATAAAAAAGTGGTATTTTGATCTTTTTTTTTTTTTTTGAGACGGAGTCTCACTCTGTCGCCCAGGCTGGAGTGCAGTGGCCGGATCTCAGCTCACGCTCACTGTAAGCTCCGCCTCCCGGGTTGACGCCATTCTCCTGCCTCAGCCTCCCGAGTAGCTGGGACTACAGGTGCCTGCCACCTCACCCGGCTAGTTTTTTTTGTATTTTTTAGTAGA
>NW_012108696.1:3513304-3526427 GCF_000951045.1 Mandrillus leucophaeus
CACGCCTGGCTAATTTTTGTATTTTTAGTAGAGACAGGGTTTCACCATGTTGGCCAGGCTGGTCTGAAACTCCTGACCTCAGGTGATCCACCCGCCTTGACCTCCCAGAGTGCCAGGATTATAGATGTGAGCCACTGTGCCCAGCCTACCTATGGCTCTTTTCAAATAAGTCTCTTCCCAAAGATTGTAGAAGGTAGTAAAGGCAGGGAGATGGAATGCCTTCCAGCATCAATAGTGCACGTCAACAAAAAATACCAAATTTGCTCCAGAAGATGTGAAAGCGGGAAGACAGTGAGGTAGATCCAGCAAGGGCACTGAGAGGGCTTCCCTTTTTTTGAGATGGAGTCTCTGTGTCACCCAGGGTGGAGTGCGGTGGCATGATCTCAGCTCACCGCAGCCTCCACCTTCCCTGTTCAAGCAGTTCTCCTGCCTCAGCCTCCCAAGTAGCTGGGACTACAGGCACAAGCCACCACCCTCGGCTAATTTTTGTATTTTTAGTAGAGGTGGGGTTTGGCCATGTTGGCCAGGCTGGTTTCGAACTCCTGACCTCAAGTGATCTGCCTGCCTCGGCCTCCCAAAGTGCTGGGATTACAGGCGTGAGCCACTGCTCCAGGCCTGACAGGGCCTTGTTCTTAAATAAGAAAGAACTAAACACAAATGTTATTGGCGAATTACAGCTAATTTATCTTTTCTATGAAGAAATACTTCGTTAACTTTAGTTTTAAAAGTAAGGACCCCTGGGCGCAGTGTCTCACACCGGTAATCCCAGCCCTTTGGGAGGCCGAGACTGGCAGATTACCTGAGGTGAGGAGTTCAAGACCAGCCTGACCAACATAGTGAAACGCCATCTCTACTAAAAATACAAAATTCGCTGGGCGTGGTAGTGCATGTCTGTAATCTCATATACTTAGGCTGAGACAGGAGAATCGCATGAACCCAGGAGGTGGAGGTTGCAGTGAGCCAAGATCCCGCCATTGCACTCCAGCCTGGGCAACAAGAGCAAAACTCCATCTCAAATAAAAAATAAGGACCATTAGTTTAAAAGGAGGGGGAGAGGGCACTGCTCTGCCTATAAAGTAATCACCCTTTTATTCCTTTAAAAAGAAAAATGGCCGGGCGCGGTGGCTCAAGCCTGTAATCCCAGCACTTTGGGAGGCCGAGACGGGCGGATCATGAGGTCAGCAGATCGAGACCATCTTGGCTAACACGGTGAAACCCCGTCTCTACTAAAAAAATACAAAAAACTAGCCGGGCAAGGTAGCTACTCGGGAGGCTGAGGCAGGAGAATGGCGTAAACCCGGGAGGGGGAGCTTGCAGTGAGCTAAGATCCAGCCACTGCATTCCAGCCTGGGCGACAGAGCGAGACTGCGTCTCAAAAAAAAATAATAATAAAAAGAAAAATTCCTTTAAAAAGAAGAAAAAAAAAAAATCTCACATAGTCCTGTGAATGCAGACATTGGCAGATGGCATTTCTGCTGGGGGAGTAATGAACACGGACAGCCTGGGGGGCACCCGCAGGAGCCTGCAATGCTAAACGCTAGAGTGTTCCAGACCCTTGACCCCTCTCCGTGTCTGCCCTAGAGGAACCTATAAACAAGGAAGTGTTGGGCTTGGGTGTCCCGTCAGGTTGTGAGCATTTGGACACAACTGAAAAGTTCCGGTAAACCGCAGCCCTTTCATACCAGGGTCTCCTCCAGAAAGTGCTGAGATCCACAGAGGCAGGCGTGGGAGGATCCAAGACATGTTGGGTGAACTGAGGAACTTGCAGTCATTTGGGTCCAGAACACAATGAGGCAAGACTATACATTTCTGCTGGGACAGAAACACAGTTTTCCCAGAGATAATTGACCTCAGGACCCCTACGGATACCAAAATTTGCAGAGGATCAAGTTTCTGATATAAAACGGTGTGATACTTCTGCATATAACCCATGTACATCCTCCTGTACACTTTAAATCACTTCTAGATAACTTCTGATACAATGAAAATGCTGTCAGTAGTTGGTATACTGCACCGAGGTGCTTTTTTTTTTTTTTTTTTTTAGTAGCTCCCTGCACACACCCTTTTGTTTTGTTTTGTTTTGTTTTGTTTTGAGACAGGGTCTCACTCTTTCACCCAGGCTGAAGTTAAGTGGTACAATCATAGTTCACTGCAGCCTCTACCTCCTGGTTTCAAGTGATTGATCCTCCCACCTCTGCCTCCAAGTAGTTACCACACCTGGCTAATACTATTTTTTGTGGAGACGGGGTCTCACTATATTGCCCAGGCTGTATATCTAATAACTGTGTAGGTAAAGGATCAAAAGAAGAAAATCTGAGCCTGGGCACAGTGGCTCACACCTGTAATCCCAGCACTTTGGGAGGTGGAGGCGGGCGGATTGTTTTGAGCTCAGGAGTTCAAGAACAGCCTGGGCAACCGTCTCTACCAAAAAAAAAAAAAAGAGACCGTCTAGCTCTTGTCTTTTGTGTTTTATATACAAAGACTGGAGGAACACGCTAAAATGTCATCTGTATCCCTGCCAAAAGGTACAACTGGTAATGTCCTCACACCTGGGGGGCCTGCCAGCCCCACTTCACAAGGACTCATTTAATCCTGTGGTCTAGGGAGTGAAGGTTCCAGTTCACACTCACTCACTATGAAGCATATACTCTGATACTCTGTTGCTTTTTTTTTTTTTGAGAAGGAGTCTTGCTCTGTTGCCAGACTGGAGTGCAGTGGCTCACTGCAACCTCTGCCTCATGGGCTCAAGTGATCTTCCTGCCTCAGCCTCTCTAGTAGCTGGGACTACAGGTGCATGCCACCACGCTCAGCTAATTTTTGTATTTTTAGTGGAGACGGAGTTTCACCATGTTGGCCAAGGTGGTCTCGATCTCTTGATCTCATGATTTACCCGCCTCAGCTTCCCAAAGTGCTGGCATTAAGGCGTGAGCCACCACGCCTGGCCTGTTGCTTATTTTTGACTATTTCCTGAAATCACTTGTCAAGCTCCAGGAAATGTTGGATAAATGAGGCCCAGTTCACGTTATACCTGATCACACACACACACAGCCTGGGCCTCATTCCTGGGATTTTCCTGGACTCCTCCCGTGGGCCGGAGAAGCCTTCTCCCCGCTGGAGTGTATGGTTCTGCAGACCACGTAGTGGAGGCACAGCCCTGGAGTCTGCATAACCCAGCGTCCTAAAGTCAGCCCTGGGACCTGGCTGGGGGTGTCTAGGTCCCCTTCGGCAGCTCTACTGTTGTGCAGCAGGGTACGTGAGCGCAGTGAACGCGAACAACGCATGCAGGCGCAGTGGGAGCGCGAGGAGCGTGAGCGGCTGGAGATTGCCCGAGAAAGGCTGGCCTTCCAGCGCCAGCGGCTGGAGCGTGAGCGCATGGAGCGAGAGCGGCTGGAGCGCGAGCGCATGCACGTGGAGCACGAGCGCAGGCGCGAGCAGGAGCGCATCCACCGTGAGCGCGAGGAGCTGCGGCGCCAGCAGGAACTGCGCTACGAGCAGGAGCGGCGGCCTGCGGTGCGGCGGCCCTACGACCTGGACCGGTAAGCAGATCTGCGCTGCCCTTAACACGTGGCGTTCAGAATCGTGTTAGGGACCTCACAGTTGAGTTAACTTGACTTTTTTTTTTTTTTTTTTTTTTTGAGATGGGAGTCTCTCTTTGTCGCCCAGGCTGGAGTGCAGTGGCTCAATCTCGACTCACTCCAAGTTCCACCACCTGTGTTCACGCCAGTCTCCTGCCTCAGCCTCCCAAGTAGCTGGGACTAAAGGCGCCCGCCACCTTGCCTGGCTAATTTTTTTGTATTTTCAGTGGAGACGGGGATTCACTGTGTGAGCCAGGATGGTCTCGATCTCCTGACCTCGTCATCCACCCGCCTCAGCCTACCAAAGTGCTGGGATTACAGACGTGAGCCACCGCACCCGTCCAGCTTGAGATCTTTCATTCAAAGGAAGCATAGGCCGGGCACACTCGCTAAGCCTGTAATCGTAACATTTTGGGAGGCCAAGGTGGGCGGATTGCCTGAGCTCAGGAGTTCGAGACCAGCCTGGCCAACATGGCAGAACCCCGTCTCTACTAAAACACAAAAAATTGGTTGTGGTGACAGGCGCCTGTAATCCCAGCTATTTGGGAGATTGAGTCAGGAAAGTCGCTTGTACCCAGAAGGCATAGGTTGCAGTAAGCCAAGATCGCGCCACTGCACTCCAGCCTGGGCAACAGGGTGAGACTCCGTCTCGAAAAAAGAAATTAGAGACAGGAGACTGGATAAAGTAGTGCTGGTTAACTAATCGGGTTCAAGGGTGGCACAGACCTTCTGAGGAGGGAAGCTAGGGCAGGCGGAGCGTCATGTCACAAGTGCCCAGAGGAGGGGCTGTCAATTGCATCTCCTTTAAGACTCTTCCCTGGCTTTTTTATTCATTTATTTTTTTTATTTTTTTTTTTTTTTGAGACAGAGTCTCGCTCTATCGCCCAGGCTGGAGTGCAGTGGCTCAATCTCGACTCACTCCAAGTTCCACCACCTGTGTTCACGCCAGTCTCCTGCCTCAGCCTCCCGAGTAGCTACCTTGCCCGGCTAGTTTTTTGTATTTTTTAGTAGAGACGGGGTTTCACCGTGTTAGCCAGGATGGTCTCAATCTCCTGACCTCATGATCCGCCCGTCTCGGCCTCCCAAAGTGCTGGGATTACAGGCTTGAGCCACCACGCCCGCCCGCCTTTTTTTTTTAGACAGCGTCTTGCTGTGTCGCCCAGGCTGGAGTGCAATGGCACGATCTCAGCTCACTGCAACCTCCATCTCCTGGGTTCAAGCGATTCTCCTGCCTCAGCCTCCCTAGTAGTTGGGATTACAGGCACCTACCACCACACCCGGCTAATTTTTGTTTTTTTAGTAGAGATGGGGTTTCACCATGTTGGTCAGGCTGGTCTCAAACTCCTGACCTCAGGTGATCCACCTACCTCAGACTCCCAAAGTGCTGGGATTACAGGCATAAGCCACCGTGCCTGGCCTTGTCCTGGCTTTGTTAATCAATTGTAATTTGTTTTTGCTTATTCTGGAAATAAAGAATTAAAAAAAAAAAACTTTTGAGACAGAATTTTGCTCGTTTCCCAGGCTGGAGTCCAATGGCACGATCTCGGCTCTCTGCAACCTCCGCCTCTTGGGTTCAAGCAATTCTCCTGCTTCAGCCTCCCAAGTAGCTGGGATTACAGGCATGTGCCACCACACCTGGCTAATTTTTTGTATTTTTAGTAGAGACAGGGTTTCACCATATTGGCCAGGCTGTCCAACTCCTGACCTCAGGTGATCCACCTGCCTTGGCCTCCCAAAGTGCTGGGATTACAGGCATGAGCCACCATGCCCAGCAGTAAGATTAATTTTAATTTCCCAAACATACTGAGGAGGAGATAGGAACACAAAATGCTGAGCACAGCTGCTGTCAGGAGTCAGGTGCATAATTCCAGCAGTGGTTGTGTCAGGCTTTACACGTGCACTGCAACCTGGCAAAAATCGCTGTTTGTTGTTTCTTTCTATTGCATGGGTTGAAGAGGAGCCTAGATCATATACAGTGCAACTTCTGTAAAGGGCCTTGTAAACGCTTCTGGGATCTAGTATGCCTCGGTACGAAAGCCTTCTGATGAGAGTTCATTATAGTCATCTGTGTGTGCAGCAGTACATGGCCGGGGCTGCTGGCAGGACAGGAGGTGGGGCACAAGAGATGGCAAGTGCACTTGACAGAGCCCCTCAGGGTGGAGGCTCACGTGGCTTCCTGAGCGGAGGTGGCTGTGTAGGGCTCCAGAAGCCATCTGCAGGCAGCCCATAGGACTGACTGCTTAACTAAATGGCAGTTAACTAATGGCTCCCCCTTTAGAAAACCAAGGCCGCTTTGATCAGGGGAGGTGGGTGTGTGGGACAAAACAAAACAGCTGTGCAGTCACTGGGGTCAAATCAGATCTTGTCTTCTATAGCAGAGAACAATCTTGGTGAAAGTCATCCTGGTTCTGTGAAGTGATAGGGGCCAGCTCCCACAAAGGTGATAGACACATATGGGGTAGAGGATCCCTCTATCTCTGTCTCTTGTCCCCTCACAGGCGAGATGATGCCTATTGGCCAGAAGCCAAGCGGGCCGCCCTGGATGAGCGCTACCATTCTGACTTTAACCGCCAGGACCGCTTCCACGACTTTGACCACAGGGACCGCGGTCGCTACCCCGACCACTCGGTGGACAGGTCAGTTGGGCCCCTGCTGGGCGTGCAGGTTTTCTTTTTCCTGGCTCATTCTCTGACTGAGAACAAGGACTCCTGGGCTCTCTGAGCCCACTCCATTCATCAGGTGTGTGCTGAGTCAGGCCCGCAGGTCTCCTGCCTCCAGTTGGGGAAGTGATGCTTTTCACTGGGGGCCTGATGGTCCTTTCTTTTTGCAGAAGCCTATTCCTCCCCTTACGGTTTGATTTAAATTACCTTTTCAGGAGAGAAGGTTCAAGGTCAATGATGGGAGAACGAGAAGGACAGGTAAGTCCAAAGCTACAGTGGTAGCCACAGAATTTCCCGTAGAATGGGTTCTTTTCCCTTCAGCGTGCCTTCTTCCTGCCCTTATCCTTGAGTGAGAGACAAAATGAGGAAAGAGAAAAATATAGCACTAGAAAAGTCTAGGTGTGTGGGATGAAAATTTGGGATTATTTGGGGTTAGTCTTGGCTGTCAGTCCGAACAGTTACTCTGAAGCTGTTATTAGCCTTGACCCCGGGGTTCTGTGTCCCACACTGACCACACACGTGCAGAAGTGCCAGGGAACCTTGCGGTGTGACCTGGCTCTGCTGGGAAGTGTCTAGGGAGCCGCACAGCTGACTCAGACAGGTGCATCTGGGAAGGCTGTGGTTACTGTGTCTGTCCTCGAGTGCCTGCCCTCTTTGGAAACTAAGGACATCCTTCATCACCCCAGGGCCCCGCTTAGCCTTGGAAAACAACTAGGTCTCTGATCTGTGCTCGTTCTCCTTGGGGGGCTAGCACGTTAGAACAATAAGCTTCATTTTCTCTTTCCATCTTACGTTGAGACTGAGACTTTCCAGGAGAGCCTTGGACCTCTAGTGGCTTTCCCTATAAACTGGGGGGCGGCACGTTGCTGTGTGGAAGATGCCTCCTCTCTGAAGACTCCATTCATGAGCCCTTTCTCCTCTTGCCAGCATTTTTGGACTCCAGCATAAGCTTCCCATTTCTGTCCCCCTTGGTTCCTTAATGTGGCTGAGCATAGCCAAGTACTCAGCTCTGTCTTGGGATCCTTAGGAATTCCATCAGCCTCATGGGGTTGCTTTTTCCCTGCTCCTGGAGGCAAATTATATGCAGCAAAACCTAGAACTAGTCCTGTGGATTTTCTCTGGTGGAGGAACATACACCAGTGGTTCCATGTCCAGGCTCCAGAATCAGACAGAACTGGGGTCACACCTTGGTGTCACCCCTTCCTGCCTAGCCTGTCTCCCCAGCAGTGAAATGAGGGTAATATTCCTCCTACAGAGGTTGGGGTGGTGGGGAGTTTACATGAGGTGGGCGCATGTCGGTACGAACGTGTTTATCATTGCCAGCTACTTTTTTTTTTTTTTTAATAGAGACGGATCTCACTGTGTTGCCCAGGCCAGTTTTGAACTCCTGAGCTCAAGTGATCCTCCTGCCTCGGTCTCCCAAAGTGTTAGGATTACACATGTAAGCTAGCATGCCTGGCCACCAGCTACTTTCATGCAGGTGTCAGATACGCTCTCCTAATAGTGGAAGGCAATTTGATCCTTTCTCCTCACACAGTCATAAATGAGTCATCACAGTTACCCCAAAGGCCAATGATGATCTCTCCCTACAGAGAAAACTAGCACAGAACTTAAGGGCCTTGTTGAACTGTTAACCTGGGTTGGTTGGACAGAAAAATGTTGGTTCAATTTTCAAATACTAAGGAGAGCTTATTTCAGGAGGCCCTTTTTTTATTTTGTTGAGGGGAGGTGTCAGAGCACACGCTGGGAAGAATCGACCAGGGAAGCAGGCAGTGGTAATGTGGGACATCTTGCATATGGTGGAGCATGCTGCCATCTTTGCCTTCACCCTGGCAGAGCTCTCTCTCCATTGAATGGGGAGGTGAACTTGGACATGTACGATGACCAGGCTGCATCAAGGAGGTTTCCTTACCAGGACTCTTTTCTAGTTTCCTTTCACCTACAATATGGTCATGGGGCAGAAGCCCCAGAGGCCACATACGTATTTGTGGAAAGAGAAAGAACAGGACTGTGGAGCCAAAACTCCCTCACTAGCGTTTGTGAAAGTCAGGCTGGAAAGTGCTTCCAGCCACAGAAACAGGCTGTGGGTGTAAATATTAACCTTGGCCAGCAAAAAAGTAGGCATAGAGTGTGACTCGCCCTCTCTTAGTCTTCCCTGAAATAGCAGGGTCAAGAACTCCTGGTCTGTGTTAGCCATGTGGTTTACAAAAACAGTGACACAGAGGAGGGAATAGTGGGACTGGCCAAGTGGATGACCAGCCATTTATCTCTTAGTGTCCTGTGTCCTATGTCCTGAGCAGAGCAAGACGTAAGGTCCTAGACCAGGCACCCAGCAGAAACTTCTGAGAAACTTGACTGTGAGGAAGGATGCTTGCTCGCCTAGCAATTGGTTGGATGAAGGGGCTCTGTTTGATACTTCCTTCACTGTGGAAGGAAGAAATTTGTAAAAATTATTTCCGGAATATGCACACATTAAAGATTTGTAAAGCTGACCTTCCCTTAGTAGAAGACACTTAATAAGAGTACTGTTGGCTCTGGGCACTAATCATTTGAGCTGTGGGACCCAGGGAATCTCTCTCGCAAGCATCATCTTTAGTGTGACCCCTGGTGGCCCTTCCGGCTCTGGTGGCGCTGTGGGTACCTGCCTTGGAGATTCCTTGGTACTAGTACCTTTTGTGTACCAGGCTATGAGCCTAGAGCACAGGGCCTCTGGCCTGCAGATTTCAGGGAGGCAGCTATGTCATGTGAACCAGTATGGCCTGCCAGCACTTCTGTCCAGAGTGACTGTCGTTGTCATCGTTAGCGTGTTGCCTGAAAAGCCTTGGGGTCTGGGGGCTGACACTGAAGGTTTTTTTCCTCCTGGCCCTGTGATTTCCAGCATTACCCAGAACGCCATGGAGGACCAGAGCGCCACGGCCGGGACTCCCGCGATGGCTGGGGGGGCTATGGCTCCGACAAGAGGATGAGTGAGGGCCGGGGGCTGCCTCCTCCCCCCAGGTTTGTGTCCCACACCCCACAGTACCTGTCCCTGGCCTCACAGAGTCAGCTGACCGGATAGGTCTGTCCCACCAAGGGGCCCCCAAGTCTCTGGGATGTGGGCACAGGGTGGGAAAAACACAGGGATTCACCCTCCAGAAGCCACCACATTTATTAGCACGAGAGCCAGAGATGGGGGCAATCCAAATCAGAGATGTCTCTCTTTCAAGGGGCAGACGTGACTGGGGGGACCATGGCCGAAGAGAGGATGACCGGGCATGGCAGGGCACGGCTGACGGTGGCATGATGGACAGGGATCACAAGAGGTGGCAAGGTGAGGAGCAGCTCTGGGCTGGGACCAGGGTGTGCTGGGAAGTGATGGAAAGATGGAGGCCACGCCTTCTCTCCTCAGGTGAGCACAGGAGGTGCTCTGCCCTCAGTGCTGGAATGAGGAGTGAAAAGCACTTCAGACACCACCTACTCTCTGGTAGTCTGGCCCAGGAGTTGGACAGTGGGCGTTCCCGAGTCCTCTCTGCTGGGAGGACACTGGACGTCTGTGGTTACTGTGCCGAGGTGTCCTTCTGGGACCTGCTAGTTCCGGGTACCTGGGGGCCTCGCCAAAGGGAGTGCAGTGGGCTAAATGTGCCGTGGGTTCCACGCTATGTGTGCAGGTTCCCTGTGTGAAAGCACGTCTGTCTTCCAGGTGGTGAGAGAAGCATGTCCGGTCACTCGGGGCCTGGCCACATGATGAACCGAGGAGGGATGTCAGGGTAAGGCATGCCAGGGGCGGCTCCCCTTTCCCCTGCTTTGCATATTGGCCTACCTTGGAGGACGCTTAACAACCAGTCCTTCCAGCTAACGCCCCCTCCCCCAAGTGTGACATGAGGCCAGGCATGGGGTACTGTGGAGCCTGCCACCACTCAGGAGGGGAAGGCATCAGGAAGGGGCCTTGCCTGCAGGCAATGTCCAGGGAAGCTGTGCAGGCTGGGATGGGCCAGGGGAGCAGGATGATTTCACAGTCAAACCAATGTGAATTTGTTCCTAGGCGCGGCAGCTTTGCCCCAGGCGGGGCCTCCCGGGGCCACCCCATCCCACACGGTGGCATGCAAGGCGGGTTCGGAGGCCAGAGCCGGGGGAGCAGGCCCAGCGACGCCCGCTTCACTCGCCGCTACTGAGTACTTGGAATCCTGTGTCCTGTCACGTGGCAACAAGGCTATGTTCTGTTAGGAGTTATCTTAAACTGTGTAAAAATATTTTTTTTTTAATCTGCTGCCATATTGTAGCTCAATACAATGTGAATTTTGTTTTTCGTTTTGGGGGTTTTTTTTTTTTTTGTAATAAATGTGTTTCCGTTCACATACCCTTTATTTAAAGTGTCATTTCTTTATTTCCGCCTCTTTAAATGAAACGAAATTATACTTGAGTGCCTTTTGGTTGTATTGATATACATTGACTGTTCCTTTTATTATTTTTTTCCTTTTTTTTTTTTTGAGATGGAGTCTCGCTTTGCCACCCAGGCCTGGAGTGCAGCGGCACAATCTCGGCTCACTGCAAACTCCGCCTCCCGGGTTCAAGTGATTCTCCTGCCTCGGCCTCCTGACTAGCTGGGACTACAGGCACCTGCCACCACGCCCGGCTAATTTTTGTATTTTTAGTAGAGTGGGGTTTTGTCATACTGGTCAGGCTGGTCTTGAACTCCTGACCCTCGTGACCTGCCCGCCTCGACCTCTCAAAGTGGTGGGATTACAGGCATGAGCCACCGTGCCTGGCCAACTCTGTTTATTTCTAAATGTGTATGAAACGCATGTGATAGAAAACCTCCAGGAAGGCATCCGGGTGTGGGAGAGGCTTTCCAGTGAGACGATGATTTTCGCGTAATGGGCCTGTGCGGTGCAGGTTTTGCCTGGCTTCTCAGGTCAGCGAGCTGTCCGCTCCTTTAATGTTAGCCCAGACGGGGCTGCTCTGCTCTTGGGTGCTGGGTGACATCCCTGTCAGGGTGTGGGGGTCTCACACCCTGTTGATGGACACTGGCAGATGCTTCCCCCACGGATCACACTCAAACCAAGCCTGTGAAGATTTCCAGCTGCCACTTTCCACGCTGACTTGCCAGAGCCCAGTCACCATCATCATGTGGATGCTTCCGCATTACCTTTTTACTCAGAGGACAAACTGTTTTCACGGCAGAGTCGAGGGTGGAAGCAGTGAAGGCTGAAGGTCCTCAGCAGCATCTCAGGCCTGCGGTGTGCTTGTGCGTGGGCGCAGCCCCCTCGTGCCAGGATGGGGGCTCTGACCAGCCCAGGGCTGGCCTCCGTGTCGGCCGGAAGGGACAAGCTCAACGCCAACCCTCCACCTACCAATAGCAGGCTGGAGCCACGGCACCTGGGATCCAGCACCTGTCCTAATCCAGGAAGCCAGACCAGACTTGGGACATACCTCAAACTGTGAAGCGGGTGCCTCCCACATTTTGTAAGCCTCACTAGTGGAAAGTGAGGAGGAAGCAGCGTCCAGCAGACAGGAAGACGGCGGAGCCCTGGTGACGCTCTAGGGTCCCTTCAGCTGTAAAGGACAGGTGGCCCGACCAATACCAGTGGTGGCTTAGATGATAAAGGGGGGCCCTTCCCTGCCTTAACGGGAAGTCTGCAGGTAGTCAGTTCCCGGGATTCACTGCAGCCCACCTCAGGCTCTGTGTCTCAGGATTTTGGGGCTCATGGATGACGGATGGCTGAAAGCTCCAACAATCCTATCCACCCACAGTGTGGGTATCATCGGGGCCTATCCAGCAGGACAAGGAAGGGCAGGAACAGGGACTTGCACTCAGAGGCCTCTTGGCAAACTCACCCCTGAGGCTCTTCAGCCGGAACTCGGTCCCGTGCTCGCCTTTCTTGTGACCTGTCCCTGGCGAAGACGGAATGTTTCCTTTCAGAAGGAAAGTGACATCCAGGAAGGAACCCAGTGGTAACCCCCAGGAGCCATGTTCTCAGCCTTCCCCTCATACCTTTTTTTTTTTTAACACAAGCAGTTCACATTGTTTGTACTTTTTTTGTTTTGTTTTGTTTTTGTTTTTGTTCTTGTTTTTTGAGATGGAGTCTCCCTCTGTCTCCCAGGCTGGAGTGCAGTGGTGCAATCTCGGCTCGCTGCAACCTCTGTCTCCTGGGTTCAAGCAATTCTCCTACCTCAGCCTCCTGAGTAGCTGGGACTACAGGCGCCTGCCACCACGCCCGGCTAATTTTTGCATTTTTAGTAGAGACAGGTTTTCACCACATTGAGCAGGCTGGTCTCAAACTCCTGACCTCAGGTGATCTGCCCACCTCGGCCTCCCAAGGTGCTGGGATTACAGGTGTGAGCCACCGCACTCCATTTTTTTGAGCCATATGCAGTTGTGCATGCCAGTAATCAATCCCAGCTACTTGGAAGGTCAAGGCAGGAAGATTGTTTAAGGCCAAGAGTTCACGTCCAGCCTGGACAGTAGAGCAAGACCCCATTTCTTTGATGGGTTTTAGGGGGTATTTTTTTAAATAAATGACAGACCGTGTGTGGTGGCGCCTGTAATCCCAGCACTTTGGGAGGCCGAGGTGGGTGGATCATCTGAGGTCAGGATTTTGAGACCAACCTGGCCAACATGGCGAAACACTGACTCTACTGTAAACACAAAAATTAGCTGGGTGTGGTGGTGCACGCCTCTAGTCCCAGCTACTCAGGAGGCTGAGGCAGAATAATCACTTGAACCCAGGAGATGGAGTTTGCAGTGAGCCAAGATTGCACCACCACACTCCAGCCTGGGCAACAGAGCAAGACTTAGTCTCAAAAAAAAAAGGCCGGGCGCGGTGGCTCAAGCCTGTAATCCCAGCACTTTGGGAGGCCGAGACGGGTGGATCACGAGGTCAGGAGATCGAGACCATCCTGGCTAACACG
>NW_012108696.1:3526727-3539535 GCF_000951045.1 Mandrillus leucophaeus
TGAGATGGAGTCTCGCTCTGTCGCCCAGACTGGAGTTCAGTGGCACGATCTCGACTCATTGCAAGCTCCGCCTCCCAGGTTCACGTCATTCTGCCTCAGCTTCCCGAGTAGCTGGGACTACAGGTGCCCGCCACCACACCCGGCTAAGTTTTTTTGTATTTTTAGTAGAGACGGGGTTTCACTGTTAGCCAGGATGGTCTCGATCTCCTGACCTCGTGATCTGCCCACCTCGGCCTCCCAAAGTGCTGGGATTACAGGCGTGAGCCACCGCGCCTGGCCCAGACTCCCTTTTAACTCTGCTTTACGTGGCCTTATACCTTCCTCCCAGGTGTCATTATTAGCCCCAGTTAACAGAAGAGAAAACTGAGGGCACAGATTGGACACTACTTGTAAGAACCAAATGCCCACAGCAATAATTGTAAACCCCAATTGTGTAACCTACATGGATCTACAAAGTCAGAATCCATGGCCGTTATGCCAGTTCTCTAGGGCCAAGGTAACAAATTGCTACAAGCTTTTTGTGTGTGTGACAGTCTCCTGTCACCCTGGTTGGAGTGCAGTGGTGCAATCATAGCTCACTGCAGTCTCCATTTCCTGGGCTCAAGCGATCCTCCCACCTCAGCCTGCCCGGTGGCTGGGACTACAGATGGGTGATACCACATCTGGCTAATTTTTGTATCTTTTGTAGAGATGGGGTTTCATCACGCTCAGTCTGGTCTTGAATTCCTGGGCTCAAGCGATCCACTCGCCTTGACCTCCCAAAGTGCTAGGATTCCAGGCACGAGGCAACGCAGGCAGCCCAGTCTCCTAGGCAGGAGAGATTCCTCGGAGTGCTTCTCCCTGGCCACAGTCTTGAGTCATTTGCATGGGATGCTCTACTTCTTAAACCCAGGCAGCACCCTTTGTCGTCCTCCTGCTACACAGGGAAGGACAGGGATTCGGCCCTGCTGTCAGCCAGGCACTGAGCTGTACCTGCCCTTCCCCACCGTCCTCAATGTAACCCTAGGAGGCTGTACAACCCCATTTTGCAGACAGAAAAACTGAGGCCTAGCAGGGTGAACTGACGAGTGAGGACAACCCGGCAATGGAAAAGATCCAAGCTTCGAACCACCCATTCATTCAATTCCCATTTCCAGAGACCCCCCTCTCAAGCAGGGTCCCCGGCACGGACCAGATGTGTTCACACAACAGACCCAATCGGTGCCTGCCCTCAAGGTGGGCACACATGCACATGGTGAGCTTATGAAGTGCAGCTTAGGCCAGGTGCGGTGGCTCACGCCTGTAATCCCAGCACTTTGGGAGGCTGAGGCAGGCGGATCACAAGGTCAGGAGTTCGAGACCACCCTGGCCAATATGGTGAAACCCCGCTTCTACTAAAAATAGAAAAAATTAGCCAGGTGCGGTGGTGTGCACCTGTAATCCCAGCTACTCAGGAGGCTGAGACAGGAGAATCGCTTGAACCCAGGAGGCGGAAGTTGCAGTGAGCCGAGATTGTGCCACTGCACTCCAGCCTGGGCAACAGAGCAAAACTCCATCTTGAAAAAATAAAAAAGGCCAGGTGCAGTGGCTCATGCCTGTAATCCCAGCACTTTGGGAGGCTGAGGCAGGCAGATCACTTGAGGTCAGGAGGTTGAGACCAGCCTGGCCAACATGGTAAAACCCTGTCTCTACTAAAAATACAAAAATTAGCCGGGATTGGTGACACACGCCTGTAATCCCACTCAGGAGGCTGAGGCAGGAGAATCGCTTGAACCCAGGAGGTGGAGGTTGCAGTGAGCCAAGATCACGCCATTGCACTCCAGCCTGGGGGAGAAGAGCAAGACTCCATCTCAGAAAAAAAGAAGTGCAGCTTGATGGTACAGGTTGCCCTGGCCACAGAAGGAATGGAGGCATTTCCTGGATGGGGGAGCACACTGTGAAGGCTCCGAGGCCAACAGGAGCAAGCTTGTGGGAGAAACTGCCAGAAGGCTTTGGGGGAAGAGGGGAATGGCCACGGGACAGCGCCATGTATTTTTGACACTCTGGGAGTGAAGTCTCTGGCCATGGGCTACTTGGTGGTCTCTTGAGGTTGTTCTATAGAGTAAGAGGAGCCTTTTCCCTCCAAATCATGGTCCCCATCCTTACACATGTCTCCAGGAAGCAGCTGAAGCCCAGGTCCCAGAGGGACAGACCCTGCCCTTGGTTTCAGCACGGCGACGCACATGAGTGTCCACTTCGGCCTGCACCTCAGCCACGGAAACGTCTTCAGAGTTGGCCATGCCTCTAGTGGCAGCCAGCCCAACAATGCCAGGCTCCAACAGCAGGCCTTCACTGGCAAGACTCTGAACCAAGATGGACCAGTGCTTTGTGGGTAAGTGGAGTAGACTAACGAGTCCTCATACATCCATCCACCAACCCATTCATCCATCCATCCTCCATCTAACCCATGCATCCATCTACCTACCTATCGATCCATCCATCCATTCATCCATCCACACACCCATCCATTCATCATCCATCCACTCACCCACCCCATCCATCTATCCCATTCATCCACCTATCTATCCATCCATTCATCCACCCACCCAGTCATCCATCCACCCATCCATTCATCCACCTATCCACCCAATCCAACCCATCCATTCATCATCCACCCACCCATCTACCCCATCATCCATCTACCCATTCACCCATGCATGCATCTACCCATCTAACCACTCATCCCATCCACTCATTAATCCATCAAGCCATTGACTGTACTCATCCATTAATTCATTCATGCTTACTAATCATCTTCTATTTATTTATTTATTTATTTATTTATTTATTTTTGAGACACAGTCTCATTCTGTTGCCCAGGCTGGAGTGCAGTGGCCTGATCTTGGCTCACTGTAACCCCCGCCTCCTGGGTTCACACCATTCTCCTGCCTCAGCCTTCCGAGTAGCTGGGACTACAGGCACCCGCCACCATGCCCAGCTAACTTTTCGTAATTTTTTTTTTTATAGTACAGACGGGGTTTCACCGTGTTAGCCAGGATGGTCTCGATTTCCTGACCTTGTGATCCATCCGCTTCAGCCTTCCAAAGCGCTGGGATTACAGGTGTGAGCCACTGCGCCCGGCCTCTTAATTATTAATATTATTTATTTTTGAGACGAAGTCTCGCTCTGTCACCCAGGCTGGAGTGCAGTGGCGCAATGTCGGCTCACTGCAACCTCCGCCTCCCGGGTTCAAGTGATTCTCCTGCTTCAGCCTCCCGAGTAGCTGGGACTGCAGGCATGTGCCACCACACCCGGCTAATTTTTGTATTTTTTTTTTAGTAGAGACGGGGTTCTGCCATGTTGGGCAGGCTGGTCTTGAACTCCTGACCTCAGGTGATCCACCCATCTCGGCCTCCCGAAGTGCTGGGATGTGTGGGCCACCCGCCCAGCCCATGCTTACTAATCATCTTCTATACCCCAGGCTCTACACTGGGGTTTGGGGCCACGCCTACTATTAACACATGGTCCCTTCCCTCAGGGAGCTTGCATCCTGTTGAGCTAAGTCACACAAAAGCAAACTGCGGTGCCCAAGGAGAAGAAAAGGTGCTGAACTCTGCCTCAGGACAGGGGCATGGTGACCCTGCCTGTAGGAGAGGAGTCTGCCAGGATGAGGGGCAGAGGTGTCTTACTCTCCTGCAAGGTGAGATGAGGCAGGGTGTGTAGGGACCTGGTGCCCCTGGAATGCAGACGTGGTGTGGGGGTTAAGGCCTGGAAGTTCTCTCCCAGCCTCAGCCTCAAGGAAACCACCCCTCCTCTTGGCCTGCCTCTTCCTTCTTCCAGAGACCACCCCTGGGGATGAAGGACGCCAGCCCTCCCGTGGCCTCAGTGCTGCCAGAGGCCAGCAGAGGGGTCGGAGCATGGGGCTTCCACTGTTGCTTCTGCCATCGCCTGCCTCTAGATAAGTTCCTGCAGTTTTCTGAGCTTCTGTTTGCTGACTTGTAAAATGAGGCTACTGAGCTGCTCTGAGGATTGCGGGGTGAAGGGTGTCATCGCAGGACTGCATTCCCTCTCCCTCCAGCTCCAAAAACCGAATTCTACCAAGGCATAGAGCAGCTCCCGAGTCCAAGTTCACTGGGATCACTACTGAAAGTGACAGGAGGCAGCCAAGTGTCTAGGCAGAAAGGGGCAGGTCCCAGGGAAACCCCACCTTCAAGCCAAAAACAGCCTGAAAGCTGAAAGATCAGACTGCTGGTCCTGGAGGAAACCCACCACCCAGAGTGAGAACGTCTGTTCCCGTTTGTCCCCCCTTTCCTGGTTGATTCTTTCAGAACAATGCCTTTTAACCAATCGAATGTTGCCCTTTCCAATACTACCTATGGCCTCCCCCCGCCCCCGCAATTCTGAGCCTATAAAATGTCCTGGACCCAGCTACACGAGGAGGAAAAAACCAGACCCCGCATCCTCTCTCCGCTGAAAGCTGTTCAGTCGCTCAGTAAAATTCTTCTCCTCCCTCCTCAGCCTTCAATGTCCAGCGTATCCTCGTTCTTCTTGGGCGCAGTACAATAGCTTGGGAACCACGGAATGCAGGTACAAGCTATAACACAGGCGACTGGGGCATGCCAGCATGGCCAAGCGAGGCCCAGGCTAGGTGTTGCCGGCTGGAGGTCCCTGGCTTGCAAAATGACTGAGAAGAAACATCCTGCATCTCTACTGACAGCAAACTCATTTCCAGGACCATGTGAGATGGGAAGATGCGTGGCTGTCAGCTGCTTCGGTTGTCACCTTGTCCTTTCGGATTTAATTAAAACTGGCTGCTCAGCCCTCAGCCCACAAGGGAAGAACCCAGGTTGCTGCTGGCCCATATGGCACCGGATGGATGGGGCCAAAAGTGGGCTGAACGTGCTCTGGGCTGGTGCCACGGAGACCCTGAGCCCAGCATCCCCCCAGCCAGGATTGGGGACCCTCAGGACTCATGTTGCTCCTGGTTACCTTGGCTTTTTTTTTTTTTTTTCTTTTCTTTTTTTTTTTAAGAGATAGGGTCTCAGTATTTCACCCAGGCTGGAGTGTGGTGGCAGAGTCATGGCTCACCGTAGCCTCAATGTCCCAGTGATCCTCCTGCCTCAGCCGGGGCTACAGGCATGTGCCACCGCACCCAGCTGATCACCTCCACTTCTGCTGCACCCACCACCCCTTGGGATGCCCAGTTAGCACTCACTCCAGGCCAGGGCCGGGCAAGGTGCACTCAAGGCTGGAGCGGGACCATGGGCAGCTGTGGTGACAGGTGAAAGGAAGGGCAGTTACTGATGACAGCCACTCGGTGTCCCCCATGCCCCAGCCCCAGCTGAACTCCGCCTATGGACTCCCCTGCTCTCTCTTCCAGCTCTGCCCATCCCACATCGCGACAGGCTAGCTTTCCCTGGACTCCGTTCCTAGCCCATCCTGCTTCCAGCTATCAAGTGACCCCAGCTGTCAAATGGCAATGTGCCACACCACAGCCTTGCCTTGCTCTGTGGTCTTGGCTGTGGGTTTGGTCGGGTGTTTTCCCAGCCCCTTCCCACTTTCCCAAAGTCACCCGCAGACCTCTGCTCTCCGGAGCTCCGCTTCCATGGCCCCCCAACTCCCCTGACCCCAGACACGTTCTTGCACACAGGTGCCAGTGGATGGGCGAGGACGGACTCATGGGATAAAGCCCATGAGTGACCCCAGGGAAGAACTAAGTCACATTCGTGGAGCTGCAGGACCCAGCCGCCTGGATGGAGGTGAGCGGCCCAGAAGGCAGCTGCTCACTGGCATTGTCCAGTCCTTCCCCTCTAACAGTACTGGTAACAGGTGTGAGGCTGCAGAGGCCTCCTGGAGTGGGCGGACACCCCCTGGCCCAGCCATGGCATCATAGCACTGACAGCAAACCCCTCCTGTCCTCACAGGCTGGGGCTGCGTGCCTGGGTGCGAGGCAACGGGAAATTCTGCATCCCCAGTGAGGGTTTGTGAACAGCCTGGGCTCCAGACAGGCTGGGCAGACAGAACTGTCGGTGCAAGTTTCTTCATCTGTAAAATGGGCCTGAAGCCTGCTCCTTCCTGGGCCTTCAGGAAGGGCTTGGTGGACGGTGGCAGGAGGCGGTGGGTGCTTGGGTGCTGCTGGCCAGGACGGTGAGCACCGGCTTCCTCCTGCAGCACCGAGGGTCAGGGATGCTCCCCTGCTCTGCTCATCCCTCCCTCACCCTAGACCTGCCCCGACCACTGCTAAGGCCCAGTAAGGGCAGGGGTACAGCGGATGTAGGGGACCTGCCCCGGGACCATGCTCCTCGGGGGAAGGGGGTGGGTAGGCCCTGTGGGCTCCCCTTCTACCAGATTAGGCCGCTGATCCCAGCCACACCCCTACGCCCTGCTCAGCCCAGGGGCTTCTCCTCTCTGAGTGGGACAGCGGGGGAGATGCCCCGGCCTCTAGTCCTGCTCCTCTCCTCTGTACAGCTGTCCCCTCCTGAGCTCAGTCCCCTACACCAAGCAACATAAACCCCTGAACTCGTGGGAACGGGGACCCTGTTCCACCTTAGTGAGCATCACCTGTCTGCTCCCTGCCCTCAGGGCAGCATCCTATGGAGGCCTCCGGCCCCACGCAAGCCCCCCACCGCCAGACCCCCATCTGCCTGGAGCCACCAGACTGGTTTCTGGGCCCAGGCCTCTTGCCATCGCCAACCCTGTGGACCGCCCTCTGTGGCTGGATGCTGGGAGCCTCTCAGGGAGCCCCTCGACAGGCCCAGCTTCCCAGGGCTCATGCCTGATGCGGGGGACCTGTGCAGGCTGCCAGGTAGCTCGGCCAGCGTGTGGCAGGGGTGTCAGGGAAGGCGTCCCAGGAGAGAGGGGATGTCCGGGAGACCCTCTGAATGGCAACAAACACCTGGATTTCCTTCAACGGCCAGGAATCCCTATAGGGTTGTCGAGGAGAGGGTGGAATGAGGGTGGAGTCCAGCCAACAAAGGGCCGGGACAGGACTGCGGATAGGAGCTGAGGAGGGCGGGAACCAGTGGCCCCGGGGGCTCCTGCCCTGTGTCCTGCAGGGAAGCAGACCCCACTTCTGTCCACTCTGGCTCTCCCACTGTCCTACCGTGGTCTCAGCCCTCCAAAATCAAGACCCTCCACAACCCAGGCTTGGCCAAAGCACTTTCCTGGCCCCAGAGCATGGCCTGTGGAGCACCGGGAGCAACCGCTGTGACCTCTGACTCCCCGCACCAGAGCAGACGACAAAGGGGAGACCTATGGCCTGTGGTCAAGATCAAGCCCTGACAAGCCATCAGGAGCCAGAAGCCCAGGCTTTGGTGCTCTGGGCACCACCAGGCCGACCCTGTGCCCCTTGGGGCCAGCACACGGGTCAGGGAACACTTCCGAAGTCCTTTATTGGGCCGGCAAGGCCGGGAGCTGCCCTCGTAGTGGGGTCCCAGTCTGGAGTCTTCAGGTCAGTAGCAGCACTGCCCATTCTGGCCCGGGCAGGCGGCCCCTGCTGACTCGCTACTTGGTGCGTGCCTTCACATACTCCCAGCCCTCCTTGGAGTACTCGCGGGCCTTGGAGGGGGCCACCGACAGAGCTGACATCACCGTCATGATGCCTGTGGGAAAGGGACGGCCACTGGTGATGCTCCCCTCCCAGCCTCACCCAGCCTCCAACCCCTGGGAAACTCTAAGAGGCTTTTTTTTTGGGTGGTGGGCAGGGGGACAGGGGACAGAGTCTCACTCTGTCGCCTAGGCTGGAGTGCAGTAGTGCGATCTTGGCTCACTGCAACCTTCACCTCCCGGGTTCAAGTGATTCTCCTGCCTCAGCCTCCCAAGTAGCTGGGACTACAAGTGCACCACCATACCGGGCTAATTTTTTTTTTTTTTTTTTGGAGATGGAGTCTTACCTTGTCACCCAGGCTGGAGTGCAGTGGTGCAACCTCAGCTCACTGCAACCTCCGCCTCCTGAGTTCAAGCAATTCTCCTGCCTCAGCCTCCCAAGTAGCATTTGGGATTACAGGCGTGCACCACCAAGCCTGGCTAATTTTTGTATTTTTAGTAGAGATGGGGTTTCACCATGTTGCCCAGGCTGGTCTTGAACTCCTGACTTCAGATGATCTGCCCGCCTCGGCTTCCCAAAGTGCTGGGATTACAGGTGTGAGCCACTGCACCCAGCCTAATTTTTGTATTTTTAGTAGAGATGGGGTTTCACTATGTTGGCCAGGCTGGTCTTGAACTTCTGACCTTGTGATCTGCCTGCCTCAGCCTCCCAAAGTTCTAGGATTACAGGCGTGAGTCACCGCACCTGGCTTTGTTTTGTTTTTTAGAGACAGGGTTTCCCTCTGTTGCCCAAGCTGGAGTACGGTGGTGTGATCATAGCTCACTGCAGCCTTGAACTCCAGGGCTCAAGCCATCCTCCTGCCTAAACCTCCCAAGTAGCTGAGATTACAGGCACACACCACCATGCCCAGCTAATTTAAAAAGACTTTTTTTTTTTTTTTTTTTTTTTTTGGTAGAGAGAGGGTCTCATTATATTGCCCAGGCTGTTCTCAAACTCCTGGCTTCAAGCAATCCTTCTGCCTTGGATTCCAAAAGTGCTGGTAGCCATGAGCCACCACACCCAGCAAGCAAAATTTTTTTAGAACAACTTCCAGCAGAAACTGAGGCAGAGGTGGGGCAGGGCCTTCCCTTGTCCAAGCTCATAGGACAAGCTCCGATGTGGGCCCAGGCCTCCTGCCTCTCATTCTACCAGGCGTTGTACAACCCAGCCCTCAAAGGCTCCCCCCAATCCCCTTCGCTAGAATCTCCACTCTTTTCCCTTGTATTTATTTATTTATTTATTTTTGAGACAGAGTCTTGCTCTGTCACCGAGGCTGGAGTGCAGTGGCGGCACCTCTGCTCACTGCAATCTCCACCTCCTGGGTTCAAGCGATTCTCCTGCCTCAGCCTGGCGAGCAGTTGGGACTACAGGCATGCGCCACCACACCCAGCTAATTTTTGTATTTGTAGTAGAGACGGGGTTTCACCATGTTGGCCAGAATGGTTTCGAACTCCTGACTTCAGATGATCCACCCACCTCGGCCTCCCAAAGTGCTGGGATTACAGGGGTGAGCCACCATGCTAGGCCTCCTTTCCCTTTTAGATCCCTAAGAGACACATGTTGGGCAGGAAGGGGGATGGACAGAAAGGAATGGCCAGGAAGTGGGGAGAGGGGCTAGACTGGGGTGTCTGCAGCAACCTCCCGAGTAAAGAAACTGGTTGCCTTACCTGCATTCCAGGAGTCACGGACGGGAAAGTAAATCTTTGGAGGGGCTGGGAGCTGGGAAAAGAGATGAGCAGAAAGAAGTGGTGAAAAGGCTCAGCAGCCCATCCCCAGAAGCGGAGGGAGGAGGACAGGCCTGAGAATCAGGCCAGCATAAATATGGAGAACAACATCATGCAGGGCTGGAGGAACCCCCCAAGAGCTCACCACCCGCCAAACCCTGACCTCGCTCCCAGCCCGGAGTACCTGGGGTATCTGCAGGCCCGTCTGCTGACACACGTACTGGCTGAACTGGTACACGGCGGGGGGGACCACCTCTCCAGCCTTCTGTAGGGCTGCCTGGCTCTTGTCGCTGGGCCCCAGCAGCTCCTGGTCGTACACCAGGTAGACGGCGCCCCCAGCCACACTTCCCTTGATGAGGAACCTGCGGGCAGGGACGGGAGGAGCAGAAGCTCAGCGGACACTGACCGCCACGCTCAGGAGGTAAAGGCCCACGGAGACAGTGAGACCCTCCTGGGGGCTCACCGTCCACAGGTGACACTCTGTAGTGTAGCACCGTCGACCCAGACTCCCATTATATACAGCACTCGATTTACAATGTGCAAGGCAGGGCGGCTGGACGCCACTTTAACTGATAAACTGAAACCCGGAGGGGGAGAGTGGGTCACTCAAGGTCCCACAGTGAGCGAGGGCAGTGAAGACGTAAGATCCTTGACATTCTAGAAGCCTTCCAGCCCTGGAGAAACCAAGTGTTCCTGGGTGCCTCCCGCCCGCTGTCACTCCAAGCACGCATTCACCTCCCACCCACGCCAGCGGCAGGATTCACCGGCATTCCCACTTCACAGAGAAGACAACTGAGGCTCGGAGGCGGAGGCTGACACCGCGAGTGGAACGCCAAGGGCTCGCTGGGAGGCAGGAGGGAGGAGACTGGCGACCTCGGGAAGCCCCACCCCGCTGGAGCCTCAGTTTCCCTATCTAGCCCATAGGCGGGGGACGAAGGGGAGGTGACCCTACGGAAAGCGAAGAGCAGATCGGGACCAGACTGGAGACAGGGGTGCCCACAAAAAGGGACTTTTTCGGGGACTCGGGTCCCCTCCGGCTCCCTCACGCACCTCATCAGCGACCACACCCGGGCCACCATGGTCGCTCGGATCCACGCGCAAGGACACTCGACTCGCCCGCCGCTTCCTGTCGCGGCCCTGCAGAGGCCTCTGGGAGGTGTAGTCTTTCTTGCCCGACGCAAGGTCCTCTGGGAGTCGTAGTCTCTTACGGCTCTGAGACTCCAACGAAAGGCTGCGGTCCCGCAGCGAGGGGCCGCTGGGAAATGGACGCTTTAAGGCCCGGGCCGCCGCAAGGCTGTCTGGGAAATGTAGTCAGCACGGCGCTATTTGTACCTGCCCGCGGAGCCTCCTGGAAAATGTAGTTCGGCCCGGCCCGGTCCTGGCAGCGTGAGGGGAAAGAGGCGTTAGGTGCCTGGCTGAAGCCTGAAGGTGACTCGAGAAGAAGTCGGAACCCAAGAGATCCACCCGCGCCCGCGCGGGGAACCAAGGGCCCGGACCTAGGAAGAGTGTGCCTAGAAGGCGGTTGTCACGGCAACGCGAGGGCGGGATTGTTCGAGAGCGGCGGCCCCCTCACGTGATCGACTCGGAGGCGGGGCGTCCACCCAGGGGGCGGTGCCGGGCCCCTGCTGGGAGGCGGAGACCAGGCGGGGACTGTTGCCCGGCGACGCTCCGGCGCTGGGTCCCCGCGGCCTGGCTCCTCCCCGGGAGAAGGTGGGCTTCGAGTCACGTGACCCGGGCCCTACGGGAGGGGGCGCGGTCGAGTACCCGGCAGGAGGCTGCGGAGAAGAGAGGACTGTGGGGGCGTTCGCGTGGCTCCCAGGCTGGGACCCCAGCCCTGCTGGACAGTGGGGGAAACTGAGGCCTGAGTGGGTGAGTGCACGGTTTAGGGGTGCGCAGCGGGTCACACGCCCGCTTTGTTCAGAGGGGAAGCTAAGGACCGCCGAGGTCAAGAAGGGGCCGGTGAGTTCTGCAGAGATTTGGCTCCCCCCCATTTCTCCCGCATTTCGACCGGGCTGCTTTAACCATTCATCTGCCCATCCCTCTGTCCATACGTCCATCCTTCCATCCACCCATCTGTCCATCCACCCATCCATCCTTCCATCTATCCATCCACACTTCCGCTCATCCATCTGAATCCCCATCCATCCACCCATCCGTTCATCCATCTGTCCGCCCATCCACCCACCCATCCATTCATCCATCTGCTCCCCCATCCTTCCACCCATCCATCTGTCCACTCATTCATCTATTTATTTGGCCATCCGCTCATCCATCCATCCATACATCCATAAATACATCCATGCGTCTGTCCGTCCATACGTCCGTCCTTCCATCCATTTATATGTTCCCCCCGTTTATCCATTCATCCATCCATCCATCCACTCATCTATCTATCCATCCATGCATCTGTCCGTCCATCATCCATCCATCCACCCATCCATCTATTCATCTGGTCATCCACCCACCCATCCATCCTTGCATCTGTGCATCCATACATGCATTTGTCCATCCATCCATCCATCCACCCATCTGTCCACCCGTCTGTCCATCTGGTCCCACTTCCCCCTGCCGGGCTGCTGCAGTCAGTATGGAGCTGGGGGTGGAAAGAGGGATGAGCAGAGGGGCTTCATGGGCTGTCCCTGGCAGGGAAAAAGGTGGAAGCTCGTTTCTTGCTGTGGGCATGCCTGGTGTGTTTGGGGAAGGCGAGGAGTTCACTATTTTGAGAACTGAACGATTCATTGATGGGGCCGTGGGAGAGGAGGAGAGACAGGTAGTCAGGGTCTACACCTGCAGGGCCTCATGGGGTGCAGTGAGGAGCCTGGTTTCCACCAGTTGCAGTGGGGACCCCTGAGAGGGTTTGGAGCAGGCAGGGCCGTGGCCATGTTGCTTTTGACACAGATGCCTTTGGCTGCATGGACAGGAGAGGCAGGGAGGGAGTGAGTGTGGACATGGGGAAGCCAGTGGGGAGGTGGGCAGACCAAGTGGGAGATGGAAGGGAGGCCAGAGGAAAAATGGGGGTGGTCAGGCCAGGAGTAGGGTCTAGGAGGGAGGTAACAATCTGGGAGCCCTGGAGAGAGAGAGGAAGGGACAGTTGGGGAGAGATTGGAGACGGAGAATGGATAAGATCTGAAAACCATGAGCTCATGGGGGTGAAAGGATAGAAGGAGGTGAGGACAATGCCTGGGTCTCCCATTTAGGGACAGGGGACAGTGGGGCTATTACTGTGATGGTGAGCTGGGAAGAGAAGCAGGTGTGGGGTGACATGCTGAGCCTAGATTGGGTCCTGCTGGCTCTAAGGGGCCTGGAGGTTGTCAAGAGGAGACACCCAGAGGACAGCAGAGGCCAAGAACCTAGGGTTGGACCTACAGATGGGAGATTTCGGGACTCCTCAGTGATCCCCTCCGTCTGGTTTGTCTCATCTTCCTGGTTCTGGAAGTCGTCTTCCCCTTGTCCCACTGACTTTTTCTTTTTTTTGAGATGGAGTCTCGCTCTGTCGCCCAGGCTAGAGTGCAGTGGCCGGATCTCAGCTCACTGCAAGCTC
>NW_012108696.1:3540049-3550560 GCF_000951045.1 Mandrillus leucophaeus
GATTACAGGCATGTGTGTGCCTCAGCCCCCTGAGTAGCTGGGATTACAGGCACCTGCCACCACGCCCGGCTAATTTTTGTATTTTTAGTAGAGGTGGGGTTTCACCATGTTGGCCAGGCTGGTCTCAAACTCCTGACCTCAAGTGATCTGCCTGCCTCAGCCTCCCAATGTGCTGGGATTCCAGGCGTGAGCCACCGCACCCAGCCCAAGGAGGTCACTTTTGCACTGAGACTTGAAAGAAGTGAGAGAGCAAGCCATTTGATTATATCTGGGAACAGCATTCTAGGCAGTAGAAATAGCCTATGCGAAGGCCCTGAGACAAGATGGTGACTGGCTTTTTTTGTTGTTTGTTTTTTTGAGACGGAGTCTCGCTGTGTTGCCCAGGCTGGAGGGCAGTGGCACAATCTTCTCAACTCACTGCAAGCTCCATCTCCCGGGTTCACACCATTCTCCTGCCTCAGCCTCCCGAGTAGCTGGGTCTACAGGCGCCCACCACCACGCCTGGCTAATTTTTTGTACTTTTAGTAGAGATGGGGTTTCACCATATGAGCCAGGATGGTCTCGATCTCCTGATCTCATGATCCACCCGCCTGGGCCTCCCAAAGTGCTGGGATTACAGGCGTGAGCCACCGCGCCCGGCCAGCTGGTTTCCAGGAACAGCAAAGGGTCTGTTTTAGTGGAGCAAAGTGAGCAAGGAGGACAGGTCCGCGCAGGGCGCTTGTGGCCACCAAGGAGTCTGGTTTTTATTCTAACTGGAACAGGAAGGATTTTCAGTCCAGGGGAGGCAAGGTGTGTGGATGGAGAGGGCTGAGAAGGGTGGAGGGAGAGGGTGCAGGTGCGGTGGAGCCACCGTGGTGGCCTGGACAGGTGGTGGTTGTGGAGAGGAGGGCGTGGATCCAAGGCGGTGGCATCACCAAACACCCACCAAACGCGGTGGCTGTGGGCCAGGCCTGTGCCGGCCACCTCTGTCCCCTGTCCCTCTGCAGGCCCACAGAGGACCATGAAGGTGCTTCTCCTCACAGGGCTGGGGGCCCTGTTCTTCGCCTATTATTGGGATGACAACTTCGACCCAGGTGAGCACCTGGGGTTGAGGGAGGGAGAAACCGGGCCAGCTGTCCTGTCCTCCGCCCAGAGTGACCACCCTGGCTATGGCCAGCCAGCCTCCAGGGAGCGCGAGTACTGCTGACAGGGGCCAGCGCTGGTGTCGGTGAGGAGCTGGCCTATCACTACGCGCGTCTGGGCTCCCACCTGGTGCTCACTGCCCACACTGAGGCCCTCCTGCAGAAGGTGAGCCACCCCATGTCTAGATGAATGGTGGGGGTGCTCATGGCGGGAGGGAAGAGAGCCTAGGTTTGAATCCCTGCAATGATCCAGGCTTCCTGTGTGACCTTGGGCAAGTCGCCTAACCTCTCTGAGCCTCTCAGTTTCCTCATTTGCAAAACGGGGACAATAAAACCATTTTCTGGCCAGACACGGTGGCTCACGCCTGTGGTCCCAGCACTTTGGGAGGCTGAGGCAAGTGGATCACCTGAGGTCAAGAGTTCAAGACCAGCCTGGCCAACATGGTGAAACCCCGTCTCTACTAAAAATACAAAAATTAGGCCAGGCACGGTGGGCTCATGCCTGTAATCCTAGCACTTTGGGAGGCCAAGGCGGGCAGATCACTTGAGGTCAGGAGTTCAAAACCAGCCTGGCCAACATGGTGAAACCCCGTCTCTACTAAAAATACAAAAAAGAAAAAACAAAACAAAAACAAAAACAAACAAAACAAAACAAAAAAAACACCGGCATGGTGGCAGGCACCTGTAATCCCAGCTACTGAGGTGGCTGAGGCAGGAGAATTGCTGGAACCCAGGAGGTGGAAGTTGCAATGAGCTGAGATCACACCACTGCACTCCAGCCTGGGTGACAGAGAGAGACTCTGTCTCAAAACAAAGAAAAACAAAATTAGCAGGGCATGGTGGCACGAGCATGTAGTCCCAGCTACGTGGGAGGCTGAGTCAGGAGAATCACTTGAACCCTGGAGGTGGAGGTTGCAGTGAGCCGAGATCGCACTACTGCACTCCAGCCTGGGCAACAAAGTGAGACTCCGTCTCAAACAAACAAACAAAAACCCCACCTTCTCATGGGTTAGGATGTTGTGCCAGTGCAGTGAAGCGGTGACTGGAAAGTGCAGTGTTTCTCAGCAAATGAGAGTATTCAGTGTCCATGCCTGTGCTGATAGCCAGGGTTCTCAAACTCCAAGGGAAGGATGGCCACTTCCTAGCAACAAACAGCCCATTGCTACTTCAAGGAAGGGTATAGCTCTTGGGCTCAAACCTTTCAGTTTTTCAAGAGAAGCTAGCAATCTGGAAATTGTAGGTGAAATGTCCTGCTTTAGATGTTGGTGATTGACTAACCACCAAATTGGCCAGCATTCTGGCCCGCAGGCTCCACTTTGTGCCCCCAGCAGTGGCACATTTTTGGGAATGGTGTCGAATGGGGCTCGAGGCTCAGAGTGAGGGGGGGAGTTTTCAGGCGGGGGCCTCCCTATGGCTGGCAGGTGCGGGGTGGGGGGGGCGCTGCTGTAGAGAAGAGGCCCACGGGCAGCTCTGGCCCCCCCCAGGTGGTAGGGAACTGCCGGAAGCTGGGCGCCCCCAAGGTCTTCTACATCGCTGCGGACATGGCCTCCCCTGAGACGCCCGAGAATGTGGTGCAGTTTGCGCTGGACAAGCTGGGTGAGGGGCTGGGCCTGAAGCCTGGAGTCCAGGACCTTGGCCTAGGCCTTAGGGACAGGACCGGAATTGGGCTGTGGGTGTGGCTACAGTAACAGGTGTGTCAGGGCGGAGACGTATGCGGACTGGGGGCGTGGTCGGGGCGGAGTCTCATTGCATCTTGGGGAAAGAGCTCTGAACGGGGCCTCACTGAATGGGGACGAAACCTTGCTAGATCCAGGGAGTAAGGCCAGGGCTGGGTGTCTTTGATCGTAGGGGGAGTTACCTGGGGCGGAGTTCACTGGATCAGCGCTCTGGGTGGAGCTAAGATCGGGGGCGGGGTTTGATCGTTGTCTTGGGGAGGGGCCTCGGGGCTGACCGGCGTTTCTGGGCCAGGAGGGCTGGACTATCTCGTGCTGAACCACATCGGCGGCGTCCCGGCCGGCACGCGAGCCCGCACCCCCCAGGCGACGCGCTGGCTCATGCAGGTGCTCCGCTCCTCCGTGGCCCCAGCCCGCCCCTCGATCTCAGGGACCGGTGGTCCGCTCCCTTCGCGGCCGGGGCTCTGCCAACTCCTGAGCCGGCTCTCCACCTTTCCCGCCCCGGCCACGCCCCTCCTAGCCCAAGGCCCCGCCCCGGCCTTGACCCCGCCCCCGGGCCGGCCTTCCGGGTTTCTGGCCCCGCCTCGGACCCGGTTCTGGCCCCGCCCTCCGGGTTTCTAGCCCCGCCCTGCCCCCAGGCTCCGCCTCTGCCGGTGACTCGCAAGTGCCACCTGCAGGTAAACTTTCTGAGCTACGTGCAACTGACGTCGCGGGCGCTGCCCAGCCTGACGGACAGCAAGGGCTCCCTGGTGGTGGTGTCCTCGCTGCTCGGTGCGTGCACTCGGCCCCGGCTCTGCGGGACGGGGAGTGGGGAGCTCGATGCGGGTGAGCCTGGAGGGTCTGGGCAGGCTTCCCGGACGTCGGGGAGCCACTCAGCCGCTGCTGTCCGCGCTCCCAGGCCGCGTGCCCACGTCGTTCTCCACTCCCTACTCAGCGGCCAAGTTCGCGCTGGACAGCTTCTTCGGCTCCCTGCGGCGGGAACTGGACGTGCAGGACGTGAACGTGGCAATCACCATGTGTGTCCTGGGCCTCCGAGATCGTGCCTCTGCCACTGAGGCAGTCAGGTGAGGCCCGGGCGAGCCTGGGGTTGGGCTGGGGCCCATGGGCGGCCGCCCAGCCCCAGCCGCAGTCCCCACCGCGCCCTCCCGTCCCCAGGGGAGTCACGAGGGTCAAGGCGGCCCCGGGGCCCAAGGCAGCCCTGGCCGTGATCCGCGGCGGCGCCACGCGCGCAGCTGGCGTCTTCTACCCGTGGCGTTTCCACCTGCTGTGCTTGCTCCGGCGCTGGCTGCCGCGCCCGCGGGCCTGGTTTATCCGCCAGGATCTCAACGTCACGGCCGCTGCTGCAGCCTGAGCACCGGGGGGTGCCCCTTAACGTCCCAGACGGGAACGCTCCTCTCTCCAACTGTCCCTGGAGCCAGAACACTCACAGAGACACCCCTGAGAGGGTGGCCATAGCCCAAGATGAAGTCATCAAGACAGGAAAGCAAAACCGAGAAAAACGACGGGCACCTGGAACCAGTTACAGCTTTGGAGGTGCAGGTGCCCCTTGTTAGGTGCCTTTGTCCGGGACCTGCAAGGCCTCACCTGTTTGGCCTTTATTGATGACATGACTGCTTCCATTTTGCAGATGAGGAAACTGAGGCTCAGAGAGGTCACGCCACCCTTGAGCCACCCATGGACCCCTCTCCATCTCCTGTCTGTGTTTCTAAGTCCCTGATTTATTTTTTCCACTCATTGCATCTGGGATTATCTCCCCCAACCCCTGCCAGCTTCCCCCAGCTGGGGTCTCTGGTACTCTTCACACCTGCAGGGACGTCTACACTGTTCGTCTAGCTGGTGGCAGGGTCTGAGGGGGAGGAGGAGGGAAAGAGTGTGTTCTGGGCTGGACCCAGCCTCCTGTTTGTGAATAAAAACTCTTCTTCTCTTGCATATATGTTGTTCAAATTCCTTGGTAATTCCAATTTGCTAGCACCTGGTGGGCAGAGGGAGTGGGGTGTATGTATCAGGATCCTTGACTCTCAATCCCATTTCACAGGTGGAGAAATGGAGGCTGAGTGGGCCAGGAGCCGTGGCTCACGCCTATAATCCCAGCACTTTGGGAGGCCAAGGTGGGCAGATCACTTGAGGTCAGGAGTTTGAGACCAGCCTGGCCAACATGATGAAACCCTGTCTTTACTTTTTAATTAATGTATTTATTTTTGAGACGGAGTCTCACTCTGTCGCCCAGGCTGGAGTGCAGTGGTGCGATCTAGGCTCACTGCAACCTCCACCTCTGGGGTTCAAGTGATTCTTGTGCCTCAGGCTCCCGAATACTTGGGATTATAGGTGCAGGTCACCACACCTTTTTGTTTTTTTTAAGTAGAGATGGGGTTTTACCATGTTGGCCAGGCTGGTCTCGAACTCCTAGCCTTAGGTGATCCCCCTGTCTCGGCCCCTCAAGTGCTGGAATTACAGGTGTCAGCCACTGTACCCAGCTGCAAATATTTTAATTAAAAAATTAGCCAGGCGTGGTGGCATGTGCCTGTGGTCCCGGCTAAGGAGGCTAAGGCAGGAGGATCACTTGAGCCCTGGAAGTCAAGGCTGCAATAAGTTATGATTACAGCACTGCACTCTCTAGCCTGCGTGACAGAGCAAGACCCTGTCTGGAAAAAACGTGAAAGCGCTAACCCCAATTAGAGCAGCCCTAAATCGAGACTCTGTCTCGTATATTAGTAGCATTAAAGGAGAAAAATTGGAAACTTGTGTGTTTCCGCCACGTGATTCAGTTATTTAGCTTCCCGTCCCTGCACCACCTAAAATTACATCAGATGTCCCCAAGGGGCACTATTACACGTTGCTGTATTCGGACCGAGTCCAGAGCTTGACCAATTGATAGATAATGAAACTAATACCCTCGTTAATGGGACTTTTTTTTTTTTTTTTTTTGACAGAGTTTCGCTGTTGCCCAGGCTGGACTGCAGTGGCGCGATCTTGGCTCACTGCAACCTCTGCCTCTGGTGTTCAAGCAATTCTCCAGCCTCAGCCTCCTGAGTAGCTGGGATTACAGAAGCATGCCACCATGCCTGGCTATTTATTTATTTATTCATTTATTATATTTTTGAGACGGAGTCTAGTTCTGTCGCCCAGGCTGGAGTGCAGTGGCGCGATCTCGGCTCACTGCAAGCTCCGCCTCCCGGGTTCACGCCATTCTCCTCCTCAGCCTCCCGACTACAGGCGCCTGCCACCAGGCCTGACTAATTTTTTGTATTTTTCGTAGAGACGGGGTTTCACCGTTAGGCTGGTCTCGAGCTCCTGACCTCGTGATCCACAAGCCTTGGCCTCCCAAAGTGTTGAGATTACAGGCGTTGAGCCACCGCACCCGGCCTAATGGGCGTTTTAACAGTTCAAACAGTTTATTATTATTATTCTCGTTCTACAATTGAAGAAATTCTGGGGGATGACGTCGTCGATGCAGGGTCGGCCAGAAATCGGCGGAGTTGGCATTCGAACTCATCTCATAAGCAGAGGCAGGAAGGCAGCCATAGCCACCTCAACTGGTTCCGACTCCAGCTCTCGGGCTCGCAGGAGTAAACGCGCATGCTCAGTGAGACCGCGGGGGAAGACTCCAGCCGCCAGGGGGAGCGCGCGCCGTTCTTGCCTCTCTGGCCTGCGCCTCCTGAGCCGAGTAGATATCCCAGAGTTCCGCTCGGCGCCAGCCCTTCCGCCAGGGCCGCCAGGGGAGAGCAGTAGGTAAGTGGTTTCCCGCACTGCCGGGATCCGCCGCTATCCGCCGCCATCCAGACTCCCGGGTCCTCTGTGCGGGTTGGAGGATGGTTGGTTGTGGCGAGCGAGGCTGAAGAAGCCGGGACGCGGGTCTCTGGGCCTCGGGAACCGAGCCTGTACTCACCTCCGCCCCTTCTCCCCGCCGCTGTCCGCAGCCATGGCTCTACGCTACCCTATGGCCGTGGGCCTCAACAAGGGCCACAAGGTGACCAAGAACGTGAGCAAGCCCAGGCACAGCCGCCGCCGCGGGGTGAGTGCGGGGACCGCGCGGAGGTTGTCGGGGGTTTCTTGGAGGGTGGAGGGCACGGCTTGGGCAAAGGCTCTCGACCTGAAAGAACGCGCGTTGGGGTGCAGAACTAAAGGGGGCGGCGGCAGTCCACGCTGGGGCAGAGGGAGCACCTTGAGAGCGGCGCGGGGCAGCGGGTTTGGGGTTCTGACGTATGAGTAGGAGTTCGCTGATGGAGCTGGCCCGAGGTTGCGGTGTGTGAGGTTGGGGGATTTCAGGTGTGTCAGTGTACTGGGCTCCTTTATTCAGCCTGGACTCCAGGCGCGTCCTGCGAGTGTTGCGGAGACTGGGACTTGGGGAGGATGGGAGCTGCTCCGGGCGCGGTGAAAAGCGCTAGGGGTTAATACCTTAGTTCTCACAGCTACTTACAGAGGGGAGGAAGTAGCCAGGGAAATCGTGGCAGCGCGAGAAGCTGCTTAAGTAGAATGCAGGGTTCCCCCTACCCTGACGGAAAGGGCCCCTTTCCCCCCAGCGTCTGACGAAACACACCAAGTTCGTGCGGGACATGATTCGGGAGGTGTGTGGCTTTGCCCCGTACGAGCGGCGTGCTATGGAGTTACTGAAGGTCTCCAAGGACAAACGGGCCCTCAAGTTTATCAAGAAAAGGGTAGGTGGGCGCTGCCGGCCGAGGGGCGGGATGGGATGGGAGTTGGGGCCGGGCTGACGGCGGCCTCGTCCCTGGCAGGTGGGGACGCACATCCGCGCCAAGAGGAAGCGGGAGGAGCTGAGCAACGTATTGGCCGCTATGAGGAAAGCTGCTGCCAAGAAAGACTGAGCCCCTCCCCCGGCTTCTCCGTGAAATAAAGAAGAGCTTGACCGAAGCCCTGGCTCTGCTGCTGTCCGTGGGTGGGGGGGTTGTCCGCCGTCCCCTCTGGTGCCCGCCCTGAGCCACGCCCTCTGTGGGTGCTGCCTGGCCGCGAATCAAAAGCCCTGGCCCACCCACCCTTCCTGGGGCAAAGGAGGCTGCCGCCGTACTGGAAATGACTTTAATCATTAAATAGATAGTTTCTGTGCCAGACACTGATTAAGCCGATTGAGGTCCCTGGGATCTGGGTCACTGGATCGAGCTGCTCGCTCGGTGGCTCCGCTGCCAGGCCCGGGTGCAATCCCCGCAGCGCTCAGTTCCAGCCCACACAGGGCCTGACATCCGCTTCCTACAGTCCCGGGGCAGCCGTCACCGCTCCACAGCCAGCGCCTCTGCCTCTGCCTGCTCGTCCGGGAAGGCGATGTCGAAGATCTCCCGGTAGTGCTCCACGAAGTGCACCTCCAGGCCCTCGGTGATGAAGGCTGCCAGGTCGTAGAAGTCCTTCTTGTTCTCGGCTGGCAGGACAATGCACCTCACCCCTGCGCGCTTGGCCTGGGGGCAGAGTCATGGTCAGCCCTGCCTGGGCCTGTGGGAGGACAGCAGGTGTGCTGTCCTCCAGGAAGGAAAGGGCTTCTAAGCAGGATCCCCATCCCGCGGGGGAAACAGGCTCAAGGCAAACCATTGGCCTTGGCTCCGACAGCCTGAGAGCAGGAGCCAGGGCCTCCCCACCCATGGGAGCAGTCTTAGGGCTCTGGATGAGCCACACCCCCACGGCCTCACCTCCAGGGGTCAGACACAGTGTCTGGAGCCTGAACACGGGCCTGTGAGCATCTGAGCCCGGCCTGCTCTGCCCCCAGGCCCTGCAGCACCCCTCCCCAGCTCTGGAAGCTACACAGGTCTGCCAGGCACAGCCCCTTAAAAGGACAGCAGTTTGCACTGTCACTGCACACTGCCTCCAGGGACAGTAAGCCTCCCAATTTGCCCCACCATTGATCTAGGGAGTTTGTGCCTGGTGTCCAGGTCGAGGTGGTCATGGCCACTTGACCACGCCTCCCTCATAGTGGCATATCCTGGCTGACTCCACCAGGCTTCCTGCACACACGGCAGGTGTGGTCCAGTCTGGGGACAGGCAGGGCTAGGACGGAAGAGCAGGGACAGTGGCACTCCAACCTGCTCAGCAGCCTAAGAAGAGGCCAGTCCCTGGGCCGGGAGCTCCAAACACTCCCTACACCAGCAATGTCTAAACCTTGTCCCCATCTCCAGCCTCCCGCTTGCTGCTGGGCTGCCTGGGAAAGGAAGCAGGAGCCACGCCCCCGGCCCTCTACTGGGGCAGCCAGTGGAGGCGCTAAAATGTAACCCACACGACTCGCTGTGGAGAAGGCAGCTAGGGCGGTCAGCTTAAGGCCAGCTCCAGGCCAGAGAAACCTGAGTCCAAAGCCCAGGGCTTCCCTCTTTCCTGCCCCACACAGAGGCTGCGTGGTGGGAACTAGGCCTGTCCCGTGGTGGTGTGGGCCCTGCCAGTGCTGTGGGGCGGGCACAAGGACACTCACCGCAATGGTCTTCTCCTTGATGCCGCCAACAGGCAGGATCTTGCCCGTGAGGGAGACCTCGCCAGTCATGGCCAGGTTCTGCCGGACGGGCCTGCCCATGGCCAGGGACAGCAGCGCTGTGACGATGGTGCAGCCTGCGCTCGGGCCGTCCTTGGGGGTGGCGCCCTGTTGGGGGGTGTGGGGAAAGCTGGTGAGTAGGTGGCCAGCGGCCCAGAGGCGGGGCGGGAGCGGGTGACGCGGTTACCTCGGGCACATGCAGGTGGATGTGTGAGGTCACCAGGTAGTTGTTGGCGGGGTCGTGCTGCATGAGGAAGGCCCTGGCGAAGGTGTAGGCTATGCGGGCGCTCTCCTTCATCACCTCCCCCAGCTGGCCTGTCACCTCCAGGCTGCCATCCTTGTCACCCTTGGCGTCCTTGTCCTGTGGCCGCCTCAGGGATGTCTCCACAAACAGTGTGGAGCCTCCTGGAATGGGTGTGGAGCTGTGAACACGGGAGGCCTCAGAGCCCGGGCTGGCGCTCAGTCCACCCCTCGGGGCCACCCTGACCACTCCTGCCCCAGCTCAGCATCTTGGTGCCCCGGGCAAGGGCTGTGTCCCATTAGGAGCCAACCCCGGCCTCCACCTTTGCTGCGCTGCAGGTTCCTGGCCCTCTACGCCCCCCAGGGCAGCCCCCAGCAGCTGCCAGCCACAGAGGATACCCCCAGGGCTACAAGGACCCCAGCTACTGCTGCCCTGCCCAGAGACACAAGCCCCTCTCCAGCCCCTCCCGCACCGCCCCCTTTGCCCTCTCGCCTCCTTTCTGTGTGGTGGCCCCAAGGCCCGTCTGGATGAGCTCATGCTGAGGGACCCCTTGTCCCCACCTGTAAGCCTATCAAAGTGTCACCCAAATCCATAAGGCCCATGGTGTGCTGCCACCCCTGTGTGCTCACAGCCTTCCCCTCCGTCAGCCCCAGACGCCCTGGGCTGCCCACACTGCCCCCAGCGGCCAACTGCACAGGTGTGCAACGTGGGACCTGCTTGTTCTTGGGTAGAAAAGGGAATGGCTTGGGATCTCCTCCTGCCACTACACTCACCCATGGCGGTCCAGGCCAGCCCCATGACCACGCCGGGCGGCGTCACGTCGTACATGCGCTCCACGGTGAACACGGGCTTCCCCACGAAGTCCTGGAGGTTCTCGGGGGTCACCTCCACGGACTCGGCCTCGCCGCTGACGATCTTGTAGGCCGATTTCCGCAACACCTGGGCAGTCAAGGCAGCACAATGGGGATGGGGTGGTGGGGTGATGAGCGCGGGAAGGTGGGGTGATGAGCGCGGGA
>NW_012108696.1:3551580-3554150 GCF_000951045.1 Mandrillus leucophaeus
CCAGGATGGTCTCGATCTCCTGACCTCGTGATCCACCCGTCTCGGCCTCCCAAAGTGCTGGGATTACAGGCTTGAGCCACCGCGCCTGGCCTGGATCCACTTTCTATTCCCCAGTGGCATCTTAGATACCATTTCCTCTGGGAAGGCCTCCTGGTTGTCTCTGGGCTGACTCCATACACAGACCCAGGGCCTGTAGGGTAGCTGACTGGTTACGTGGCTGTTCCCCTCACCACATGAGAAGGGGGACTGGGTCATGGGCTCCAGGGTCAGCGACAGCCCCCCACAATTCTTGACATAGTTCTGAGCTCTAACGGCATGCGGGGAGGGCATCTGTGAGACAGACAGAGCCATGCAGGCCACTCTACATTTGCCACTGATACTGGGGGGCATTCCTGATGCCCTGAGGGGTCCCCATCCCCCCCGGTCCTGTCCCAAGGAACTATAGGCCCGCCCCCTGGGGAAGTCAGGCTGGGAGCTGGACCCAGCAGTGGGCATTGAAGCCCCCAGGGGACACGAGGATGCTGGAAAGGCCTCAGGGGCAGGGACCAGTGCCCACCACTGGCTGTCAAAGTGCTCCTAGGGGAGAAATGCACTTTCCGGAGAGAAAACACATCAGGAATACGGGACCCCCACCTCCCCCGCAGAAACAGACCCCGCATGCTCCTCACTGAAACCACTCCTCCTTCAAGCCTCATTCCGGGGGGACCACAGGCCCCGCTGCTTCCGGGCTGCTAGAAATCTTCCCTACACTCTGGCTCAGGTGGGGGCCCGGCCCGGGAGACGGAGTGTGTGTGCACTGACAGCTGACGGCCGTGTGGCCTGATGGTGGTGGGCGGTGTTTTGGACAGTCCCGGGCCCTAAACCCCGTGCCCACTCGTGCCACCCCACAGCTGCTCACAAGCGTCTGGTGTGTCTCTCACGGCCGCATCTGCTCCTCTGGGCTACAGGTCCCACCTGTCTCTCCCGGGTCCAGGAACTCCCAGCGGCACGGCCTCTGCAGGCTCTGGGGGATACCCCCTGCTCTGGGGACGAAGACTGGTGGGGAGGGCCTGGGCTTACCTCTGCGATGGCCAGCTTCTCCTGGGCCACGTAGCCTGACACATTGATCATCTCCATGCGGTCTCGGAGAGGCTCCGGGATGGTGTCCGTGACGTTGGCCGTGCAGATGAACAGCACCTGGGGGAGGCGGCAAGGTGCTGGGGGACTGGCCGCTCACCCTCCCCCCGAGCCCAGGCCCCGGATGGGCCCCCCACCTTGGACAAGTCCACGGGCACGTCCAGGTAGTGGTCCAGGAAGTTGGCGTTCTGCTCTGGGTCCAGCAGCTCCAGCAGCGCCGACGAGGGGTCCCCCTGGTAGCCCCGGCCGATCTTGTCCACCTGGGGCAGCAGACAGCAGGTGGTGGCTCTCGCCATGTCCCTGGCCAGCCCGCCCAGTGGGGAGACCCTGGGGTCGGGGCTGGGGACGCCCTGCGTGAGAGCAGCACCCACACCCTGCCTTGGATGGGCAGCCTGCTGGGCATGGCTGTGGGTGGGAGGGAGCCGTCCGTGCCATCAGGTCCAGCGTCATGGCGATGGCACCTCAGTTGACCTAGGGATCCTGGGGCCTGGAGGGCTCTGGGCTTCGTCTTGCACACAGCCTTGCCCGGTCAGGGCTGCCTGGGACTCTGGGTTAGGAAGGCTCAGGGCCTCTCGGCACGCACCTCGTCGATGAGGATCAGGGGATTCTCCGTCTTGGTCTTCTTCAGACACTGGATGATTTTCCCGGGCATGGCGCCCACGTAGGTCCGCCTGCGGGCGCACAGCAGGGTCAGAGGCCACTCGGTAGCCTGGCTTGGCCACGACGATGCCGTGCACCCTCCAGGGCCATGGGGGAGAGGCCACCTGGACACCCAGGAGACGTGGCCGCAATGTGGGGGGTAGGGGGGACCTGCTGGTAGCCACCGGATATGTGGCACTTTGCAGGCATGCTGGTCACTTGCCCCGATTCGCCCTGTGCTCATGGGAGCTGGGGAGCACGGGGACATCCCCCCAGCTCAGATTCTGGGGTCACCGATTCAAAGCTAGATCTCCCTCAGTTCCGTCACTCAGCTGGCCCCTCCTACCCACGGTGAAAGCCAACCAGGTGCTGGCAGCAGAAGGCCCCCACTCCTCACTGAGGGACGCCAGGCACGCCGCAGCCCTCAGGCTCGGGTGACACCGGTCATGGCCAGCACTGGCTCTCAGGAGGGCTTCCTGCAAGCTCTGCCCCAGCACAGGGGCCCGGCACGTGGCACGGACACATAGAAGAGTCACAGGCCCCATGAGAGGCAGTGAGGAAGGCTCTGTCTGCGGGATGAAGACACGGGGGCAGGGACAGAGGGACTGAGACGCCACTGGGCTGTGTGTGCCACTTTAAGTGTGCGGGTGTAAGGAGCGTCTTAGGGAGAGGCCCGAGCAACGCAGGTGAGGAGGGAGTCACGTGGGGGTCTTCCAGGCCCCGGACACAGCCCGTACAAAGGCCCTGAGACAGGACCACGCCTGGTGTGTTGGAAGAACAGCGAGGAGGCCGTAAGGCTGAGGCAGAGGGAGGAG
>NW_012108696.1:3554721-3571668 GCF_000951045.1 Mandrillus leucophaeus
GGAGAGAGAAGGGGGTAGAAAGAGGAGAGGAGAGGGAGGGGTGGGGCAGGTCATGCATTGTCCTGTGGGCAGGAGGGTTCTGCTGCTGTTATCAACAGTGATCCATCTCCCCGCAGCCAGTCTCCTGTCCTTGTCCTTGTCTCAGGAAGCCCGAGAGACGTCAGCACAGGCGCCTGCCCTCCCTGCAGCCCGGCTCCCTGGTGACTCCCTCCCAAGGCCGGAGGCGGCTCGGGCTCGTTCAGGCCCCGCCAGGGTCTCTCCTCCGGCAGTGAGTGGGTCTTGTCTGCACCTCTAGCCATCCCTGAACCAGGGCCCAAGAGGCTTCAGGACCACCTCAAACCGCGTGCCCAGGAAGGAGTGGGTGCCCCCACACCCGCCCCTCCACCTTCACCCAGCTGCTCCTTCCTGCTCACACCCCCACCCCATCCAAGGGCCTGCAAAACAGGTCCCCTGTCCTCCCACTCAGACCCCCGCCCCCCTGGTCAATCTGGGACCCCCAAAACTGCACTGGCCCCACCTCCTCCAGCTCCTCCCAACTCCAGGCTGGTGAGAGTGGCCGCGCCCTGGGGACACAGCGCGGGCCAGCGTGCTGTCACCCTTGCAGCGGGCAGGCTGAGAAGGCCTGAGCCTGGGGGTTCCAGAGCTGGGCATGTTTTTAGAGGAGCCAGAAATGTTCACTTCAAACGCGGACTCAAGTGAACGCCATGCAGAATGGAAATAGGTGGTGGACTTAGCAGATGCCTCATGCTCGGCTTTCACTAGGGCTACGGTTTCCAAACAACCGTGGTCTACAGAGCTTGGCGAGGAAGGAAGCCGCAGAAGCCGCGCCTGGCTGCCCACCCGAAGGGCCAGGTGGGAAGGCGCTGAATGCTGAGGGCCATGGCCCTTGCTCTGGGCCTGAGGCCAGCTGGGAGGAGTGAGCCCACAGAGGCGCCAAGGTTTCTCTGGTGTGCGCAGCCCGGTCCTCACCGGAGACCGTCTCTCCTGACTCCAGCCCACAGACTTCAGGGTGGGGGGTGGGGCCGACCTCACCCTGAGTCCTGGGGCATCAGCCACAGCCCATATAAACCAGCGTGTGCATGGCAAATGCTGGCCCTGCAGCTCTGGCCGGGGCACTGCAGGACCTGAGCTGGAACTACTGGGGGCGTCTACTGAGGGCCGGCCAAGATGTCTCTCCCAGAGGTCAGGCCATGGAGATTCCTGCCAGCGCTGTTTGAGCGCCTGGAATCAGCCAGGCCTGAGGTCCGCCACATGGCTAGACTTTTCAGTTACTCTAGCGTGAGTGGAACTGGCTGCCCACGACCCATATTGCTCTACCAAATGTTAACAGTGACTGGAGAAGACGAAGCCCGGCAGCACCGCTGAGGGGAGCCCGTGGGGAGAGCTCCCGGAGCCAGGCCTACCTGTGGCCCTTGATCTCAGCCACGTCAGTCATGCCCCCGACGCTGAAGCGGAAGTACTCTCGGTTCAGGGCGCGGGCGATGGAGCGGGCAATGCTGGTCTTGCCCACGCCAGGGGGGCCGTAGAAGCAGAGGATCTTGCCCTGGGTGGAGCCGCGGAGCTGGCTGACGGCAATGAATTCCTACGGACAGAGGCAGGCTCAGTGGGCGCGTGGGCTGGGTAAGCCCGGGGCCTGGGCATGACTCTCGCCACCTGCACACTGCCTTTCAGACGCCTGAGGGCTTCGGAAAGGGACCAGGATTGTCCGGGAGGCTGAGCAGATCAATACTGCCACTGGCCACAGGGAGGGGCAGCCCGTGACAAGAGCTCCATTAACACCAACAGGACAACTAGATGCCAGGAGACTGTGGCCGCCCGGCAGCGCCAGGCCCGTTCAGCAGTTCCCCACCTCCTAACGGGTCCCTTCCCCGGGACTCCGAACACCACCAATGAATGCCCCACTCTCTCCAGCCCGACCCAGAGAGGCAGCCCACTCTCCCCCTCCACCAATGCCTCTGGCTCCTTTTTTTTTTTTTTTTTTGAGATGGAGTCTCGCTCTGCTGCCCAGGCTGGAGTACACTGGTGCGATCTCAGCTCACTGCAACCTCTGTCTCCGGCGTTCAAGCAATTCTCCTGCCTCAGTCTCTCTACTAGCTGGGATTACAGGCACAAGTTACCATGCCCCGCTACTTTTTTTGTATTTTTAGTAGAAGCGGGGTTTCACCACGTTGGTCAGGCTGGTCTTGAACTCCTGACCTTGTAAGCCTCAGCCCACCTCGGCCTCCCAAAGTGCTGGGATTAAAGGCGTGAGCCACTGCGCCCGGGCTCTGACTCCTGTTTTTAGCCTCTGACTCCCACTTGCCTGCCTGGTTTCTAATGTCTCAGGAGTGGTATTTTAAAAATTAATTTAAAATTAATTAATTTTCAGACAAGGTCTTGCTCTGTTGCCCAGGCTGGAGTGTAGTGGCGCCATCACAGCTCACTGAAGCCTCCACCTCCTGGGTTCAAGCAATCCTCCCACTTCAGCCTCCCAAGTAGCTGGGACTACAGACACACACCACCACACCAGACTAATTTTTTTCTTTTTTTGAGACGGAGTCTCACTCTGTTACCCAGGCTGGAGTGCAGTGGCGCAATCTCCGCTCACTGCAAGCTCTGCCTCCCGGGTTCAAGCCATTCTACTGCCTCAGCCTCCCAAGTAGCTGGGACTACAGCACCTGCCACCGCGCCCGGCTAATTTTTTGTATTTTTAGTAGAGACGAGGTTTCACTGTGTTCGCCAGGATGGTCTCGATCTCCTGACCTCGTGATCTGCCTGCCTCGGCCTCCCAAAGTGCTGGGGTTACAGGCTTGAGCCACCACACCTGGCCCAAATTTTTAAATTTTTTGTAGAGATGGGGGTCTCCCTCTGTCACCCAACCTGATGTGCAGTGGTACGATCACAGCTCACCACAGCCTCAGCTTCCTGGGCTCAAGTGATCCTCCTGCCTAAGCCTCCTGAGTAGCTGGGACAAGCAGTCCCACCATGCTCGGCCTGTCAGGCATGACTTCAGTCCATCTGGGAAATCCTCGAGCCCCCGGCGACAGGGCAGGATGCTCCCTCCGTCAGGATCCCCCCGACCAGCACTCCCAGGCCTACGAATTCACCAGGAGGCTCCTCTGAAATCTCAACCCACAGCACAGAGTCCTGGGCCTGGGCCCACTGCCCACATGCAAATCCACAGCAGGCCAGACACTGGGCTCACCAGGATGCGTTTCTTGACGTCCTCCATGCCGTAGTGGTCTTCCTCCAGCACTGCCTGTGCCCGCACCAGGTCCAGGTTCTCGTTGCTGTACTTGCCCCAAGGGATGGACGTGAGCCAGTCTAGGTAGTTGCGGGTGACACTGCCAGGGGAAAGATGAGAGATGCTGAGCGGAGCTCACGAGCTGCCCGTGTGTCTACTGGACTTGGCCGTGTGGTTGCCCGGGGCTTGAAACCATGTGTGGGGCCAAGCACAGCAGCTCATGTTTGTAATCCCAGCTCTTTGGGAGGCCCAGGTGGGAGGATCGCTGGAGCCCAGGAGTTCAAGACCAGCCTGGGCAACTCGGCGAGACCCCGTCTCTATAAAACAGTTTATGGGCCGAGTACAGTGGCTCACGCCTGTAATCCCAGAACTTTGGGAGGCCAAGCCAAGCGGATCACAAGGTCAGGAGATCGAGACTATCCTGGCTAGCACAGTGAAAAGCTGTCTCTACTAAAACTACAAAAAATTAGCTGGGCGTGGCGGTGGGCGCCTGTAGTGCCAGCTGCTCCGGAGGCTGAGGCAGGAGAATGGCGTGAACCCGGGAGGTGGAGCTTGCAGTGAGACGAGACACTGCACTCCTGCCTGGGCGACAGAGCAAGACTCCATCTCAAACAAAAAAAAAAAAAAAAAAAAAATTTACAAACTGCCCTGTCCAAGGCACCCAGCGCAGGAAGGAGGGGACTGCTGGAGGTCCACTGCTGACTCTTGTCAGGAGAGCTGAGATAGCATGAGGTGGCTCATGCCTGTAATCCCAGCACTTTGGGAGGCCCAGGTGGGAGGATCGCTGGAGCCCAGGAGTTCAAGACCAGCCTGGGCAACTCGGCGAGACCCCGTCTCTATAAAACAGTTTATGGGCCGAGTACAGTGGCTCACGCCTGTAATCCCAGAACTTTGGGAGGCCAAGCCAAGCGGATCACAAGGTCAGGAGATCGAGACTATCCTGGCTAGCACAGTGAAAAGCTGTCTCTACTAAAACTACAAAAAATTAGCTGGGCGTGGCGGTGGGCGCCTGTAGTGCCAGCTGCTCCGGAGGCTGAGGCAGGAGAATGGCGTGAACCCGGGAGGTGGAGCTTGCAGTGAGACGAGACACTGCACTCCTGCCTGGGCGACAGAGCAAGACTCCATCTCAAACAAAAAAAAAAAAAAAAAAAAAAAAAAAGCAAAAAGCCAGGCACGGTGGCTCATGCCTGTAATCCCAGCGCTTTGGGAGGTCAACGCAGGTGGATTATTTGAGGTCAGGAGTTCAAGACCAGCCTGAACAACATGGTGAAACCGCATGTCTCCTAAAAATACAAAAAAAAAAGTGGAGCATGGGATGCATGCCTGTAGTCCCAGCTACTTGAGGGATCGAAGCAGAATTGCTTGAACCTGGGAAGTAGAAGTAGTAGTGAGCCAAGACTGCACCACTGCACTCCAGCCTGGACAACTGAGCGAGACTCCATCTCAAAAATAAAAAAATAAAAAAGCAGCCCTGGTGTAGAGCCAGGTGTCCCTGGGTTCAAATCCCTGGCACCACCTACCAGCTCATAGGCCTTGACCACTAATTCCACAGCCCTGAGCCTCGATTTCCTCGTAGAATGCAGACGGTGATGACGTGTCCTGCCCAGGAACAGGACTGATGCTCACTGGCTACCTCCTAGCCCACCACCAAGCAGCTACCACAGCAAGAAGGTGCCACAGGGCTCTCCTGCTGGGTCCCCTGGCCTGCCCAAGACAGGGGCTGAGGAGGGCTTGCCCGAGGGCTGGGCCGCCCCGGGCCTGGCGCTCACTTGAATTCCGAGGAGTGGTTGTCCAGCAGGCCCAGCTTGCTCAGCTCCTCGTCCACAACATCCATGACATGCTTGGGGACCACGAGCTCCTTGAGGCGCTCCCGGAACTTCTCCTCGATGGCGTCCTTGTCGTCCTTCTCCAGGCCCAGCTCCTTCTTGATGATCTTCAGCTGCTCCTGCAGCAGGTACTTGCGGTGGGTCTGCTTGATCTTCTCCTCCACCTGTGGGGTGAGGCGCTGCCATCAGGCCCTGGGTCTGGGAAGGTAGGTGAGTGTGTGCGTCCCCGCGCGAGTGGACACCCTCTGCTCCCCCAGGACTCAGAAAAAAGAAACGAAACCCAGGGCAGGAAGCCTTTGGTTCCATCTTTTGTTTTTTTTTTTTGAAACAGGGTCTTCCTCTGTTGCCCAGGCTAGAGTGCAAAGGCACCATGATAGCTCACCATAGCCTCCACCTCCTGGACTCAAGCGATCCTCCTGCCTTAGCCTCCTGGGTAGCCGGGACCACAGGCACCTGCCACCACGCCTGGCTCTAATTTTAAAATTGTTTACAGAGATGGGGCCAGGCACCGTGGCTCACGCCTGTAATCTCAGCACTTTGGGAGGCCAAAGCAGGCGGATCACCTGAGGCCAGGAGTTCAAGACCAGCCTGGCCAACATGGTGAAACCCTTCTCTACTGAAAGACAAAAATTAGCCGGTGTGGTGTCACACGCCTGTAATCCCAGCTACTCGGGAAGCTGAGGTGGGAGGACCGCTTGAGCCCTGAAGGTGGAGGCTGTCGTGAGCTGAGATTGCGCCACTGCACTCCAGCCTAGGCGGCCGACTGAGACCCTGTCTTAAAAAATTCCAAAAAATGCTACAACTGTGAAGTGACTGAGCATCAGGCAGGCTGTGATCTGCCGAGTATCAGGACAGTGAGCCTCAATGGTTGGGTCTTAAGAAACAGCATCTCCACTTTTCCCAGGCTGCTTCCCAATTTCCAACACTGTCCTCAAGATTACAAAGGCAGAGGAATTCTTCCCTTGATGTGGGACGGTCCTGAGACTGCTCCACCCTGGGCTCATTACACTGGGACCAGCTTTAAGCTTTCCTGTTCAATGCAGAGAGTTCCACAGCCCAGGACGACAGAGCAGATGATGGCACGAAGCCCTCAAAACCCAGACAGGCCTTCTGGGCTTGCCCTGGTCGATGCCACTGGTCCCTCCGTGTGCTCCAGAGCCTGACTGATGTCACGTGGCCTGACGGGAAGGCCCCCAAGAGTGGCTGCGCCTCAGCCTCAGGCTCACCTCCCGCCCCAGGCGCTGCTGCAGCTTGCTCAATTCAAATTCCTTCTTCAGCAGGGAGAGGGCCTTGTACAGCCGCTTGGGAATCTGCCGAGACAGGGAGGGCGGAAAGGATGAGCAGAAGTCGGTATCTGTGCATGTAGGGCCGAGGTGGGGGAAAAGGCGCACCCTGCAAGATGCTGCCAGGAGCGCCTGGCCACGCCACACCCAGCACAGAGGCATGCGTGCCCTCCGCCCTGACAAATCCTGTGCTGGAAACGCATCCTATGGATACCTCCGCAGGCCCTCCAGCTGCGTGCATGGGGACGCTCTCAGGAATGCCGCTCACAACAGCAAAAGACTGGCAATGCCCTGGGTACGCGGTCCAGAGGATCCCACTGAACCCGCAACAGTTAACTCCCAGCTGAAGGCTATGTTGCCGCTCAAAGGCGGACGGATGTGGATCAAGGCACACAGCAGGAAATCATCTCAAAAACAGAGCCAGGGACACACGGCTGGGGGTGGATGGCGCACGGTGGAGGGGTGAGGGCAGGCAGGCACGGGGGAGCCGAGGAGGAGTGAGGGCAGCTGGGCATGGGCGGAGCATAGTGGAGGTGGGGTGCAGCCGGGTGTCAGGGGCTGTGGAGTGTGGGGTACTCACGTTGGTCTCTTCCAGGACGTCCTGCAGCTCGTGGGACTCGGCCCCGGTGAGCGCAGCGCCCATGTCGCTCAGGTAGATGGGGTTGTCCACCACCCGCTGGCCAGCCTGCATCATCTGCAGCACCGACTCCCTGGGGGACAAAGGGAGCCGCCTCGGTGTCCACGGCCCTGCGCTCTGCTGCACTGCAGCCCCCTGACGGGGACCCAGTCCTCAGGGTCCTTGTCCCCTGTAGCTACAGGCAGGGCCTAGGGGGGCTCGCTGGGAGCAAGCACTGCTGCTTGGTGCCCAGAGTTCAGGGCCCACCTGTCCTGGGCTGGAAAGGCATGTGGCATCCCCACATGCAGCCCCCACGGGAGCCGTGCAGTGACCTCACCTCAGCAGTCTGCTCCCCACTCCCCCAGCCAATGCCAGCAACAGCTTCCGGCCTCAGCAGAAGGGGACAAGGAACCTGGGCCTGCTGAGGCCCCGGGCCTCCCACCTGCCCCATGCCCCAGTGGGCAGCAGGCTCCTCCGCACAGGCCGCTCCCTGGGCCACGGATCCCTGCCCCAGGCGAGGTTTCCTCCCAGGAGGACGCTGAGGAAGCCCCCTACCCACCCAGCTGCAGAAACAAACACAGAGATGCCCCCGCCTGGCAGCCGCCCGCAGAGGCCCACCTGTAGAGAGGGTTCAGGGCAATGATGTCCCGGATGGTCTTCACGATCTCTGCGGTCAGGGCCTGCCAGGTATGGGGGCAGGGTCATTGAGGCCCAGCAGTGCTTCAGCAGGGGGTGGGAGGCGTGGCCCTGGGAGCCCCACCCACCAGTTGCTCCATCAGCTGCCCCCCTCCCCTCCCCTCCCCCAACTGGCCCTGGCCACGGAGGGCTTCGGAGACGGAGGAGTGCAGCCTAAACTCACTAGTCCCAGGGACACGGGACCAAGAGAGTCCAAACTAAAACCAAACCCTGTCTCCTTACCCCTCAGAGCCTTGTCCTTAGGACAAGCTATCTTGGGGGAAGAAAAGAGACTGCCTTTTCTTTCCTTTATTAATAATTTTTTTTTGAGAGACCAAGTCTTGCTCTGTCACCCAGGCTGGAGTGCAGTGGCGCGATCATGACTCACTGCAGCCTGGAATTCTTGGGCTCAAGCGATCCTCCCCTCCTCATTTTCCGGAGTAGCTGGGACCACAGGCATGGGCAACCGTGGCTGCCTACAACCAAATTTTCATCACCTGGTCTCGGCTGGGCATGGTGGCTCACACCTGTAACACCAACACTTTGGGAGGCAGAGGTAGGTGGATCACTTGAGGCCAGGAGCTCAAGATCCACCTGGCCAACATGGTGAAACCCCGTCTCCACTAAAACTACAAAAAAAAAATTAGCCAGGCACTTTGGTGGATGCCTGTAATCCCAGCTACTCAGGAGGCTGAGGTAGGAGAATCACTTGAACTCAGGAGGCGGAGGTTGCCATGAGCCAAGATTGCGCCAATGCACTCCAGTCTGAGTGACAGGGCGAGACTCTGTCTCCAAAAAAAACCATAATCACCCGGTCTCTAGTCTTTGGCTTTGACCCTGAACTGTCTGAGCTGACCCTGGTAGAAGGCACCAGAACTGGTCCACTGGAGGTCCAGGGCACTTGCTTTAAGAAAAACAAGTTCAGGCCGGGCGCGGTGGCTCACGCCTGTAATCCCAGCACTTTGGGAGGCCGAGGTGGGCGGATCACAAGGTCAGGAGATCAAGACTATCCTGGCTAATGCGGTGAAACCGTCTCTACTAAAAATACAAAAAATTAGCCTGGCGTGGTGGTGAGCGCCTGTAGTCCCAGCTACTGGGGAGGCTGAGGCAGGACAGTCACATGAACCCGGGAGGCGGAGCTTGCAGAGGGCCGAGATTGCGCCACTGCCCTCCAGCCTGGGCGACAACAGAGACTCCGTCTCAAAAAAAAAAAAACCAAAAAAACAAAACAAAACAAAAAACAAGCTCGCTGCCCCTCAGGGGTCTTGCCAATTCTAATCACATCTGTCAGTTCGGTCACCGTCTTCCCCCTGCTGCAAGATTCTCACAGGGAGCGCCAGTGCTGTGCTGCCCAGGACAGTGTAGCCACTGGTGGCTGTTAGAATTGTTCTAATTTTTAGATACAGGGTCTCACTCTGTTGCCCAGGCTGGAGTGCAGTGATGCGATCACAGCTCACTGCAGCCTCAACCTCCCGGGCTCAAGCCACCCTCCCACAGGTTGGACCACTGGTGTACGCCACCATGCCCAGCTAATTTTTTTTTTTTTTTTTTTTTTTGGCAGAGACAGGGGTCTCCATATTGCCTAGGCTGGTTTTGAACTCTGCGTCTCAAGTGATCCTCCTTCCTTGGCCTCCAAAACTGTTGGGATGACAGGCATGAGCCACTGCACCCAGCCAGTAAAATGTTCCATTCTGTTCCTTGGCCACAGCAGCTCTACTTCAAGTGCTCAATACTCAGAGGTGACCGGGCACAGTGGCTCACGCCTGTAATCCCAGCATTTTGGGAGGCCAAGGTGGGAGGATCACCCAGGGTCAGGAGTTTGAGACCAGCCTGGCCAACACGGTAAAACCTCGTCTCTACTAAAAATACAAAAATTAGCCAGGTGTGGTGGCGCGTGCCTGTAATCCCAGTTACTTGGGAGGCCGAGGCATGAGAGTCACTTGAACCCGGGAGGCGGAGGCTGCAGTGAGCTGAGATGGCGCCACTGCACTCCAGCCTGGGTGACAGAGCCAGACTCTGTCTCAAAAAAGAAAAAACAAAAACAAAAACAACTCATAGAGGCTAGCAGTACAGGATAGAAGTGCTGACCTCAAGAACTCAGGAGGGCCTGTGGACAGGACAGTTCGCCCCTCCCAGCGTCCACAGCAGACATCACCAGTTGATCATGGCACTTTCCCCCCAGGCTCTGCAACAGCCCGGGGAGGAGGCCGATGACACCAGGCACACAAGTAAGGAGCTGACATGCTTCAGGCCTTTGGTTAGCTTTGCTGACTGCCCCTACAGCAGGAGGGCAGGTGGCACCGCCAGGAGGCTGCCCACCTCGGAAGCTGACTCCTTGTGCCACCAGGAAGGCAGGATGGCCTAGGTTGGGGGATCAGGGTGGCCAACAGGCTGTTTCCTGTCCTACAGCCACCGGTCCCAGCTTCCCCTCCCTGACCTCCCGGGCTTGGTGGGAAGAAGCCGGGGCTGGAAGGTGTCTTGGTAACTGCTGGAGGCTTTGGCACAGGGACACGGGCTGGGGCTGGACCTGGGTTCCAACCCTGCCTCCCTCTCGAGTAGCTACGGCTCCAGCAAATTTCCTGTGCCTCTCCCATCCCAGAGTCTTCCAAAGACCTCTGGGAGGAAAAGCACCCTCTTTGTTCCATTAGAACTGAGTTCCAGACAGGCCAGACCCTTGCTGAGGGGCTCAGGGTGGGAGACAACTCCTAGGAGAGGCTGTAGGAACGGCTCAAGGGAGCCCGTTGGGGAGGCAGCTGCGACCGCCCTGCGTGACACACGGACTCACTTTCACCTCCTCTGTGACCTGGAAGTCCTCGTGGACGACGTTCTCCACCTCCACCATGAGCACCTCGGCCGGGAGCTCGGGGGCAGGCTCCATCGCCAGCTCCGCCGGGTGCCTGGCACTCAGCTCGTCCTCCGCCTCCTTCTTGCCCCGCTTCGACTTCCTGCGGGGCTTGTGCTTGTTGTCCGCCTCCGGCTCCTCGGGCTCCACCTCCAGCTGTCGGCTGATATGGACTCTGACACAGGAGCAAGGCAGGCGTGAAGCCACTGAGGCTGGGAGCTGCCCTGGCCCCGGCTGAGGCCTCCCTGGTGGCACAGGTGGTCCAAGGGTCCCGCTGAACCCAGACCTCTGGAGCCACAGGGTGGCTACAGGTCCTCGGGCTGGGAACTCGAGCCGCTTTCTCGGGGCCTCCCAACCAGTGTCCCCTCCACCCCTTAGACTCCAGCCAGATTCAGGCATTCCCTGCGTCCCACGCCAATGCACCACTGTCCCCATCCTAAGTATCGGGGATAAGCTGCAGCGACAAGCCCCAGGGCCTCCTGCTGAAAACACTGTCAGCCTGGCCGGGCACAGGCTGGTCTCTGAGACTCTGTGCCCTGGACTCAGCTCAGGTGGCTCCTTCCTGTCGTTCAGGTCTCGATTTCAAGGACACCATTGCAAAGAATGTCCCCAAGCACTTCACAGAAGCTACCCACCTCCACCTCTCAGGCTGTCTACACCTCCCCTCAGAGCACCGAGCACCCTCCACCTCTCACGCCGTCTGCATCTCCCCTCAGAGCACCGAGAGCCCTCCACCTCTCATGCCGTCTGCATCTTGCCTCAGAGCACCTAGCACCACCTCAACTCAGGGTCTCACTCTGCTGCCCAGGCTGCAGTGCAGTGGTATGATCATAGCTCACTGCAGCCTCGACCTCCTGGGCTCAAGCAATCCTCCTGCCTCAGCCTGCCAAGTAGCTGAGACTACAGGAACATGCCATCATGTCTAACTTTTTAAAATGTTTTATAGAAACAGGGTCTTGCTGTGTTGCCCAGGCTGATCTCAAACTCCTGGGCTCAAGCGATCCTCCCACCTCAGCCTCCTGGGTAGCTGGGACCACAGGCATGAGCCACCACATCCAGCTAATTTTTCTATCTTTTTTTGCAGAGATGGGATCTCGCTATGTTGCCCAGGCTGCACTCAAACTCCTGGACTCAAGCGATCCAACTGCCTTGACATCCCAAAGTACTGGGATTCCAGGCAGGAGTCACTGTGCCCGGCCCTGCAGCTCGCCCCTTTCTGAGACAGGAGGGGTCCAGAGGTGACACGTCTCACTCTTACCCCCAGGTCTGGCCTCAGTGCTAATAAGAACGCTGCGGGGCTGACAGACAAGGCAAGCTGATGCTGGGGCCTGGGGCATCCTGGGCTGGTCTCCTGCGTGCTACCCTGCCCTCCACCCCCCACTACCCCCACCAGCCACCCACCTTCTGTGTCCCATGACGATCATGCGCAGCTTGTCCCCAAGGTCCTGCATCTCGTGGATCTGGGCAAATGTCCCCGTGTGGTAGATTTCATCCAGGTTCTCGACCACATCCGACTCGTTGCTGTGGAAGAGGAGCACAGAGGAACGTTGGAACACGGCTTGCATGCTTGGCAGGATGTCTCCGGCTGAGAGGGAGGAGGGAGAGAAAAGAAACGTCCCTCCAAATGCTACTGAAAACCAAGAGCGGCTTCCTTGGCTCCCACAGGAGCTCTAGAGCCTAGGGAAGCTTCTGCCAGGTCAGGGCTGCCCCCAGTGGTCACAGGACCGGGTGGGTGGCTCCTCACTAAGTCAGCCACAAAGACATGGTCCAGATGGGACTTTAAGTCTCTTCCATGCTCCTGTCACAGAGCCTGCATGGAATGCATACATGCAACTTTTTTTTTGAGATGGAGTTTCACTCTTGTTCCCCAGGCTGGAGTGCAATGGTGCGATCTGGGCTCACTGCAACCTCCACCTACCAGGTTCAAGCGATTCTCCTTCCTCAGCCTCCCGAGTAGCTGGGATTACAGGTGCCTGCCGCCACGTCTGGCTAATTTTTTGTATTTTTAGTAGAGACGGGGTTTCACCATGTCAGTCAGACTGCTTTGGAATTCCTGACCTCAGGTGATCCACATGCCTCAGCCTCCCAAAGTGCTGGGATTACAGGTGTGCGACACCACGCCTGGCCCATGGAACTCATTTCTACGTGGAGCCATGATCTCCGACCAGCTAGCTCGGCTTTCAGGCAGCCTCATGGTGCATCTCATCACCAAGGGTCCCTGAAGTTAATTTCCTCCACATTTTACCAATGCATGCAGTTTAGTGCTACAAGCTGAGTTCTTAGCCCGGGCTGAAAAGGCAGCCTGCCTGGCTCCTGGTCTTTACTCTGGAGGTCTTCCCTGGTTTCCTTGGGGTCAAGAGTCAAAAGTGCAAAGTACAAAGTAGGACTTGTGGTGAGCTGGACTCTAGGGCAACGTCAACAAGGGAATGAAGGAAAAAAAAATCACACTTACTTGTCATCTCTCTTTAGAAAGACACCGACATAAGGCTGGGCGAGACGGACTTTCCTTCTTAGCAGCTCAACCAACTTCTTATTTTTAACCTAGCATGACAATGACCCCAAGGTGAAATGCAGGGTAGATTTTTTTTTTTTTTCCTTTGAAACAGAGTCTCATTCTGTTGCCCTGGCTGGAATGTAATGGCGTCATCTCGGCTCACTGCAACCTCCGCCCCCACTGGGTTCAAGGGATTCTCCTGCCTCAGCCTCCTGAGTAGCTGGGACTACAGGCATGCACCACCACACCTAGCTAATTTTTGTATTTTTAGTAGCGACAGGGTTTCACCATATTGGCCAGGCTGGTCTCGAACTCCTGACCTCAGGTGATCGACCTGCCTCAGCCTCCCAAAGTGCTGGGATTACAGGCGTGAGCCACCACACACGGCCCAGGGTAACTTTTCTAGCTGACATTTTTTGACAGCAGCTCTAACGTTGTCTAGATTATTCTCTGGGGACACGCTAATCGGATCCGGGATACTAATCAACAGGGTTTGGGAACGCCGAAACCAAAAAAGAAAAAAAAGAAAAAAAAAGACTGGAGGCTAGGAAGCTGTGGTGGCGAAGAGTGAGGCAGAATTAACTAGCTGCATTTTTCTTAGTGGTTTCCTCCATTCCCAAAGGAAATTCAAAGTAGACGGATGGTCAGAACCCAGAAATTGATTTAACATCCAGCTTCAAAAGGGATGTCCAGGGCAAACTGTCTTGGTTTGAAAATCAAAACCATTCTGCTTTTATTAATGTCAGAATAAACAAGTAATTCAAATGTGGCCCACTCCAGAGGTTAATGACTTCCTTTTTTTTTTTTTTTTTGAAAGTTTAACTCTGCCGCCCAGGCTGGAGTGCAGTGGTGCAATCTCGGCTTAATGCAACCTCGACCTCCCGGGTTCAAGCGATTCTTCCAACTCATCCTACTGTGTAGCTGGGATTACAAGCGCGTGCCACTGCACCCACTAATTTTTGTATTATTAGTAGAGATGGAGTTTCGCCATGAGCCACCATGCCCGGTCCCTCCAATTTTCATTGAAAGTTACTTATCACAACATACGCTGTAATTAATGATCAAGAACCCTAGGATCACAGCACATTCTCAACAGCAGGTTCAGGGCTAATGATGTCTTCTAGGAAGCATGTGAAGCAGCAAGGAGCTCACCTGATTTCTTTCAAGTCTTCGTTAATTCACTGGACAGACCTTGATTAAAGGTAATGGCCTGGCCAGGTGTGGTGGCTCATGCCTGTAATCCCAGCACTTTGGGGCGCTGAGGCACGAGGATCACTTGAGCCCAGGAGTTTCAGACCAGCCTGGGTAACAGCATGTCCTCATTATACTCAGAAGTCGCTAATGAGGACAGGACCTTCTAGAGCAAGTTGGCCAGACAGTCAAGCACAAACTGAAGAGTAAATCAAGCTTTGCTAACAATTTCAGAAACATTTCTTGGGTCCCCAAGAAGTTGCCCCCCAATTTCCCCTCCGCCAACAGCTGATAGCTGCATCCTTGGCATCTGCCTCCTGGCCTTGGCAGGATCCATTTTTGATTTACAACGCATCATCAACCAGAAATATAACGAGAACCACCTGCCAGTCTCCCAAATACTATCCGCAGCCACTCATTCAACCCTCCTGGCTAGCTCCACGTGGGCAGTCTGAACTCTTTTAGAAGAATCATCTCTCTGCTCAGGCCCTGGGAGCAAGGGGCATCTGTCGCTCTGCAGAACTGAGGGGACCAGACCTGACGAACACCATCGTGGCTCCAGTAACCTGGGAGGGTAAAGAGAACTGCCCAGGGTGAAGTCAAGGATGGGAAAAAGGCCTCCGGGGCAGAGTCCTGAAATGTCAGAAGTACACCAAAGAGGAAACAATATCAGGTTATTACTAAGGCAGGGCCTCATTTTGGTGCCCAGGCTGCAGTGCAGTGGTGACACCATGGCTCACTGCAGCCTTGACCTCCTAGTTTCAAGTGATCCTCCTGCCTCAGCCTTCCAAGTAGCTGGGATGACAGATGCATGCCACTGTGCCCAGCTTTTCTTTCTTTCTTTGTTTTTGTAGAGACAGGGTCTATGTTGACCATGCTGGTCTCAAATTATCCTCCTGCCTCAGCCTCCCAAAATGCTGGGATTACACATGTGAGACATCGTGCCCAGCCCACATCGTCTCATTTAAGTCCCACAACAACTCTAACAAGATACTAATACGTCCATGTCACAGATGAGAACGTGGAAGCCAAAGGAATAACTTGAAGGTTATGGAGCCAGGATAGGACCCCACAGGGTCTTGTTCTGGGGCCTGCATCAGTAACTACTACTAAACATTAAGGAAAGACCTTGGGGCTGGGCGCGGTGACTCACACCTGCAATCCCAGCACTTTGGGAGGCTGAGGCGGGTGAATCACTTGAGGTCAGGAGTTCGAGACCAGCGTAGGTAACATGGTGAAACCGTGTCTCTTCTAAAAATGTAAAAATTAGCCAGGCATGGTGGTGGGCGCCTGTAATCCCAGCTACTCCGGGGGCTGAGGCAGGAGAATCACTTGAACCTGGGAGGCAGAGGTTGCAGTGAGCTGAGATCACGCCACTGCTCTCTAGCCTAGATGAGAGAGTACAACTCTGTCTCAAAAACAAAAACAAAAAAAAGCTCGGACACACAAACTGACAGCGTTGGAGAAGCTCCCTCTGTCCCCTCTCTACTGTTGCCCCTCTGAAATGGCCTTTCCGTTCCCAACAGATCCTTGAGATTTGTTTATCAGAGTCTGGAGGGTGAGCGCAGAGGCTGACTCACTGCGTGACCTTGCTCCCCGCCAGTTAAGAGATAACCTTCCCTTAGATTCCAGTTTCCACATCAGTAGTTGTTTTTTAAGGGAAGGGGAGCTAGGGGAGAAGGCTCTTGGGGCCTTCCTACTTTAAAAGCTCAAGTTCCTTACACTCTGCTTTCTCCCTATTACATCATCCTGCTCCCTCCCCACCCCCAAGGCTCTTAGTCTGAAATGATCTAATTTCTACCACCGGAACATAAGTTAAGGCCAGGGACTGCATGACTTGTTCACTACAGTATTCTCAGCACTTGCTACGTGGTAGGAGGTCAAGAACACACTGAATAACGTCCTCTTCCCACCCTCCTAAGCCTCCTGTCCCATCCACGCTCTATTATTTCTCGTAATTGTTGCCATCTAATACAGTATCGTTACTAATCATCTTTATTGCCTGTCTCATCCTGCCAGAACGTAAGCTCCAAGACAGATTTTTTTTCTTAAGAGTCAGGGTCTCGCCATGTTGACCAGGCTGGACTCCAGGGTTCAAGCAATCCTCCCCACCTGAGCCGCTGGAGTAGTTGGGACTAGACCGCGAGCCCATGCCCAGCTTCAAAGGCATAAATTTTTCTGTTTTGTTCACTGCCATATCCTCAGCACCTAGAACAGTCTCTGGCAAATAATAAGCAATCAATCAAGAAGTATTTGTTTAAGAAACGAATGAATTCTGATCCTAGTGAGGCTCGTAACCAGACGGCAGAGCGCCTGGGACAAGGTGGTGTTACAAAACTTGTGCCAAGTAAGCAGAAAACTAACAGCGCCGTAACACTACTCTGGTCCCTCCCGGCCCCGGATTTCTACGACCCGGGTTCTAAGTGGATAATCCTAGGCTCTTCGGGTTCAACTCCTCTCATCTAACAGATCCTAAGAAATTCGAAAGGGAAGGACTTTGGCTCAAGGTTGCCAAGCTAGTGGTGAGCAGACAAGGATTCGAACTGCATCCTCTGAGAAACTTCATGTCTGAAAAAGTTGCGAAACACGAGGGCGCTAAAGTGATCCCACGGTTCAGCCCGCTGCTTGCAGAGGTGGGAAACCTAAGGCCGAGGCGGGGACTCCCATTACCTCGATAATCTTGATAAAGCGCGGGAACACCGGGTTGCGGGTGATGGCGATGAGCGGCAAGTGCGGGAACACATCGGGGATCGTCATGGGCGTGAGAGCCGTTATGACCGGGCCTTCCCCGCCGCCC
>NW_012108696.1:3573408-3574540 GCF_000951045.1 Mandrillus leucophaeus
CCAGGAGGTGGTGGTTGCAGTGAGCCGAGATCTCACTCCAGCCTGGGTAACAGAGGGAGACTCAATCAAAGAAAAAAAGGGGGGGATGGGTCTCACTGTTTTGCCCAGGCTGGTCTTGAACTCCTAGGTTCCTGTGATCCTCCTGCCTCAGCCTCCCAAAGTGTTGGGATTACAGGTGTGAGTCACCCACGCCCAGCCATACCCTTATTTTATTATTATTATTTTTTTGAGATGGAGTCTTGTTCTTGTTGCCCAGGCTGGAGTGCAGTGGCACGATCTAGGCTCACTGCAACCTCCGCCTCCCGGGTTCAAGCAATTCTCCTGCCTCAGCCTCCAGAGTAGTTGGGATTACAGGCAACCGCCACCACTTCCAGCTAATTTTTTGTGTTTTTAGTAGAGACGGGGGTTCCACCATGTTGGCCAGGTTGGTCTCGAACTCCTGACCTCGTGATCCGCCCAGCTTGGCCTCCCAAAGTGCTGGGATTACAGGCGTGAGCCACCGCGCCTGGCCAATACCCTTATTTTATAGCTATAAAAGCATAATTAAGAAAATTAAAGACACCCTTACCTAACAACACATAGCTAGTAAGTGGGGAGAAAGATTTTCCAGTGAAATTTACTAATAGGATTTGTCTCGAGGTCTGAAAAGATGGATTATATCCAGTTCTCTTATTTCCCCACACAGGCTCTTAAAGAATGGTCCTTGGACCAGCAGCATCAAGATCACCTGAGAATTTATTGTAATTGCTTAGAAATGCAGTTCCCTGGACCTACTGAGTTGGGGACTTGGCAGTGGGACCCAGCAAACCGTGGTTTGTTGAAGGGGTGGCCTGCCCCTCCACACCTGTGGGCGTTTCTCGTTAGGTGGAACGAGAGACTTGAGAAAAGAAGTGAGACACAGAGACAAAGTATAGAGAAAGAAAAAGTGGGCCCAGCGGACCGGCGCTCAGCATACAGAGGACCCACACCAGCACCGGTCTCTGAGTTCCCTTAGTATTTATTGATAATTGTCTTTACCATCTTAGAAAAAAGGGACGTGGCAGGATAATAGGATCATCAGAGGGAGAAGGTCAGCAGTAAGACATATGAATAAAGATCTCTGTGACATGAATAAGTTTTTTTTTTTTTTTTT
>NW_012108696.1:3577590-3578499 GCF_000951045.1 Mandrillus leucophaeus
CCCGTCTCGGCCTCCCAAAGTGCTGGGATTACAGGCTTGAGCCACCGCGCCCGGCCAAAATGGAGTCTCTTATGTCTACTTCTTTCTATACAGACACAGTCACAGTCTGATCTTTCTTTTCCCCACAGTTTTTCAAGACCACCTCCCCGCCCCCTGCAACCCCAGTGATTCTGATGCATATTCAAGATTGAGCACCTCTGCTGTAAACCATACCATCCTTCCAGTCACCACACACTCTCTTAAGGAGCCCTGAATACTTTGTTGCGGGACTTCATAATCTTCCTCAACTGGGGTCTGTGAAGGAGCCTTTAGAAATTCTCAGCTGGCCGCGGTGGCTCACGCCTGTAATCCCAGCACTGCGGGAGGCCAAGGCGGGCAGATCATGAGGTCAGGAGATCGAGACCATGCTGGCTAATACAGTGAAACCCCAACTCTACTAAAAATAGAAAAAATTAGCCGGGCGTTGTGGCGCATGCCCGTAGTCCCAGCTACTCAGGAGGCTGAGGCAGGAGAATCACTTGAATCCGGGAGGCGGAGGTGGCAGTGAGCCGAGATTGCACCACTGCACTCCAGCCTGGACGACAGAGTGAGACTCCGTCTCAAAAAAAAAAAAGAACAGATACTTTAGGGTTAACCCTGAGGTGGCTGAGTAGGAGGAGTCATGCTGAATATTCAATAAAAATTGACAGATGGTCTTTCTTGTCACCTTCTAGTGCTCGCACAGTGAGGACAGGAAAAGTGTTTAATGTCATACAGGACGTTCAAGGGGTATGTGGTTCCACACTTAAATTCATCCTTCACTTTTATCTAATTACAAGATCAGAGGTAACACTTCCTTGTATTTCTTGGGTGCCAGTGTTGTCAGACATTTAAGATCATTACTCAGTCTTTTTTTTTTTTTTTTTTTTT
>NW_012108696.1:3579987-3582420 GCF_000951045.1 Mandrillus leucophaeus
AAAAAAAAAAAAAAGAAAAAAAAACTGCATAATTTCACAAATGGTGTCAGCATTTTGAAATAATCTTCAAGTGACTGGTTTCTAACATGTTAATATTTATCATTCTCTGGCCTTTCAAATAACTAATCATCTGTAAACAAATAGTAACATGTATAAGTATGAGATGTGATATGAATAATTATCCTGTTAATTATTTTTATTTTTATTTATTTTTATTTTATTTTTTAATTAATTATTTTTATTTTTTTCTGAGACGGAGTTTTGCTCTGTGGCCCAGGCTGGAGTGCAGTGGCGCAATCTCGGCTCACTGCAACCTTCACCTTCCGGGTTCAAGCAATTCTCCTGCTTCAGCCTCCCAAGTAGCTGGGATTACAGGCGTGCACCACCACACCCATCTAATTTTTGTATTTTTAGTAGAGATGAGGTTTCACCCTGTTGGCCCTGCTGGTCTCAAACTTCTGACCTCGTGATCCACCTGCCTCGGTCCCCCAAAGTGCTGGGATTACAGGGGTGAGCCCCTGCAGTTGGCCTGAAATTTTTTAATTTTTAAATTATCATTTCTTTTAGAGACAGGTCTCTCTTTGTTGCCTAGGCTGTAGTACAGTGCTGAGATCATAGCTCACTGCAGCCTACAACTGGGCTCAAGCCATCCTCCTGCCTCAGGCTCCCCAGTAGTTGGGACTACAGGCATGCACTACCATGCCCAGCTAATTTTTATATTTTTTATAGAGATGTGGTCTTGTTAAGCTGCTCAGGCTGGTCTCAAACTCCTGGCCTCAAGGAATCCTCCTACCTCAGCCTCCCAAAGTATTGGGATTACAGATAGAGCCACCGCACCTGGCCCACCCTGTGAATTTAAAAAAACTGTTTATTTGGACGTAATTACATATTTGCAGCAAGTTGCAAAAACAGTACAGGGAGGTCCCAAACCCTTCCGCCAGCTTCCCCCAGCAGTCACATCTGACATGATCATAGTACAAGGTCAAAGCAGGAAAATGACATTGGTACAATCCACCTACCTAATTCAGATTTCACCCTTTATGTTGATAATGGTGTGTATTAAAAATTATTTCTACCAGCCGTTTATGGTTATTGATATTATTAAGATTTTGTGATTCTCTCTCTAGGACCACTTGTATTTTCGATCTACAACAACACGCTTGATTAAACATCCTTGCAAGAAAAATATAGCACTGTATCTAGGGTAAGCGGCAATTTTATGTACCGTTACCTTCCTTTTAAATTAAATCTTTAGATTTGTCCTCATTCATTCATTCAACAAACATTAAAGAAGACGGCTCTGCCATGTATTGCTAGGTGCTGGCCTGTAGGGAGTCCATAGTCAGGGGCTGGAATTGGAGGAAGGGAGATGAAGAGATCGGCTAGGAAATAAAGGAACTGCAGTATAGTGTGGTATCACCTGTCAAAGATGCTTGGTATAAGCACTGTTAGGATGCCTCAGGAAAAAATGCCTAGGAAATTTCCACTGGGGAGTCGATGACAGAACTGAGTTTTGAAGGATGAATAGGAGTTCACTGGGATGGTGGGAGCAGCCAGATGTGTATGGGCTTAGAGCAGAGCATTCAAAGGAATGAAAACACCATGCCCAGCATGCACGTGAGTTCGTAAGGGTAGCAGGTTAGGAAACCAGGTATGTCCACCATGCCAAGATGCTCACCCTCACCCTGAGGGCAGTGGAGGATGTGGGGCTGCATGACTCCTGTTTGTATTCAAGACATCAGTCTGGCAGCATCAAAAAGGGGACCGGAGGCCAGGTGCAGTGACTCATGCCTATAGTACCAGCACTTTGGGAGGCCAAGGCAGGAGGATCACTGGAGGATCGATGGAAGCTAGGGATTCAAGACCAGCCTGGGAATATAGCAAGATCCCAGTGTCTACCAAAAATAAATAAATAAATAAATACAGAAAAGTAGCTGGGGTGGGCTGGGCACGGTGGCTCACCTCTGTAATCCCACCACTTTGGGAGGCCAAAGTGCGGGGATCACAAGGTCAAGAGATCGAGACCAGCCTGACCAATATGGTGAAACGTCTTCTCTACTAAAAATACAAAAATTAGCTGGGCGTGGTGGCACCCGCCCATAGTCCCAGCTACTTGAGAGGCTGAGGCAGGAGAATCACTTGAACCTGGGAGTTGGAGGTTGCAGTGAGCTGAGATCACACCACTGCGCTCCAGCCTGGCGACAGAGTGAGACTCTGTCTCAGAAAAAAAAAAGAAAGAAAAAGAAAATTATCTGGGGTTGGCAGTGTGCACCTGTAGTCCCAGCTACTTGGGAGGCCGAGGTAGGAGGTTTACTTGAGCACAGGAGTTCGAGGGTGCAGTAAGCCATGAACACACCATTGTATCCCGTCTGGAGGACAGAGACCGTCTCTGTCATCAGCAGCTCTTTTACAAATCATATAATTATATATATA
>NW_012108696.1:3583475-3590404 GCF_000951045.1 Mandrillus leucophaeus
TTATTTCTGGAAGTCAAATACCTGGACAACAGAGGTTTATTTATGCAAAATAAGCAAATTATATCTAAATGACTCCTGGTTACAATACAAATTTTGTTTGAGTGGAAACATTTTAGAGTACTTCTATTGTCTTTTTTCTTTCCTTGCGTGACATTATCCTAATTTAACTCATTCATTATTTATTTCAGAAAACAAGTTTTTTTCACAACAGATAACTTTGAGACTAGTCTCCTTCCATTTACCATCCCTACATCAATGCAGGTAGTTATTTTACGGAACGATCTGAAGGATGCTAGTATAAGTAATACTCAGGGGAAAATACAGATCAGAAATATCAGAGTAGTCTGTTCTTGTTAGTTTAGAGGTTTATTTTACAATGTTCCTCTTAAAGACGTTAAGGGCAATTTCTAAGCCTAAAGAGGGCTGGTTGCCGGGCGCGGTGGCTCACGCCTGTAATCCCAGCACCTTGGGAGGCCGAGGCAGGTGGATCACCTGAGGTCGGGAGTTCAAGACCAGCCTGACCGACATGGAGAAACCCCGTCTCTACTAAAAATACAAAATTAGCCGGGGTGGTGGCACATGCCTGTAATCCCAGCTACTCGGGAGGCTGAGGCAGGAGAATCGCTTGAACTGGGCAGGCGGAGGTTGCGGTGAGCCGAGATCGCGCCATTGCACTCCAGCCTGGGCAAAAACAGTGAAATTCTTGTCTCAAAAAAAAAAAAAAAAAAAAAAGAAGGGCTGGTTTTATTCTGCCTCTACTACCAAAATAGACTTTTTATTCCTGGAAAAGAAAAAAGAGTCGATGTAGGTGGTCTTCCTTACATTGGTGATATTATAAATAGATAGGTGGGATGGTATCTTACTTTACAGGCAGTAATTTCAAGACTTCCCTTGGTCAGGTACAGTGGCTCATACCCGTAATCCCAGCACTTTGAGAGGCTGAGGCGGGCAGATCACGAGGTCAAGAGATTGAGACCATCCTGGCCAGCATGGTGAAACCCCGTCTCTACTAAAAATACAAAAATTAGCTGGGCATGGTGGCACGGGCCTGTAGTCCCAGCGACTTGGGAGGCTGAGGCAGGAGAATCGCTCAAACCCAGGAGGTGGAGGTTGTAGTGGCCCGAGATTGAGACACTGCATTCCAGCCTGAGTGACAGAGGGAGACTCTGTCTTAAAAAATAACAATAATAAAATAAATAAATAAAAAATAGATAGGTGGGATGGTATCTTACTTTACATGCAGTAATTTCAAGACTTACCTCAGTCAGGCACAGTGGCTCATGCCTGTAATCCCCATACATTGATTGGCCAAGACAGGAGGATCATTTGGGTCCAGGAGTTCAAGACCAGCTTGGGCAACATAAGGAGACCTGTGTCTCTACGGAAAAAAATAAGAGCCCCCCAAATTGTCCTAAATCAAAGCAGGAAAACCACACCCTTAGTGAATGTTTGAGAAATTATACCATCGACACCTATGCTAAATAAAGTTTTGGGCTGGACGTGGTGGTTCAAGCCTGTAACCCCAGCACTTTGAGAGGCTGAGGTGGGCAGATTGCTTGAGCCCAGGAGTTCGAGACTAGCCAGGGCAACATGACGAAACTCCAAGTCTATAAGAAATTTTTAAAAATTGGCCAGGTATGCTGGTGTGGTGGTGCATGTCTGCTGTTCCTGCAACTCAGGAGGTTGAGTTGGGAAGATTGCTTGAGCCAGGAGCTGGAGGTTGCAGTGAGCTATGATTGTGTCACTGCACTCCAGCTTGAGTGGCAGAGCGAGACTCTGTCTCAAAATCAATAAATAAAAATAAAGGTTTGTCAATTATCGACATACCAATATTTCTCCTAAAAGCAACACTTAACAGTTAACGCTAGTCATTCATCATTTATACTTTAGGCTTTGTCCTCCAAGAAGGTTTTGTTTTGTTTGTGTGTTTGTTTGATTTTGTGGTTTTTGTTTTTTGAGATGGAGTCTCCCTCTGTCACCCAAACTGGAATGCAGTGGCGCGATCTCAGCTCATTGCAACCTCTGTCTCCTGGGTTCAAGCAATTCTCCTGCCTCAGCCTCCCGAGTAGCTGAAATTACCCCAAAAATTAGCCACCACGGCCGGCTAATTTTTGTATTTTTTAGTAGAGACGGAGTTTCACTATGTTGGCCAGGCTGGTCTCAAACTCCTGACCTCAGGTGATCTGCCTTGTTCTCCCAGGGTGCTAGGATTACAGGCATGAGCCACCACGCCCAGCTTCAGGGAAGATTTTTATAAAGGAAGAGGAGATGGAATGAATTGAGGCATCTGAGGGCATCCAAGACCAGCTTCAACTGGGTTCTAGCTGGCCCCAAGATACACAGTTCCCAGTATCTGAGAACCAACCAACTATTGCTGGCATAAGTGGTGTTTTTGTTTTGTTTTGTTTGACATGGAGTCTCGCTCTGTGGCCCAGGCTGGAGTGCAGTGGCGCGATCTCAGCTCACTGCTAACCTCCACCTCCTGGGTTCACACCATTCTCCTGCCTCAGCCTCCCGAGCAGCTGGGACTACAGGTACCGCCACCACTTTTTGTATTTTCAGTAGAGACGGGGTTTCACCCGGCTAACCTTTTGTATTTTTAGTAGAGACGGGGTTTCACCATGTCAGCCAGGATGGAAAATGGTGTGGTTTTTTTGTGTTGTTTTTGTTTTGTTTTGTTTTGTTTTGTTTTTGCTTTTTGAGACCAAGCCTCTGTCACCCAGGCCGGAGTGCAGTGGTGCGATCTCGGCTCACTGCCACCTCTGCCTCCTAGGTTCAAGCGATTCTCATGCCTCAGCCTCCCGAGTAGCTGGGATTACAGGCATGTACCACCACACCTGGCTAATTTTTTTGTATTTTTAGTAGAGACGGGGTTTTGTTATGTTGGCTGGCTGGTATTGAACTCAACCTTGAGTGATCCGCCTGCCTTGGCTTCCCAAAGTGTTGAGATTACAGGCGTGAACTACCACGCCCGGCCATAAATGTTTTTTTCTTTTCTTTCTTTTTCTTTTTGTTTTCAAGATGGAGTTTCGCTCTTGTTGCCCAAGCTGTAGTCCAATGGTGTGATCTCGGCTCACTGCAACCTCCGCCTCCCGGGATCAAGCGATTCTCCTGCCTCAGCCTCCCGAGTAGCTGGGACTACAGGCACCTGCCACCATACTCAGCTAATTTTTGTATTTTTAGTGAAGACAGGGTTTTACCATGTTGGCCAGGCTGGTCTTGAAATCCTGACCTCTGCTGATTCACCTGCTTTGGCCTCCCAAAATGCTGGGATTACAGGGGTGAGCCACCGCACCTCGCCTCCTTCTTTCTTCTCTCTCTCTCTCTCTCTTTCTTTCTCTCTTTCTCTCTTTCTCTCTGTCTCTCTCTGTCTCTCTCTCTCTCTCTCTCTCTCTCCCTTTTGGTCTGTTTCTCTCTGTCTCCGTCTCTGTCTCTCTGTCTCTCTCTGTCTCTCTCTCTCTCTCTCTCTTTCTCTCTTTCTCTCTTTCTCTCTTTCTCTCTTTCTCTCTTTCTTTCTCGGAGTTTTGCTTTTGTCACCAGGCTGGAGTGAGCCGATCTCGGCTCACTGCAACCTCTGCCTCTTGGGATCAAGCGATTCTCCTGCCTTAGCCTCTCGAGTAGCTAGGATTACAGGCACCTGATGCCACACCTGGCTAATTTTTGTATTTTTAGTGGAGACAGGGTTTCACTCTGTTGGCTAGGCTAGTCTTGAACTCCTTACCTCAGGTGATCTACCTGCCTTGGCCTCCCAAAGTGCTGGGATTACACGCAAGAGCCACAGCGCCTGTCCATAAATTTTTTTTTTTTTTCAATGCATGTCTAGAAGTCTGGATTTCTCAATCAGTGTTTGAAAAGATGGTCTCATTGATATCATTCATATGATAACTTTCAGGTCGGCATTCCAGAAGTGACATCAGCACATTTTACTGGTTCATTGTTGCTGTTAGTAGTGAATCATAAAGTCTATACTTATGATTATGAAAGCAATTCTTGGAACTTGTCTTTAGGTATGTACATTTTGTATTTTTAAATTTTGTTTGAGTGTAGCCAACATGAGACAAGAGGGTATTAGTGTTGGAAGTATAAGTGATGCTCCTACTCGGATGTCAGCCTCAGGACATAACTTTGTCCTTTCCAATCAAAATAAAAATTGGCCTGGGGCCCTATCCATAGACTGGGAACCTAGTGTTCCCATCGTGCATTGTAGTCATAAGCCACAAAAGGTGCTTGGACTAATTGAAACCAACAAGAGGCATTGGCCAGGTGTGGTAGCTCACGCCTGTGATCCCAGTAATTTGGGAGTCTGCGGCAGGCGGATCGTTGAGGTCAGGAGTTCAAGACCAGCCCGACCAACATGGCGAAACCCAGTCTCTACTAAAAATACAAAAATTAGCTGGGCATGGTGGTGTGTGCCTGTAATCCCAGCTTCCTCTGGAGGCCAAGGCAGGAAGATCCCTTGAGCCAAGGAGGTGGAGGTTGCAGTGAGCTGAGAATGGGCCACTGCACTCCATCCAGCCTGGATGACAGAGTGAGACTCTCTCTAAAAAAAAAAAAAATTCGAGAGACATCAGCGGCTCTTGGTGATGGATTGGTGTGGGAGGGCCAGGGAAAGCTGAGGATGACCAGTAGATGTCTGGTAACCAAGCTGGGTGATGAGCATTGTCCCTCGCACACCCTTCACATGAGGGGTAGGGGACGGTAGAGAAGGTGAGCTTTGTGAAGAGGGAGAAAGACGAGGACCCTGATGCGGGAGGAAAGAAGATGTGAAAAGTGAAGATGAGGCAAATATTAGCTTTAGAAAAGAAGAGGATCGCTTGAGCCCAGGAGTTCAAGTCCACCCTAGGCAACAGAGCAGAATGCCATCTTTACAAAAAAATTTCTTTTTCTTTTTCTTTTTTTGGAGATGGAGTCTCACTCGGTCCCCCGGGCTGGAGTACAGTGACCCAATCTGGGCTCACTGAAACCTCCGCCTCCTGAGTTCAAGCGATTCTCCTGCCTCAGCTTCCTGAGTAGCTGAGGTCACAGGCACCCACCACCATGCCTGGCTAACTTTTTGTTTGTTTGTTTGTTTGTTTGTTTTGAGACAGAGTTTCACTGTTGTTGCCCAGGCTGGAGTGCGATCGATCAATCTCGGCTCATCGCAACCTCCGCCTCCCGGGTTCAAGCGATTCTCCTGCCTCACCCCCTCTCCCGAGTAGCTGGGATTACAGGCATGTGCCATCACGCCCGGCCAATTTTTTTTTTTTTTTTTTTTTTTTTTGACAGAGTCTCGCTCTGTCGCTAGGCTGGAGTGCAGTGGCACAATCTCAGTTCACTGCAACTTTCACCTTCTGGGTTCAAGCGATCCTCCTGCCTCAGCCTCCCTAGTAGATGGGACTACGGGCACGTGCCACCACGTCAGCTAATTTTTGTATGTTTTTAGTAGAGATCGGGTTCCACCATGTTGGCCAGGATGATCTCGATCTACTGATCTCATGATCCCCTCGCCTTGGCCTCCCAAAGTGCCGGGATAATTGGCGTGAGCCACTGTGCCTGGCTAATTTGTGTTTTTTTGTTTTTTTTTTTTTTTGAGATGAAGTCTCGCTGTGTAGCCCAGACTGGATGGAGTGCAGTGGCACGATCTCAGCTCACTGCAAACTCCGCCTCCTGGGTTCACGCCATTCTCCTGCCTCAGCCTCCCAAGTAACTAGGACTATAGGCGCCCGCCACCACGCCCGGCTAATTTTTGTATTTTAGTTTCACTGTGTTAGCCAGAATGGTCTCGATCTCCTGACTTCGTGATCTGCCTGCCTCGGCCTCGCAAAGTGCTGGGATTACAGGCGTGAGCCACCGCACCTGGCCTAATTTTGTATTTTTAATAGAGACGGGGTTTCTCCATGTTGGCCAGACTGGTCTTGAACTCCCGACCTCAGGAGATCCACCTACCTCTGCCTCCCAAAGTGCTAGGATTACAGGTGTGAACCACCGAATCCGGCCAACTGGGGACAGTTCTGTCTCCCAGAGGACACTTGGCAATGACGTTTTTGGCATCAAGACTAGAGGAAGGTGCTACTGGCATTAAGTGGGTAGATATATAGATGCTAAAAAGCATCCTACAATGCATATGAAACTCCTCACAAGCGAGAACCATCTGTTCCCAAATTTCAGTAGTGTTGAGGTTGAGAAACCCTGTTCTGAACTTTTCTCCAGGCTGGATGCGGTGTCTTATGCCTGTAATCCCAGTACTTTGGGAGGCCGAGGCGGGTGGATCACTCAAAGTCAGGAGTTTGAGACCAGCCTGGCCAACATGGCGAAACCCCGTCTCTACTAAAAATGCAAAAATTAGCCAGGCGTGGTGGTGGGCATCTGTAATTCCAGCTCAGGAGGTTGAGGCAGGAGAATTGTTTGAACCTGGGAGGTGGAGGTGGCAGTGAGCCACCACTGCACTACAGCCTGGACCACAGAGGGAGACTCTGTCTCAAATAAATAAGTAAATAAACTTTTCTCCAAACTTCAGGGAAATCATAAACATTTCAAAATTATATTTTCTTTTCAGGTATAAAACACCCAGTTACACATGTTTCTGGTGATAATTGTTGTTATACTGGAAGTTTGTTTTGTGTGGTAAGTATAAGTGTATAATTGTTCATTTTTTTGCTCCCCTCTGAACACAAATAATCATGAGTAGAAATAAAGGCTGGGCGTGGTGGCTCACACCTGTAATCCCAGCACTTTGGGAGGCCGGGGCAAGAGGATTGCTGAAGCCCAGGAGTTTGAGACCAGCCTGGGCAACATAGTGAAACCCCATCTCTACAAAAAATAAAATAATTAGCCTGGTGTGGTGACATGTGCCTGCAGTCCCAGCTACGGCAGGAGGGTTGCTTGAGCCCAGGAGATCGAGGCTGCAGTGAGCCATGATTACGCTACTGCACTTCAGCCTGGGCAACAAG
>NW_012108696.1:3590644-3591818 GCF_000951045.1 Mandrillus leucophaeus
GTGGGTGGATCACCTGAGGCCAGGAGTTTGAAACTAGCCTGGCCAACATGGCAAAACCCCGTCTCTACTAAAAATACAAAAAATTAGCCGGGCAGGGTGGCGTGTGCCTATAATCCCAGCTACTCGGGAGGCTGAGGCAGGAGAATCGCTTGAGCCTGGGAGGCAGAGGCTGCAGTGAGCCGAGATCGCACCATTGCACTCCAGCCTGGGTGACAAGAGTGAAACTCCGTCTCAAAAAAAAGAAAGAAAGAAAAAGAAAAAGAAATAAGGACAGTGTAAGACTTGAGACTGGGTCTCAAGAACTTGGTCAGTGTCATTTCCTATGGGCTCAGAGCACGGCTGGGAGATGGAAAAGGTTTTGGGGATGTTTTCAGATCCACCGGCTGACACACGGTAAATACATCCATCTATAGTTGACCTTTGAACAATGTAGAGGTCAGAGGTACCACCCTCCACCCCACACCGTTGAAAATCCACAGGTAACTTTCGACTTCCCCAAAACTTAATTACTGGCCAGGTGCGGTGGCTCATGCCTCTAATCCCAGCACTTTGGGAGGCTGAGACAGGCAGATCACAAGGTCAGTAGTTCGAGACCAGCCTGGCCAACATAGTGAAACACCATCTCTACTAAAAATACAAAAAAATTAGCCAGATGTGGTGGCAGGCACCTGTAATCCCAGCTCACAAATTCGAGGCTAGCATGGGCAATGTGGTGAGACCTTGTCTCTATTCAAAATACAAAAAAAAAGAAAGAAAAAGAAAAAAATAGGTATGGTAGTGTGCACCTATAGTCCCCGTTACTCGGGTAGCTGAGATGGGAGGATGGCTTGAGCCCAGGAGGCACATGTTATAGTGAGCTGAGATCATGCCACTGCACTCAGCTGGGGCGATAGAGCCAGAACTTGTCTCAAAACAAAAATAAACCAAAAAACAAACTTAATTACTAATAGCCTACTGTTGCCTGGAAGCCTTACTAATAACATAAACAGTCTATGACTGTCACCCAGGGTAGAGTGCAGTGGTGCAATCTCAGCTCATTGCAACCTCTGCCTCCCAGGTTTCAGTGATTCCCCTGGCTCAGCCTCCTGGGTAGCTGGGAGTACAGGTACACACCACCACGCCCGGCTAATTTTTAGTAGAGATGGAGTTTCACCATGTTGGCCAGGCTGGTCTC
>NW_012108696.1:3591899-3592333 GCF_000951045.1 Mandrillus leucophaeus
CCCCCCCACCTTGGCCTCCCACAGTGCTGGGATTACAGGTGTGAGCCACTGCACCTGGCCCAATAGTACCATTTCAGTATGTAATCAATATAAACAACTCATGGATGAGATAGCTTACATTTTTCTGTACTAAATCTTCAAAATGAGGCCAGGTGCAGTGGCTCATGCCTGTAATCTTAGCACTTTGGAAGTCTGAGGCGGGCAGATCATTTGAGGTCAGGAGTTTGAAACCAGCCTGGCCAACATGGTGAAACCCCATCTCTACTAAAAACACAAAAAAATTAGCCCGGCATGGTGGCAGGCGCCTGTAATCACAGCTACTTGGGAGGCTGAGGCAGAAGAATCACTTGAACCTGGGAGATGGAGGTGGCAGTGAGCCGAGATTGTGCCAGTGCACTCCAGCCTGGGCAACAGAGCCAAATTCCATCTCAAAA
>NW_012108696.1:3592383-3593638 GCF_000951045.1 Mandrillus leucophaeus
GCGAGGTGGCGGGTGCCTGTAGCCCCAGCTACTCAGGAGGCTGAGGCAAGAGAATGGTGTGAACCCGGGAGGCGGAGCTTGCAGTGAGCCCAGATCGTGCCACTGCACTCCAGTCTGGGCGACAGAGCGACAGAGCGAGACTCCGTCTCAAAAAAAAAAAAAAAAACCAAAAAAACTGAAATGTAACCCTATCAAAATAATAAAGTTGTATTTAATAAAAATAAAAAAAGAAAGGCAGATCTGTGGCTTCTTTGCTTTCTTTGCTGTTCCCTGCACTGGCTAGCCGGACCCCTCTTCCCTCATTAGGACTCAGTGGGACTCCACAGTAGGGTCTGGGGAGAGGCTGAAAGCTGTCTTTTTCTCCCAGGGCATGTTCAAGTACTCAGACCACCCCCTCAACCGGAGTTTGGGGCTGTCTTTTGACTATAACGGGACTCTCGACATCGTCATCGCCCCCGGCCAGAAAGGCATCCTGCTCCTGTGGTTTGAGAAGAGCCTGTTGTTTTCCCATAATGCAGGTGAGCCCAGGGGCCCAGGGTGGGGCTGCTGCCCAGTGGCCTCCTCCAGAGGGGCCGGGTACAGCCTGGAAAAAGGAAGGGGAAGGAGCGACCCCTCCACCGCTTGATTTTTTTTTCCTCTTCCGTGTTCCAAGTGGACCACAAGCCCATAATCACTCACTGGATCTCTCTGCGTCCTCGCCAGCTTCCTGGCTTGCAGGATACTTAGGGCCGGGTAGATAGTGACAACTGAAATAAGTGATGGTGACGAGAGTCTCCATCATGGAGGTTTATTCTGCCAGCTTTAGGGCGCATCCCAGAAAAACGCCAGTCAGACACCTCTGAGGCTGCTTTTACAGAGTTTCAGGAGGCTTTGTATTTAACATTTCTTTTTCTTTTTCTTTTTTTGAGACGCAGTCTCGCTCTGTTGCCCAGGCTGGAGTGCAGTGGCGCAATCTCGGCTCACTGCAACCTCCGCCCCCCGGGTTCACGCCATTCTCCTGCCTCAGCCTCCTGAGTAGCTGGGACTACAGGCGCCTACCACCACGCCCGGCTAATTTTTTTTTTTTGTATTTTTATTTTTCGTATTTTTAGTAGAGATGGGGTTTCACCATGTTAGCTAGGATGGTCTCGATCTCCTGACCTCGTGATCTGCCCGCCTTAGCCTCCCAAAGTGCTGGGATTACAGGCGTGAGCCACCGCACCCGGGACTACAGGTGGACCACCATGCATAACTAACTTATTTTTTGTAGAGATGG
>NW_012108696.1:3593872-3594319 GCF_000951045.1 Mandrillus leucophaeus
TTAGAAAGGAGACAAAAAGTTTTAGGTCAGGCAAAATCATGGCACCATTTATGCCGTTTATGTAGTGCTTATAAAAAGCTAGTGACAGGCCAGGTGCGGTGCCTCACACATGTAATCCGAGCACTTCGGGAGGCCGAGGTGGGTGGACCATTTGAGGTTGGGAGTTCAAGACCCGCCTGACCAACATGGAGAAACCCCTCCTACTAAAAATACAAAAATACTAAAAATACAAAATTGGCCAGGCGTGACGGCGCATGCCTATAATCCCCGCTACTCAGGAGGCTGAGGCACGAGAATTGCTTGAATCCGGGAGGCGGAGGCTGCAGTGAACTGAGACTGCACCATTGCACTCTGGCCTGGGCAACAAGAGCGAAACACTATCTCAAAAAAGTAAAATATAAAATGAAATGAAATGAAATGAAATAAAATCTAGCCGGGCTTGGTGGC
>NW_012108696.1:3594385-3595528 GCF_000951045.1 Mandrillus leucophaeus
TCTGAGCTTGCTGATAGAGAAGACTAATGGGGGTCGGGTTTTCCTTTCTCTGAGCTTGCTGATAGAGAAGACTAATGGGGGTCGGGTTTTCCTTTTTCTTTTCTTTTCTCTTCTTTCTTTTTTTTTTTTTGAGATGGAGTCTGGCTCTGTCACCCAGGCTGGAGTGCAGTGGCGCGATCTCGGCTCACTGCAACCTCCACCTTCTGGGTTCAAGCGATTCTCCTGCCTCAGTCTCCCAAGTAGCTGGGATTACAGGTGCGTGCAACCATGCTCGGTTAATTTTTGTATTTTTAGTAGAGACAAGGTTTTGCCACGTTGGCCAGGCTGATCTCGAACTCCTGATGTCAAGTGATCTGCCCATCTCAGCCTCCCAAAGTACTGGGATTACAGGCATGCACCCCTACGCCTGGCAGAAGGGTTGGGTTTTCTTAAACCAAAGTACATTCCTTGTCATGCTTCACAAAATTGTGTTTCAGTGCTGTGTTTTCCTTGATTCATTCTCCTTTGAATAGCAAACCTCTCAAAAGCTATAAGGAACATCAAAGAGCCACTGGCCGGGTGGGCTGGGTGGTGGCACGGGTAGCTGGGGTCGCAGTAGTAGACATCCCCTTTCCCATGATGCACACGGGGCCTCATGCACCTGTCCTGTTACCTCCTAGGTCAGCTCGTCGACACCGTCCGGGTGAAAAAAGGAGAACAGACCTTGTTTACTTCCATTTTTGAAGCCCAGATCACCATCCACAACATTGCTGTCAGTGCGTACTTGACCCACTGGTAGCCTAGAGATATTTAGACCTGGTTTATTAACCATAGGCCTGCCAGACGCAACCCAGCCAAAACATGAAATCAGCCGGGCGCGGTGGCTCATGCCTGTAATCCCAGCACTTTGGGAGGTTGAGGCGGGCAGATCACCTGAGGTCAGGAGTTCGAGACCAGCCTGGCCAACATGGCGAAACCCCTCCCTCTACTAAAAATACAAGAATAAGCCAGGTGCGGTGGCGGGGGACTGTAATCCCAGCTACTTAGGAGGCTGAGGAAGGAAGAATCGCTGGAACCCGGGAGGTGAAGGTTGCAGTGAGCAGATCGCACCATTGCACTCCAGCCTGGGCAACAGAGTGAGACTCCAAAAAAAAAAAAAAAAAA
>NW_012108696.1:3595578-3597199 GCF_000951045.1 Mandrillus leucophaeus
TGGCCTGGGCAACAAGAGCGAAACACTATCTCAAAAAAGTAAAATATAAAATGAAATGAAATGAAATGAAATAAAATCTAGCCGGGCTTGGTGGCTGGCACCTGTAATCCCAGCTACTCAGGAGGCTGAGGCAGGAGAATTGCTTGAACCTGGGAGGCAGAGGTTGCAGTGAGCCGAGATCATGCCACTGCATTCCAACCTGGGCAACAGAGCGAGACTCCGTCTCAAAACAAAACAAAACAAAAAAACCCCAAAAAACAAACAAAACAAAACAAAACTCTAGTGCCCAGCTGGGTAGGGGTACGGTGGCTCACACCTATAATCCCAGCACTTTGGGAGGCTGAAGGGGGTGGATCGCTTGAGTCCAGGACACTATGTTGGGCACTATGTTGCCCAGGTTAAATACCAGCCTGGGCAACATAGTGAAACCTTGTCTCTACCAAAAATACAAAAATTAGCCAGGCAAGGTGGTGCATACCTGTAGTCCCAGTTACTTGGGAGGTTGAGGCAGGAGGATTGTTTGAGCCTGGGATGTGGAGGTTGCAGTGACCTGAGATAGCGCCATTGCACTCCAGCCTGTATGACAGAGTGAGACCTGTCTTTAAAAAAAAAAAAAAAAAGCTAGTGCCCTAGTAAAGGCAACATATTAATTTATGACACATCCAGATGCCCACCTGAAGACTCGTGCCATCAAGTTCCTCACCATGCTCACTTTACAGATGAGAAAACTGTAGTGGGTTGAACCAGTGTCCCCAAAATTTATGTCAACCTGGAACTGCAGAATTTAACTGTCTTTGGCATTTTTGCTGCTGTAACAAAATGTCTGAGACCGAGTAATTTATAAAGAACAGAAGTTTCGTTGTCATGGTTGTGGAGGTTGGGAAGTCCAAGATCAAGGTGCCAGCAGGGTTGCTGTCTGATGAGGGCTGCACTCTGCTCCCAAGATGGCGCCTATGTTGAGGGGTCCTCTGGAGGGGCAAAAGCCACATCCTCACACAGCAGAAGGCGGAAGAACCAACAAACTGTGCTCCCTTCAACCCAGAGCTCTTTTATAAGGATGCTCATCCCAAAGACCACGCCTGTTTATAATACATTGAGGATTTCAGCATGAATTTTGGAGGGGACACCGTCATTCCAACCATCGCAGTAAACTGACTTAGAGGTAGGGTCTTTGCAGATATAATCAGTTAAGCTAGGATGCGGTCACATTGAAATCAGGTGGCCTTCAAATCAAATGACTGCTGTCCAGGCGAGGTGGCTCAGCCTGTAATCCCAGCACTTTGGGAAGCTGAGGGGGGCAGATCACTTGAGGTCAGGAGTTCAAGACCAGCCTGGCCAACATGGTGAAACCCCGTCTCTACTGAAAATGCAAAAATTAACTGGGCGTGGCGGCGCATGCCTGTAATCCCAGCTACTTGGGAGGCTAAGGCAGGAGAATCACTTGAATTTAGGAGGTGAAGGTTGCAGTGAGCCCCAGATCATGCCACTGTGCTCCAGCCTGGGTGACAGAGTGAAACTCTGTCTCAAGAAAAAAAGAAAAAAGAACAAACAACACAAAAAAGAACACCTAGCATCACTAAAATCCCCAATTATTACTAAAATAGCCTTTGTGTGTGTGTAC
>NW_012108696.1:3602430-3605559 GCF_000951045.1 Mandrillus leucophaeus
GAGACAGAGTTTCAATCTTGTTGCCCAGGCTGGAGTACAGCGGTACGATCTCTGCTCAGTGTAACCTCTGCCTCCCGCGTTAAGTGATTCTCCTGCCTCAGCCTCCTGAGTAGCTGGGACTACAGGCACACACCACCGTGCCCGGCTCATTTTTGTATTTTTAGTAGAGAGGAGGATTCACCATGTTGTTGGCCAGGCTGATCTCGAACTTTGGGCCTCAAGTGATCCACCCCCTCGGCCTGGCAAAGTGCTAGAATTATAGGCGTGAGCCATTGCACCCAGCCATACTTATCTTTTGGTCCACAGAAATGACCAGCATTTCAATTTTCATTTGGTCTTGTTTTGTTTTTCCTAGATGAAAACGAACTGGCAGTTATAACTCGGGAGGATAATTTGTATTATGGCAATCTGGGCATCGTGCCAAGTTCCATAATCAAAGTAGGTAAAAAGAAAGTGGGGGGTACGGGCTGGGCACGGTGGTGCACCCCTGTAATCCCAGCACTTTGGGAGGTTGAGGTGGGAGGATCATCTGAGGTCAGGAGTTCAAGACCAGCCTGGCCAACGTGGTGAAACCCCGTCTCTACCAAAAATACAAAAATTAGCTGGGTGTGGTGGTGGGTGCCCGTAATCCTAGCTACTCGGGAGGCTGAGGCAGAAGAATTGCTTGAGCCCGGAAGGCAGAGTAAGACTCTGTCTTAACAACAATCAAAAAGAAAGTGGGGTTACAAATTAGTTGGTAAGGAATAATGGTCTTGTTCACAAACTTCTGAACCTCTTTTCGAAGGCTAGAAATCACTCTAGTTAGCAAAATAATAATACCAACAACAACAGCTAAAAGGGGAAGAGTTTTCAAAATACGACAGGTGCTGGTCTAGGCACTTTCGTGTATTACATTATTTAACCTTGACCATCATCTTAGGAGTAGCTCCTCCTGTCGTCCCTATTTGACAGATGGAAAAACTGAGGCACAGAGTCCTAAGTCATCTGTCCCGGCTCAAAGTGGTACTAAGTGGTGGCACAGGTGTCATCTGACATCCTCTTGTGCATTATGCCTATCTAATTTTTTGTTTTTTTTTTTTTTTTTGGAGACGGAGTCTCGCTCTGTCGCCCAGGCTGGAGTGCAGTGGCCAGATCTCAGCTCACTGCAAGCTCCGCCTCCCGGGTTCCCGCCATTCTCCTGCCTCAGCCTCCCGAGTAGCTGGGACTACAGGCGCCCGCCACCTCACCCGGCTAGTTTTTTGTAGTTTTTAGTGGAGACGGGGTTTCACCGTGTTAGCCAGGATGGTCTCGATCTCCTGACCTCGTGATCCACCCATCTCGGCCTCCCAAAGTGCTGGGATTACAGGCTTGAGCCACCGCGCCCGGCCTTGTTTTTTTTGAGATGAAGTCTCACTCTGTCGCCTAGCCTGGAATGCCGTGGCACGATCTCGGCTCACTACAACCTCCACCTCTCAGATTCAAGCAATTCTTCTGCCTCAGCCTCCCCAGTAGCTGGGATTACAGGCGCACGCCACCACACCAGGCTAACGTTTGTAGTTTTAGTGAAGTCAGGGCTTCACCATGTTGTCCAGGCTGGTCTTCAACTCCTGACCTCAGGTGATCCACCGGCCTAGACCTCCCAAAGTGCTGGGATTACAGTCGTGAGCCACTGTGCCCGGCCACTGTGCCTATCTAATTGTATTTCCAAAAGAAAAGAAAAAAATTAAAAAATGGTATTTCCATCCTCACAGTAACTCCGTGAAGGAGATAATGTCATCCCCCATTTATAAATGAGAAAACAAAAGCTCCAGCTTTTTTTTTTTTTTTTTTTTTCTCTTTTGAGACAGTGTCTCACTTCGAAACCCAGGCTGGAGTGCAGTGGTGTGATACTGGCTCACTGCAGCCTTGCCCTCCAGGGCTCAGGTGATCCTCCCACTTCAGCCTCCCGAGTAGCTAGGACTACCAGACTTGGATCATTTTTGGAATTTTTTTTTTGTAGAGATGGGGTCTTGCTTTGTTGTCCAGACTTCCTTCGAACTCCTGGGCTCAAGCAATCCTCCCACCTCGGCCTCCCAAAGTGCTGGGATTACAGGCGTGGTTGCTGCAGCTTCTTTCTTTCCCAAGGCCACATAAGTTGTTAGTGACTGAGCCAAAAGAGTCTCCCAGGTCTACTGACTTCTACCTCAGTGTTTTTCCAGCTAGACTACAGCCTACAGCCACTATAATTCCTGGAAGTTTAAAGAAGGTAAATTCTTTTTTTGAGACGGAGTCTCGCTCTGTCACCCAGGCTGGAGTGCAGTGGCCGGAACTCGGCTCACTGCAAGCTCCGCCTCCCGGGTTTACGCCATTCTCCTGCCTCAGCCTCCCGAGTAGCTGAGACTACAGGCGCCCGCCACCTCGCCCGGCTAGTTTTGTTTCGTATTTTTTAGTAGAGACGGGGTTTCACCGTGTTAGCCAGGATGGTCTCGATCTCCTGACCTCGTGATCCGCCCGTCTCGGCCTCCCAAAGTGCTGGGATTACAGGCTTGAGCCACCGTGCCCGGCCCAACTCTGTTTCTTAAAAATAATAATAATAATAAAACTAACAAAAATTTAAAATAAAAGAATTATTTTGGCCAGGCACAGTGGCTCCTTCCTGCAATCCCGGTACTTTGGTTCCAGGAGTTCATGACCAGCGTGGGCAACATAGTGAGATTCTGTCTTTACTAAAAATCTGAAAATTAGCTGGGCGTGGTGGTGCATGTCTGTAGTCCCAGCTACTTGTGAGGCAGGAGAATGGCTTGAACCTGGGAGGTGGAGGTTACAGTGAGCCAACATCGCACCACTGCACTCCAGCCTGGGCGACAGAGTGAGACTCCATCTCAAAAAAAGAATTTACCTTCTTTAAATCTGCATCATGACCGGGCGCGGTGACTCACGCCTGTAATCCCACCACTTTGGGAGGCTGAGGCGGGTGGATCACGAGGTCAGGAGTTCAAGACCAGCCTTACCAACATGGTGAAACCTGTCTCTACTAAAAATACAAAAACTAGCTGGGCGTGGTGGCATGCGACTATAATCCCAGCAACTCAGGGGAATCTCTTGAACCTGGGAGGCGGAGGTTGCAGTGGGCTGAGATTGCGCCATTGCACTCCAGCCTAGGCGACAGAG
>NW_012108696.1:3605609-3606804 GCF_000951045.1 Mandrillus leucophaeus
AGGCTGGAGTGCAGTGGCCGGATCTCAGCTCACTGCAAGCTCCGCCTTCCGGGTTTACGCCATTCTCCTGCCTCAGCCTCCTGAGTAGCTGGGACCACAGACGCCCGCCACCTCGCCCGGCTAGTTTTTTGTATTTTTTAGTAGAGACAGGGTTTCACTGTGTTAGCCAGGATTGTCTTGATCTCCTGACCTCGTGATCCGCCAGTCTCGGCCTCCCAAAGTGCTGGGATTACAGGCTTGAGATGCACTTTTTAAAAAAGACAAATTCAACCTGGGCATAGTGGTGCATGCCTGTAGCCCCAGTTGCTCAGGAGGCTGAGGCTGGAGGGTTGCTTGAGGCCAGGAGTTCAAGACCAGCCTGGGCAACATAGACCCATTTCTAAAACAAAAAAAAGTTTTTTTAAGCTGGGCGTTGGTCAGGTATGGTGGGAGACTTTGGAGACTGAGTCTTTGGGAGGCTGAGGCGGGCGGATCATTTGAGGTCAGGAGTTCCAGACCAGCCTGGCCAACATGGTGACACCCCATCTCTACTAAAAATACAAAAATTAGCTGGGTGTGGTGGCGGGTGCCTGTCACTCCACCTACTCAGCATGCTGAGGCATGAGAATCTCATTAACCTCGGAGGCAGAGGTTGCAATGAGCCGAGACCACACCACTGCACTCTAGCCTGGGTGACAGAGCAAGACTTCGTCTCAAAAAAAAAAAAAAAAAAAAAAAGTTGGGCATGGTAGTGTGTACTCTCAGCTACTTGGGAGGCTGAGGTGTGAGGATCACTTGAGCCCAGGAATTAGAGGCTGCAGTGAGCTATGATGGAGTCACTGCACTCCAGTCTGGGTGACAAAATGAGACCCCCAATTTCTAAAAAACTAATATAAAAAAGAGAAATTAACAAAATAAGAGAGACAACAAGATAGTATTCATCACTAGTAAGAGATAGATCACATCACCCACTGAACCTTGCCAACGCGATCAAACTCCAATCTGATGGGGTGAGCATCACTCCAGCTGCCAATTTGCCAGAAATACAAAAGACAGAGGAAAGGGTTCACCTGCACCAGGGAAATCCAGACTTTGAGAAATGCTACAGGCCCAACAGCTTGGGGGCTTGCTTCCAAAATCCGTGGAAAGGAAAAGGGGTCCGGGCACGGTGGCTCAAGCCTGTAATCCTAACACTTTGGGAGGCCGAGGCGGGCGG
>NW_012108696.1:3609709-3612481 GCF_000951045.1 Mandrillus leucophaeus
AATAAATAAATAAATAAATAAATAAATAAATATAAATAAATAAAAATTAGCCAGGTGTAGTGGCATGTACCTGTAGTCTCAGCTACTTGGGAGGCTGAGGCAGGAGGATCACTTGAGCCCAGGAGGCTGAGGCTGCAGTGAGCTATAATCATGCCATTGCACTCCAGCCTGGGTAAGAGAGCAAGACCTCATCTCTTAAAAAATAAAAAATTTGTCCAGGTGTGGTGGCTCACACCTGTAATCCCAGCACTTTGGAAGGCCAAGGCGGGCAGATTGCCTGAGGCCAGGAGTTCAAGACCAGCCTGGCCAACAGCCGGGTGTGACGGCGGGCACCTGTAGTCCCAGCTACTCAGAAGGCTAAGGCAGGAGAATCACTTGAATCTGGGAGGTGAAGGTTGCAGTGAGCTGAGACCACGCTTCTCCACTCTAGCCTAGGCGACAGAGTGAGAGTCCGTCTCAAAAAAATAAATAAAAATAAATAAATATAAATTTTAAAAAAATAAAAGGAGGTAAATTATTGCTTCATGAGGACAGAGTTTCTGTTTGGGGTGACGAGAAAGTTTTGGAAACAGATGATGGTGATGGTTGCACAATATTGTTACTCTACCGAATGCCATTGAATTGTACAGTTAAAGGTGGGTAAATTCATCCAAATGTGTTACCTATTTCTACAAACATTCAGGAAGGCTGGACCCCTGAAATGTCAACGTCGTGATCCAGGGGGTGGAAGGGCGAGGGCGAGCAGGTTTTGTTCTCCTTTTAGTATTGCTTGGTTTGTTCTCGACTTAAAGTAGTCTGGGTTAACTTCCAATGTTTGGTAGGTTAGGTCTATTAAATGCATTTTCAGGCCGGGCATGGTGGCTCACACCTGTAATCCCAGCACTTTGGGAGGCCGAGGTGGGAGGATTGCCTAAGCTCGGGAGTTTGAGACCAGCCTGTGCAACATGGTAAAACCTCATCTCTACTAAAAATACAAAATTTAGCTGGGTGTGGTAGCGTGCTTGTAATCCCAGCTATTCGGGAGGCTAATCCATGAGAATCGCTCGAACCCAGGAGGCAGAGGTTGCTGTGAGCCGAGATCGGACCACTGCACTGCAGCCTGGGTGACAGAGTGAGACTCTGCCTCCAAAAAAAATAAAAATAAATAAATAGGCCGGGTGCGGTGGCTCATGCCTGTAATCCCAGCACTTTAGGAGGCTGACACAGGTATATCATCTGAGGTCAGGAGTTCGAGACCAGCCTGGCCAACATGGTGAAACCCCGTCTCTACTAAAAATACAAAAATTAGCTGGGTGTGTTGGCGCATGCCTGTAATCTCAACTACTTGGGAGGCTGAGGTAGAAGAATCACTGGAACCTGCGAGGCAGAGGTTTCAGTGAGCCGAGTTTGCATGACTGCACTCCAGCCTGGGTAACAGAGTGACTCCATCTCAAAAATAAATAAATAAATAAATAAATAAAATAATAAATAGATAAATAAATAAATGCATTTTCAACTTCTTTTTTTGAGACAGAGTTTCGCTCTTGTTACCCAGGCTGGAGTACAATGGTGTGATCTCAGCTCACCGCAACCTCCGCCTCCCAGGTTCAAGGGATTCTCTTGCCTCGGGCTCCCTAGTAGCTGGGATTACAGGCATGTGCCACTATGCCCGGCTAATTTTGTACTTTTAGTAGAGATGGGGTTTCTCCGTGTTGGTCAGGCTGGTCTCAAACTCCCGACCTCAGGTGATCCACCTGCCTCGGCCTCCCAAAGTGCTGGAAGTACAGGCGTGAGCCACCGCGCCTGGCCAACTTTTTTTTTTTTTTTTTTTTGTAGAGACGGGATCTCGCTGTGTTGCCTAGGCTGGTCTTGAACTCCTGGGCTCAAGCGGTCTTCCCACCTTGGTCTCCCAAAGTGCTGGGATTACAGGCATTAGCCACTGTGCCCGGTCCTGGTTTTTCATCTGAAGGTGTGTTGGGGACACTGCGGGGGTTTGTCGCCCCATCCTGCTTGCTGGCTCCGTACAGCCTGAGCTTCTCTGCTCCCACTCCCAGGTGATGGTGAGCAACCCCCACTCCCTGGGGTTCCAGGCCACCTTCTACGAGAGCGGTTACACATCAGACGGGAACACCAAGTACAAACTGGTGAGCCGCATCCCCACCAAACCCCGTCGCCTGTCCCTCGAGGGGCCCCCCTCTTCCTCCTTCCCTTATCAGCATAAAAAGCTGAGGAGTTTCCAGGGTACATAGCCCCTGGCTGTGCCCCGGGACGGGAAGATGATCAGGCAGCCGTCACCCACGCGCTTGGCCTTATTAAAGTGTCACACGGGAGAGACCCAGATGGCATGACAGGGAGGAGCCTAACCCAGCCCGAGGAGGGTGGCCGGAGATCTGAGTTAGCTGGGTAAACTGAGGCATGAGGCTTGAGTCGGGGCAGTTTCCACAGGGCAGGGGCCTGACCAGGTGCAAGTTGGTGACGGCAAACTCCTTTGATCAGGTTCTTCACGTCACATCTAGGTGAGTGAGGAAAACGATCGCTCCTCACTACGGGTCCCCAGAACTCGGGGAGCACGGGAATGGGGGCCATCATATTGGGGCCGTTGTTTCTGTGAACTTCCAGAAGGCTTTCACAGGCGCTGGGATTAGAACAGAGCACGGCTTGGCTGGGCGCAGTGGCTCACGCCTGGAATCCCAGCACTTTGGGAGGCCAAAGCGGGTGGATCACTGGAGGTCAGGAGTTTGAGACCAGCCTGGCCAACGTGGTGAAACCCTGTGTCTACTAAAAATACAAAAA
>NW_012108696.1:3613766-3615892 GCF_000951045.1 Mandrillus leucophaeus
TACCAAAAAAAAAAAAAAAAAAATTAAATTAGCCAAGCATGGTGTCACACACCTGTCGTCCCGGCTACTCGGGAGGCTGAGGGAAGAGGACTGCTTGATCCTGGGAGGTCAAGGCTGCAGTGAGCCATGATCAAACCACTGCACTGCAGCCTGGGCGACACAGCGAGATCCTATCTCAAAAAAAAAAAGAAAATAAAATAAAAGAAAAGAAAAAAAGCAAAAGCAAAAAAAAAAAAGAAAAAGAAAAGCAAAAAAGAAAAGCAAAAATAAAAAAAAGCAATTACTGCGAATGTCAGGGTTGGCGGATACTTCTGGAGAGAAGGGAGGGGCTGGCATTGTGCCCAACTTGAGCCCTTTCTGGAAATAAAGAGTCTAGTGGGGAAGCCAGAGGCACAAGTGGAGATTCAGGCGGCAGCACCAGGAGGGTCCTTTCCTCCTTCCCACCTCCTTGCCCTTTCTTTCTGGGAACAGGAGCATGATTGTCCTTCTTCTTTGCCTTCCTAACTAGATAGAGTTTCTGAAAGGAGAATTTACATACAGGATGTATACCATTGACATGCACAGCGAGCTGGAACTGACTGCTTTGTTGATACCCCAGCCAGGCACATCCCTGATTCCTCTGGTAAGTACATCTCGATGTTTCTGCTATCGGGATTCTCAGCCACATGCCCGGTGCCCACTCCCAGATTCTGGAAATCCCTTGGCATCCCCCACAAGGAGAGACGCTACTCAGGCACTCACGATTCTGCATAGAAATTGTCTCTATGTGTCTTTTTTTTTTTTTTTTTTGAGACAGGACCTCACTTTGTCCATTAAGCTGGAGTGCAGTAGCGTGATCTCGGCTCACTGCAACCTCTGCCTCTCAGGCTCAAGCAATACTCCTGCCTCAGCCTCGCGAGTAGCTGGGATTACCGGCATGTGCCACCACACCTGGTGAATTTTGTATTTTTAGTGGAGATGGGGTTTCCCCATGTTGGCCAGGCTGGTCTTGAACTCCTGGTCTCAGGTGATCTGCTCACCTCAGACTCCCAAAGTGCTGGGATTACAGGCATGAGCCACCATGTCCAGCCATTTCTATGTGTCTTCCCCCTTGACCAGCCTCTGCATGTCTGGGCATGATGAGGTTGTGGCTGTGCGGCTGGCCGCCTGGCCTCTCTTGTGCCGTCTCGGTGCCTCCTCCATCCTTCTCAGCTGCTCATAAATTCATTTTCTATTCTTGACTTTTCTTTTTCTTTCTTTCTTTCTTTTTTTTTTTTTTGAGATGGAGTTTTGCTCTGTTGCCCAAGCTGGAGTGCAGTGGCACGATCTCGGCTCACTGCAACCTCTGCCTCCGGGGTTCAAGCGATTCTCCTGCCTCAGCCTCCCAAGTAGCTGGGATTACAGGTGCATGCCACCATGACTGACTGAGTTTTGTATTTTTAGTAAGAGGGGGTTTTGCCATGTTGGTCAGACTGGTCTCGAACTCCTGACCTCATGATCCACCCACCTCGGACTCCCAAAGTGCTGGGATTACAGGCATGAGCCATCACGCCGGCCTCATTTTCTTAACTCAGCCTGTTGCTCAGGCTTCTCTTGCTAGCAGCTAAGAGCCCTGACCCCATGGCCTTCCCCCACCCGGCAGGAAGTGCTTGGATGTTTCTAGATCCAAAATCCAAGTGTCTAAGCCTAGACATTAGTTGCAAGTACAGATGGTCCTACAATTTTTTGACTTTACAATGGCACAAAACTGATTACATTCAGTAGGAACTGTGCTTCCAGTACTGATACAAACTTTCTGTTTTTCACTGTTAGTATTCAGTAAGTTACATGAGGACCAGGCGCAGCAGCTCACGCCGGTAATTTCAGTACTGCAGGAGGCTGAGGTGGGAGGATCGCTTGAACCCAGGAGCTCAAGACTAGCCTGGGCAACATAGTGAGACTCTGTCTCTACAAAAAAAATTAAAATTCTGAGCTGGGTGTGGTGGCGCATGCCTGTAATCCCAGCTACTCGGGAGGCTGAGGCAGGAGAATCACTTGAACCCCGGAGGCAGAGGTTATGGTGAGCTGAGATCACGCCATTGCACTCCAGCCTGAGCAACAAGAGTGAAACTGTCTCAAAATAAATAAATAAATAAATAAATAAATAA
>NW_012108696.1:3621582-3624898 GCF_000951045.1 Mandrillus leucophaeus
AAAAAAAAAAAAAAAAAAAAAAAACAGAGTGGGACTAAGAGGCTTCCAGGTTTGTCTCCTCACGTCCCCTCCAACACCCCATCTCTCCCAATGTCCTGAGTTGGGGGATGCCCGTGGTGTTCCACAGATGTACTTGGGATTTTCTCTCTTGACCCCACAGGATATTTACTTAAAACAGCAGCAGCACTGGGGCAGGACTGACTTCAACTTCACTTCCAGGTATGTTGTCTCCCGGCAGAGGTGGGGACCGGGCTGCCTACAGGGGTTCCCTTAGCAGGAGCGAACAGAAGCAGGGCTGAGATCAGACCCCAGCTTTAGAACAATAAAACAAGGTGATTAAAACACTTCACAAGAGCCGGGCGTGGTGGCTCACGCCTGGAATCCCAGCACTTTGGGAGGCCAAGGTGGGTGGATCCCCTGAGGTCAGGAGTTGGAAACCAGCCTAGCCAACATGGTGAAACCCCATCTCTACTAAATACAAAAAAAAAAAAAAAAAAATAGCTAGGTGTAATGGCAGGCACCTCTAATTTCAGCTACTCGGGAGGCTGAGGCAGGAGAACTGCTTGAACCCAGGAGGCGGAGGTTGCAGTGAGCCGAGATCATGCCGTTGCACTCTAGCCTAGGCGACAAGAGTGAAACTCTGTCTCAAAAAAAAAAAAAAAAAAGAGCCAAGTGTAGTGGTGGGCACCTGTAATCCTAGCTACTCAGGAGGCTGAGGCATGAGAATGGCTTGAACCCAGGAGGCGGAGGTTGCAGTGAGCCGAGATGGTACCACTGCACTCCAGCCTGGGCAACACAGTGAGACTCCATCTCAAAAACAACAAAACAACAACAAAAACACTTTACGAATGGCGGTCCCTCAAAACACTGAAACATGGAGTTACCATTTGCTCCAACAAACCCACTGCCATCCATCCAAAAGAATAGAAAGCAGGGGCCGGGCGCGGTGGCTCACACCGGTAATCCCAACACCTTGGGAGGCCACGGTAGGCAGATGACGAGGTCAGGAGTTCGAGACCAGCCTGGCCAACATGGTGAAACCCATCTTTACTAAAAATACAAAAATTAGCTGGGCAAGGTGGTGTGTGCCTGTAATCCCAGCTATTCAGGAGGCTTTGGCAGAACTGCTTGAACCCAGGAGGCAGAGCTTGCAGTGAGCCGAGATTGTAGCTGGGACTACAGGTGTGTGCCACCACGCCTGGCTTTTTTTTTTTGTATTTTTAATAGAAATAGAGTTTCACAATAGTAGCCAGACTGGTCTTGAACTCTTTTTTTTTTTTTTTTTTTTTGAGATGGAGTCTCACTCTGTCGCCCAGGCCGAAGTGCAGTGGTGTAATCTCAGCTCACTGCAAGCTCCGCCTCCCGGGTTTACGCCATTCTCCTGCCTCAGCCTCCCGAGTAGCTGGGACTACAGGCACCACCACGCCTGGCTAATTTTGTTTTGTATTTTTAGTAGAGACGGGGTTTCACCATGTTAGTGAGGATGGTCTCGATCTCCTGACCTCGTGATCTGCCCGCCTCGGCCTCCCAAAGTGCTGGGATTACAGGCGTGAACCACTGCACCCGGCCCATACCTTTTTTTTTTTTTTTTTTTGAGACACAGTTTCACTCTGTCGCCTAGGCTAGAGTGCAGCAGTGTGATCACCGGTCACTGCAACCTTCACTTCCTGAGTTCAAGCCATTCTTTTGCCTTGGCCTCCCAAGTAGCTGGGGTTACAGGCACATGCCACCATGCCTGGCTAATTTTTGTATTAGTAGTAGAGACAGGGTTTCACCATGTTGGCCAGGCTGGTCTTGAACTCCTTACCTTAGGTGATCCACCCACCTCGGCCTCCCAAAGTTCTGAGATTACAGGCATGAGCCACCCAGGCCAGTCCCATACACTTTTAAACTATCAGATATTGTGAGAATTCACTGACTATCACAAGAACACCAAGGGGGAAACTATCTCCATGATCCAATCACCTCCCATCAGGTCCCTCCCCTGACATGTGAGGATTACAATTTAAGATGAGATTTGGGTGGGGACATAGAACCAAACCATATCAGATGGATAAATGGGTAGATAGATGAGTGGATAGATGGATAGAGAGATGGATGGATGGTTGGCTGGATGGGTGGATGGATGGATGGATGGATGGATGGATGAATGGATGGATGGATGGATGGATAGATGGATGAGTGAATGGATGAATGGATGGGTGGGTGGATGGAATGGATAGATAGATAAATGGGTAGATAGATGAGTGGTTGGATAGAGAGATGGATGGGTGGATGGATGGATGGATAGATGGGTGGGTGGAATGAATGGATGGAAGGATGGATGAGATGGATGGATGGGTGGATGGATGGATGCATAAATGGATAGATGGATGAGTGGATGGATGGATGGATGGATGGATGGGTGGGTGGATGGAATGGATGGATAAATGGGTAGATGGATGAGTGGATGGGTAGAGAAATGGAAGGGTGGATAGGTTGATGGATGGACGAATGGGTGGGTGGAATGAATGGATGGATGAGATGGATGGATGAATGGATGGATGGATGAATGGATGGATGAGATGGATGGATGAATGGGTGGGTGGAATGAATGGATGGAAAGATGGATGAGATGGATGGATGGATGCATGGGTGATTGAATGGATGAAAGGATGAACGAAATGCAGCCGTGTTGTTTACAAGGGTGCTGTTCTTTAATAACACAGGTTCCATTGCCTTGCAGCTTAAAGAGAGCCACCATGTCTACCTTAACTGTGGACATAGCAAACAAGGAAATTTCATGTGTGGATATCAAGCCACTGGTAGGTCCCAAATCTTTGCTGTCCCATATTCGGTGTCATACGTGTTAAAGACGCATGGAAGCTGGCCCTGAGGATGCAGTGAGCAGAGATAGTGCCACTGCACTCCAACCTGGGTGCAACAGAGTGAGACTCTGCCTCAAAAAATAAAAAAAAATTAAAAATAATAATAAACATTCATGGCATAAAAAAATGTATGGCTGCATGCTTCCACACAGATGAACCTCGAGGAGATCCCACACGGTGAGAGAAGCCAGGCACGAAAGGACAAATCCTGTGTGATTCCACTGTTAGGAGGTCCCTAGAGTCATCAGATTCATAGAGACAGAAAGTAGGATTGGGGGTGTCAGGGGCTGGGGAAGGGGGTGATTGAGGCAGTTGAATGCAGGCAGTCACCCTGTTGGCCAGGCTGGTCTCGAACTTTTGATCTCAGGTGATCTGCCCGCCTCAGTCTCCTAAAGTGCTGGGATTACAGGCGTGAGCCACTGCGCCTGGTGAATTTGTTTATTTTTAGT
>NW_012108696.1:3629473-3631567 GCF_000951045.1 Mandrillus leucophaeus
TTTTTTTTTCCCCATGCTCTCTGTGTACCAAGGATTGTGCTGGGCTCATAAATTAGTTCTGGGCCTGGCACAGTGGCTCACATCTGTATTCCTAGCACTCTGGGAGGCCCAGGCAGGTGGATCACCTGAGGTCAAGAGTTGGAGACCAGCCTGGCCAACATGATGAAACTCCGTCTCTACTAAAAATACTACAATTAGCCGGGCATGGTGGCAGGCACCTGTAATCCCAGCTACTTGGGAAGCTGAGGCAGGAGAATGGCTTGAACCCAGGGGGAGGATGTTGCAGTGAGCTGAGATTGGGCCACTGCACTCCAGCCTGGGTGACAGAGCAAAAACTCCGTCTCAAAAAAAACACAATTAATTAAAAGAAAAAGTTGGCCAGGCTCAGTGGCTCATACCTGTAAAACCAGCACATTGGGAGGCTGAGACGGGGAGATCACGAGGTCAGGAGATCGAGACCATTCTGGCTAACATGGTGAAACCCTGTCTCTACTAAAAAAAAATTAAAAAAATAGCCGGGTGTGGTGGTGGGCACCTGTAGTCCCAGATGTTTGGGAGGCTGAGGCAAGAGAATGGCACGAACCCAGGAGGCGGAGCTTGCAGTGAGCTGAGATCGCACCACTGTACTCCAGCCTGGGCGACAGAGTGAGACTGTGTCTGAAAAAAAATAAAAATAAAAGAAGAAAAAGAAAAAGTTAATTCTGTTCTCTGTGAAGCCACTAACAGCTCGTCAGGTGACACCGGGAGTTTAGTTAGCCCTGCCCCAGGCTCTCAGAGCTTAAGCTCCACGGGGCCAGCTGCAGTTACAGTGCATCCCAGGCATCCAAGGACACGCTATTGGAATCCAGGCCACATGGTTTCCAAACCGTTCCCACGGGAGTGTGTCCCTGTATAGGATTCACTGCGTCTGGGTGACCCTCACTGACCTGGGTCCACATTTCTGTCTCCTCTGCAGTCGACACTGATTTCAGTTGGCTGTGATCTGGATAAAAAGATCGTCATCCAGAAGTAAGTATGCTGAGGCCGGGTGCCGTGTCTCACGGCTGTGATCCCAGCACTTTGGGAGGCCAAGGTGGGCAGATCACTTGAGGTCAGGAGTTCAAGACCAGCCTGGCCAACATGGCGAAACCCCGTCTCTACTGAAAAAAAAAAAAAAAATTATGCGTGGTGGCAGGCCTGCAATCTCACCTACTTGGGAGGCTGAGGCTGGAGGATCACTTGAACCTGGGAGGTGGAGGCTGCAGTGAGCTGAGATTGAGCCACTGCCCTCTGCACTCCAGCCTGGGCAACACAGTAAGACTCTTGTCTCGAAAAACAAACAAACAAACAAACAAACAAAAGAAGTAAGTATGTTGCTATTGGAGTGGAGTGGGGAGAGGGGAGGAGGGGAGTTGTTGGGGCACCATTAGCCACATGGTAACAATTGCTGAGGTGGATGACTTTCGATTATTCTGTTTAGTTTTGTATGTATTTACTGTTTCCATAATAAAAAGTTAAATGATTCACCCTAATAGGTTAACTTTGTTTCCAGCACATTGGACTCCCCTCTTTCACCTGTTGGTGATATCCACTTTTTTTGTTTTTTTTTTTTTTGAAACCGAGTCTCGCCCTGTCGCCCAGGCTGGAGTACAGTGGCACGATCTCAGCTCACTGCAACCTCTGCCTCCCAGGTTCAAGCTATTCTCCTGCTCAGCCTCCCTAGTAGCTGGGATTACAGGCAGCCGTTATCACACCTGGCTAATTTTTGTATTTTTAGTAGAAACGGGGTTTCACCATGTTGGCCAGGCTGGTCTCAAAGTCCTGACCTCAAGAGATTTGCCCGCCTCAGCCTCCCAAAGTGCTGAGATTACAGGCATGAGCCACCGCGCCTGGCCTAACACAATTTTTAAAATAAATTTTTTAAAAAGCCAGACCACTATCCTGGCTAACATGGTGAAACCCCGTCTCTACTAAAAATACAAAAAACTAGCCGGGCGTGGTGGCGGGCGCCTGTAGTCTCAGCTACTTGGGAGGCTGAGGCGGGAGAATGGCGTGAACCCGGGAGGCGGAGCTTGCAGTGAGCCGAGATCACGCCACTGCACTCCAGCCTGGGAG
>NW_012108696.1:3631617-3632011 GCF_000951045.1 Mandrillus leucophaeus
TAGAGACAGGGTTTCTCCATATTGGCCAGGCTGGTCTCAAAACTCCTGACCTCAGGTGATCCGCCTGCCTCAGCCTCCCAAAGTGCTGGGCCTGAGCCACCACGCCCAGCCTCTCCCTTTCTGTCCCATCCATAATGATCTGGTTCCTTGTGAGGTCGCACAATTGCTCAATGTCGTCTTTTGCTTGCAGCACAGTTTCTGCCTGTTCCAAGGGCGTCCTGGATGCCTTGGCCCTGCAAGACAATTATAGCTTCATCATCGACAAGTAAGCCAGTGTCCCCCCCGCCGCAACACCTGAAAACCCAAGGCAACAATCAGGCCTGCAAAAGCCAAGAGCAAATTAGGAATTTTATTTATTCATTCATTCATTCATTCATTCATTCATTCATTCATT
>NW_012108696.1:3634735-3636255 GCF_000951045.1 Mandrillus leucophaeus
AATTACGTTTTTTGCCGTTGAAAGTAATGGCAAACACTGGCTAGGTGCAGTGGCTCACACTTGTAATCCCTGCACTTTGGGAGACTGAGGCAGGTGGATCACCTGAAGTCAGGAGTTCAAGACCAGCTTGGCCAACATGATGAAACTACGTCTCTACTAAAAATACAAAAAATTAGCCAGGCATGGTGGCAGGCACCTGTAATCCCAGCTTCTCAGGAGGCTGAGACAGGAGAATCGCTTAAACCCGGGAGGCAGAGGTTACAGTGAGCTGAGATCGCGCCACTGTGCTCCAGCCTGAGCAACAAGAATGAAACTCCATCTCAAAAAAAAAAGAAAAAGAAAAAACCTCGATTACTTTTGCACTCATCTAATTTAAGAAGCAGAAATTTTGCTGGGCTTAGTGGCTTACACTTGTAATCTCAGCACTTTGGGAGGCTGAGGTGAGAGAATCACTTGAGGCCAGGGGTTTGAGACCGGCCTGGGCAACACAGCAAGACCTCATCTATACAAAAATTTAAAATATTAACCATGTGTGGTGGCGTGTGCCTGTAATCCCAGCCATTCGGGAGGCTGAGGTGGGAGGACTGCTTGGGCCCAGGAGGTGGAGGCTGCAGTGAGTCATGATTGCATTACTGTGCTCCAGCCAAAAAATTAACTAGAATGGGAAGTTTCAGCATCTTCTGGTCCATGGCTCTCATTCGCCCACCTCAGATGCCCCCTCCACCCACTCTCATGGACGATCCCCATTTGCATACAAGAAACTGCGGCTGTGAAGGGTTCGCAGACTGGGCAAGAACTCACAGATTCCCCATCTCTGCTTCTTGGTGTCTTGAAGGGAATTCTACGACCCCGGCTTCCAGGGGCGGCAGTCCTCCAAGGACCTGCACGTGTTTTACTCCTACCAGCAGCTGGGCTGTCCTCTCCTTGTCTACTATGATACCCCATGGAAGCCCGTGGTGGAGCTGTAAGACCCCAGGGGGGTGCTGCAGGGTGGTGACGGTGGCAGGGCCTCATGCTCCCTGGCCCTGGGGTATCAGCCTGGCCCTTGGGTACCAGCCTGGCCCTCCAGGCTCCCCTCTATCCCTCAAAATGATTGATGATGGTCACTGTTTTCCACCGTTCTCCTGCCCCAACCCCACTGGCCCCCAGGGCCCTGTCCTTGGAACACCTTTTCTTTTTTTGAGACAGGGTCTTGCTGTGTTGCCTAGGCTGGAGTGCAGTGGCCTGATCTCAGCTCACTGCAGCCTCTGTCCCCTGGGCTCAAGCGATCCTCCCACCTCAGCCTCCCGGGTAGCTGGGACCACAGGTGGCCACCACCACACCCAGCTAATTAGCAGAGATGGAGTTTCACCATCACCATGTTGATCAGGCTGGTCTTGAACTCCTGACCTCAGATGATCTGCCCGCCTTGGCCTCCCAAAGTGTTGGGATTACAGGCGTGAGCCACTGCGCCCGGCCGATGGTCTTTTCTTTATGCCTATGCACTCCTGCTGTCTTCCTGTTCTTTTTTTTTTTTTTTT
>NW_012108696.1:3636405-3636937 GCF_000951045.1 Mandrillus leucophaeus
TCTGCTCTGTCACCCAGGCTAGAGTGCAATGGCATGATCTCGGCTTACTGCAACCTCTGCCTCCTGGGTTCAAGTGATTATCCTGCCTCAGCCTCCCAAGTAGCTGGGATGACAGGCGCATGCCACCACGACTGGCTAATTTTTGTGTTTTTAGTAGAGACAGGGTTTCACCATGTTGGTCAGGCTGGTCTTGAATCCCTGACCTTGTGATCCACCTGCCTTGGCTTCCCAAAGTGCTGGGATTACAGGCGTGAGCCACTGCACCCGGCCATCTTCCTGTTCTTATATGGAAACCAGTCGTATCAGATCTGGGTCCACCCTACACCCTATGACCTCATATAGCTTTTCTTTTTCTCCTTTTCTTTTCTTCCTTCCTTCCCTCTTTTCTCCCTCCCTTCCTTCCTTCCTTCCTTCCCTCTTTTCTCCCTCCCTCCCTTCCTTCCTTCCTTCCCTCTTTCCTCCCTTCTTTCCTTCCTTTTCTCTCTCTCTCCTCTCTTTCTTTCTCTCTCTCTCTCTTTCCTTTTTTCTTTTT
>NW_012108696.1:3638007-3639206 GCF_000951045.1 Mandrillus leucophaeus
CGCACCACTGTGCCAGGCTAATTTTTGTATTTTCAGTAGAGACGGGGTTTTGCCATGTTGCCCAGGCTGGTCTTGAACTCTTGAGCTCAGGGGATCCGCCTGCCTTGGCCTCCCAAAGTGCTGGGATTACAGGCGTGAGCCGCCGCGTCTGGCCCCCAAGCAGACTTTTCTTTCCTCCCTGTTATCAATACTCAGTGCTGGCTGCTACCCATCTCCCCATCCACCCAGCTCTGTCTCCTGGCCTCCCTGCAGCCTGCACATGACATCCTCACCTGGGAGCGGCAGGCATCCTTCGCTCTGCTCTCTGTCACCTCCCACCCCCCAAGCGGTTTTGCAGCCGTCCAGGTGGCTGTGGCCCAGGTCTTTCTCTGGGTTGTCCTTGCTCCCCGCGCAGCCCTGCCCCGTGCCTGTGTCCTAGGTGGAAACAAGACCGTTTCCAGGAGGTCGTCGATGCCGAGTATGTGTTACTGGAGGTGAACGGGCAGTTTTCGTACTCCTATTCCCTGACGGCCAAGTCGGCAATGTGCACCTCCCAGCCGCAGAACTGGACCACCATGATAAAGGAATCTGGGGGGCCTTTCTTCTGGAACAGAGAGGTAACAGGACCCTAGGATTGTTTCCAGAAGAATCAGCAGGCCACCAAGGGGTGGGAGAGTGTGTGAGGACACCGTGCAGCCATGGAACTGACTATGGAATGAAAGACTCGGCCGGGCGCGGTGACTTACGCCTGTAGTTCCAGCACTCTGGGAGGCCGAGGCGGGTGGATCACAAGGTCAGGAGTTTGAGACCAGCCTGGCCATCATGGCCGAACCTCGTCTCTACTAAAAATGCAAAAGTCAGCCGGGCATAGTGGCGCACACCTGTACTCTCAGCTACTCAGGAGACTGAGGCAGGAGAATCGCTTGAGCCCGGGAGGCAGAGAGTGCAGTGAGCAGAGATCATGACTGCAAAAGACTCGAAGGTCCCTTAGGGGATCTAGCGGGAACTCCAGTTCCTTTTAGGGGTGTACAAGGCCTTTGAGGATTTAAGGAACTGCCCAAAAGACGGGAAATGCAGGCACCAAGGTGTTCGAGGACTTTGCTGATGATGAGAAATGCCTGGGACCATCCCAATGGTTGCTACTGCGGGATGGATGGAATTCCCAGGCTGTCCTACTCAGTGTACATCTGTTTTATTTTTCTTTCTTTTTTTTTTTTTTT
>NW_012108696.1:3641016-3642624 GCF_000951045.1 Mandrillus leucophaeus
ACCACGCCTGGCTAGTTTTCGTATTTTTAGTAGAGATGGGGTTTTGCCACGTTGGCCAGGCTGGTCTCGAACTCCTGACCTCGTGATCTGCCCTCCTCTGCCTCCCAAAGTGCTGGGATTATAAGCATGAGCCACCGTGCCCGGCTGGCTCTGTTGGTATTTCTATATGCATTCTTCGTATGGGCTGTCTCATTGCAAATTGCATGAGTGCATTTAAGAGATGGCCCCATCACTATTTTTTTTTTTTTTTCCATCAGCTGTGGTGAGTGGGTGCTTTTGTAGAACATGAAGTTTTTCTGGCCAGGTGCAGTAGCTCACACCTATAATCCCAGCACTTTGGGAGGCCGAGGTGGGCAGATCACTTGAGGACAGGAGTTCAAGACCAGCTTAACATGGCAAAACCCTGTCTCTACTAAAAATACAAAAATTACCTGGGCATAGTGGTGCACACCTGTAATCCCAGCTACTGCGGAGCTTGAGGTGGGAGAATCGCTTGAACCCGGGAGGTGAAGGTTGCAGTGAGCCGAAACTGCACCATTGCACTCCAACCTGGGTAACAGAGCGAGGCTGTTTCTCAACAAATAAGTAAATAAACAAACAAACAAAGAGTGGCCAGGCACTGTGGCTCATGCCCGTAATCCCAGCATTTTGGAAGGCTGAGGCGGGTGGATCACTTGAGGTCAGGAGTTAGAGCTCAGCCTGGCCAACATGGTGAAAACCCGTCTCTATTAAAAATACAAAAATTAACTGGGTGCGGTGGCTCACGCCTGTAATCCCAGCACTTTGGGCGGATCACGAGGTCAGGAGATTGAGACCATCCTGGCTAACACAGTGAAATCCCGTCTCTACTAAAAATACAAAAACATAAGCCGGGCGTGGTGGTGGACGCTTGTATTCCCAGCTACTCAGGAGGCTGAGGCAGGAGAATGGTGTGAACCCGAGAGGCGGAGCTTGCAGTGAGCCGAGATCACACCACTGCACTCCAGCCTGGGCAACAGAGCGAGACTCCTTCTCAAAAAAAAAAAAAAAAATTAGCAGGCCGTGGTGCCACCCGCCTGTAGTCCCAGCTACTTGGAAGGCTGAGGCAGGAGAATTGCTTGAACCTGGGAGGTAGAGGTTGCAGTGAGCCCAGATCATGCCACTGCACTCCACTGTCTGGGGGACAGTGGAAGACAATGTCCCAAAATAAAAAAGTCATTGGCAGCACCTGACTCTCACCCAGGCTGAGTTATTAAGCCTGCAGCCTCCACAGCCCAGGACGGCCCGAAAGGAGGCATGGGGCAGACTGCCACGGTTACTACTTGAGATGCTCACTACAAAAGTTACTACTGTTACTACTTGAGACCGTCATTACAAGACTGAATGAAGGGGGAATGAATAAGGGAGAACGAACATAGAAATGAACATTTAAGACAAAAGAAACTGTTTTAAGGAAGAGGCATGGGGAAGAAGAGAGCTCCCTGCTTCTAGTGAGCAAAGGCAGCCCCCCAAGCTTCCATAGCCCTTCCTATTTATTGGGTAGAAAGAGCAAAGAGGAGCCGGGTACGGTGGCTCACACCTGTAATCCCAGCACTTTGGGAGGCCGAGGCGGGCGGATCACAAGGTCAG
>NW_012108696.1:3647123-3648570 GCF_000951045.1 Mandrillus leucophaeus
TACTATTTTTTTTTTGTAGAGATGGGGTTTTGACATATTGCCCAGGCTGGTCTCGAACTCCTGGGCTCAAGCGATCCTCCTGTCTCAGCCTCCCAAAGTGCTGGGACTCTCGGTGAGCCACTGCACCGGGGTCAGCCATCTCATTTTAAGGGAAAATTTGGTCAGTCTCATGACTTCTGATTACTCTTTGGTGTGTGTGTATATATATATGTATATATATTCATTCTGTGATCATTTTAAATTGCCCAACATAGCTATGAGAGGCTGGGGCAGGGGGATCACTTGAGGCCAGGAGTTCAAGATCAGCCTGGACACCGTAACAAGACCCCCATCTCTACAAAAAACATTTTTGAAGACATTAGCTGAGTGTGGTGGTGCACTCCTGTAGTCCCAGCTACTCGGGAGGCTGAGGTGGGAGGATCGATGGATCGATTGAGCCCAGGACGTCGAGGCTGCAGTAAGCCATGATCACAACGCTATACTCCAGCCTGGGCGACGGAGTGAGACCCTGTCTCAGACCAAAAAAAAAAAAAAGCTGCTACTTGGGTCCTTGCAGACATCCACTATGTGACTCTCACTCCACATTAATCTTCAAGAAAAGTGATCCCAGGTCCTTGCCCCACTTCCTCATCAGCCAAGACCTCCCCTACACTTGGGACACCTGGTTTTAGTTTCAGAGATACCCCAGTGAGGCTTCGGGGAGAAGGAGCTGGAAGGCAGCTGAGAAAAGTGGGCTTGGGGCCAGGTGCAGTGGTTCACGCCTGTCATCCCAGCACTTTGGGAGGCTGAGGCAGGCAGATCCCTTGAGGTTAGAAGATCGAGACCAGCCTGACCAACATGGTGAAATCCCATCTCTACTAAAAATACAGCTAAAAACAGCTACTCAGGAGGCTGAGGCAGGAGTCACTTGAACTCGGGAGGGGGAGGTTACAGTGAGCCAAGATGGTGCCATTGCACTCCAGCGTGGACAAGAGTGAAACTCTGTCTCAAAAAAACAAAGTGGGTTTGGAGTCTCTCCCAGCCTGTGTCCCAAGGGGGAAACAGGGATGAATGGGGATCACTGCAGATGCCAGGAGGGCACATGGCACAGTCCCTGGGACAGTGAGACCCTGCTTTGACAGCCGCAGCTGCACAGCCCCAAGACACTATCCTGAGTTGTTTTTGTTTTTTGAGATGGAGTCTTGCTCTGTCACCCAGGGTGGCGCAGTGGCACCATCTCGGCTCACTGCAACCTTTGCCTCCCCGGCTCAAGCAATTCTCGTGCCACAGTCTCCTGAGTAGCTGGGATTACAGGTGCCCACCACCATACCCAGGTAATTTTTGTATTTTCTTTTCTTTTCTTTCTTTTTTTTTTTTTGAGACGGAATCTCACTCTGTCGCCCAGGCTGGAGTGCAGTGGTGTGATCTCGGCTCACTGCAACCTCCGCCTCCCAGGTTCACGCTGTTC
>NW_012108696.1:3649195-3650251 GCF_000951045.1 Mandrillus leucophaeus
AAAGAGCAGGGAGGAGGAGGTAACGATTGGTCAGCTGCTTAGCTGATCACAGGTTCATATTATTACTACCAGGCTTCAGATGTACCTAATCACAAGAAACACTTGTGCCTGGATCGTGACTGCCCTCAGCATTCCTTCCAGGCGGCAGACGCACTTTGTCAGTTTGCCAACATTCTGCTTTTATGAGAACAGTGTGCTGTTTACCCATATAGCCTCCAGTGGTATACTGAGATGATCATGACCCTCAATCTTTTGGCCTCCAACAGAGGCAGGTGAGATGGAGGCTGAGCAGCCTCCGTCCAGTCTCTGCTGCAGGGAGCAGAGACCCCAGAGTCCCACCCATGCATGCCTAATGAGGACTGGGGTGGGCGCAGGGCCTCGGCGGGGAGAAGGGAGGCTCAGGGCCCCCTCCCCAGCCCCCAGGGCCAGTGGGCACGCCTCTGTCCCCCACAGAACTACGTGAGCTGCCACGACCCCAACAACGGTGCCCCTTTGAGGTGGCCAGATGTCCAGTATGAGATCCTGGGCGGCCGGACAGCAAACCAGATCATTTTCAGCCACAACAACGGCTTCTATGTCTTCTACATTTCCATTGTGGATCCGCACTACAGGTGAGCGTGCCCATCTGCCCCAGCGACGGGGGACGCCTGATGCCCCTGGGGGCAGGCCACCCATGGTTCGGGGGACAAACCTGAATTCCCCCAACGGCCCAGGCTGTCCCCAGGACAAGTGATATTTTAAGTTCTGGGTGACATTTGTTCCTATGTGAAATAAATACTCATTTCAGAGTCCTGCACTGGGTGCTGGGGGAACAGCAGTGACCGGAGGCCGCACCGCTGCCCTGCCACACCCGAGTCACCCTCTCCTACTCCCCGTGGCTAGGGTGTGCTGATGGCTGCGGGTCAGAGCTGGCTCAAACTGGCTCGCCAGGAGTAGACTCTCGAGTATTCAGGAATCTCCAGCCTGACCAACATGGTGAAACCCCGTCTCTACTAAAAAATACAAAAAACTAGCCGGGCGAGGTGGCGGGCGCCTGTAGTCCCAGCTACTCGGGAG
>NW_012108696.1:3650681-3652668 GCF_000951045.1 Mandrillus leucophaeus
AAATTCAGGAATCTTCCATGGGTCAATTGCACGTCGGTGGCTTGGAATCAACCACAGTGGAAATATTTACACCTCAGGAATCGGTAGACACTACCCAGGAGGGCTTTCCCCTCTGAGAGCCAGCTGTTAAATATTTAGCACTGACAGGTGCTCAGGAGATTATAAAGCCACATCTAAGCCATGCCATGTGGATCAGCGTGTCCCTTCGGGAGGGGGACACCAGGTGGCATCTTCCTCATATCCTCACCCCTGCTAGAAGTCATTGTCACCCATCACCTGCCCTCTCCAGAAGGATGAAAGTTCACCCCCTGAAAAAAAAAAAACACGTGGAGGTCCTGCCTTCCCTAGAGGCCCCAGCCTAGGAGGATCAGCTCTGGGGTGGCAGCAGGTGGAAGGCACTGGGTAGGGTGAGGATGTCCACAGGAGAGAGGAGAGAGGCGTGGGACTCTCCCCTGCCGCATCTGCTCCCTGCACCACGTGGCCTGCACTGTCCCCCTCCCCGTTGTGGGTTCTGTGATACCCCTGAACCTTTCCTGCCCTGACCTAGCCTCCACTGTTATCCACCACTTCCCCGCTGTTGATGGACCATTTAGTTTGCCCCTTCTACCCTTTCTAGCCAGAGTCTGGGCTTTTGGGGAGAATGGGGACCCTGGTGACAGCTGCCAGAGGGCACAGAGAGGATGGCAGACTCAGAACCCATAAAAGTTGGCCAGGCGCAATGGCTCATGCCAGTAATCCCAGCACTTTGGGAGGCCAGGACAGGTGGATCACTTAAAGTCAGGAGTTCGAGCAAGCCTGGCCAACATGGAGAAACTCCGTCTCTACTAAAAATTAGCCAGGTGTGATTGTGGGCGCCTGTAATCCCAGCTACTCGGGAGGCTGAGGCAAGAGAATCGCTTGAACCTGGGAGGCAGAGGTTGTAGTGGGCTGAGATTGCACCACTGCCCTCCAGCCTGGGTAACAGAGCCAGATTCCACCGTCTCAAAAAACAAAACAAAACCAAACCCCATAAAAGTCAAAGTGGGCTGAGTGCAGTGGCTCACACCTGTAATCCCAGCATTTTGGGAGGCGGAGGCAGGCGGATCACTAGAGGTCAGGAGTTTGAGACCAGCCAACAACATGGTGAAACCCCATCTCTACTGAAAACACAAAAATTAGCCAAGCATGGTGGCAGGTGCCTGCAATTCCAGCTACTTGGGAGGCTGAGGCAGGAGAATTGCTTGAATTCAGGAGGCGGAGGTTGCAGTGAGCCGAGATCATGCCACTGCACTCCAGCCTGGGCGACAGAGAGAGACTCAGACTCAAAAAAAAAAAAAAAAAGTCATAGTGGATGGGATGGAAACAGAAGTGGGTATACCCGGTCACTGCTGTGGGCCTGGCTTTCCCTCCTGTGGGTCTGAACACCTTTGCCAGACACAAGGCAAAGTCCCCCAAAGGCAATGCCCAATGGCCTCTCCCTGTATCCCCCACCCCCCTGCAGCTACTGTCAACTGGAGACCGTCTTTAGCATCTACGTGTATGGAGCGTTCCCCGTGCAGCTGGTCTCTGCCGGGGTCGTCATGGTACTGCTCATCTCCAGCATCCTGGGGTCCGTGTGGCTGGCCTACATGATCCCCAGGCTGCTACGCACAGCACGTGGCCGCAGGATGACGAGCTTTGTGGCACAGCTGTATGGGAGATGCAAGACGGTCTGCCAGTTCAGGGCCTCGGCCACAGCCAGGACAGGCTCAGAGCCCATGGGACGCCACCGCAGTTCTTAACGGAGGCAGGTCTGACCACTGAGGCCGGTCCACAGGGTCCCGACCCCTTGTCTTCAAATAAAGTATAGTGTAACATAGCAGGAAGTGGTATGTATTCACCATTTTTTCGTTTTTTGTTCTTTCTTTGTTTTTGAAAGGGAGTCTCGCTCTGTCACCCAAGCTGGAGTGTGGTGGCACGATCTCGGCTCACTGCAACCTCCGCCTCCTGGGTTCACGCCATTTTCCTG
>NW_012108696.1:3654173-3661784 GCF_000951045.1 Mandrillus leucophaeus
GCAGTGGTGTGATCTCGGCTCACTGCAACCTCCGCCTCCCAGGTTCACGCTGTTCTCCTGCCTCAGCCTCCCGAATAGCTAGGACTACAGGCACCCGCCACCACGCCCGGTGAATTTTTTTGTGTTTTTAGTAGAGATAGGGTTTCACCGTGTTCACCAGGATGGTCTCGATCTCCTGACCTTGTGATCCTCCTGCCTCAGCCTCCCAAAGTACTGGGATTACAGATGTGAGCCACCGCGCCCGGCCAATTTTTGTATTTTCAGTAGAGACGGGGTTTCATCATTTTGGCCAAGCTGGTCTCGAACTCCTGACCTCAAGTGATCTGCCCGCCTCGGCTTCCCAAAGTGCTGAGATTACAGGCGTTTGCCACTGCACCTGGCCTCCTCCTGAGTTTTTGAATAAGGGTTTCTGGGAGAGTAGCTCCAGAGAGCAGGAGGCCCAGTGCCCTGCACAGAGCGGGGACCATGGTCTCTGCTCTGCCTCCAAACATCCACCAGCCTCCTGGACTCTAGGTGAGCCTCCCGGGGGCTCCCCCAGCAGACTCCGGAGGCCCAGGAGATCCAGCCCGTAGCCTGGGGAAGGGGTAGGCTGAAGGTTCCCATCCCAGAGGGGTGTCCTCATCCCAGGAGGTGCTGGATGGCACTCAGCCTCCTGTTTCCTTACGTGTCCCTAGGGCAACGGGGTCAGCCTCTCCCAGGACCACCACGAACGTTTCAGGCGAGGAGGGTACAGGTGGCCACTGCCTGGACCCGCAAGAGGGCTCTCGAGACCCTGATGTGGGTGAGCGGTGACAGGAAGCAGCTCCCGGAGGTGGTTTTTCCCAGGCTGGGCCCATCCCGTTTTGTAACCAGTAGCGGGGCTGTCCCTGCCACCCTGGACCCCAAAGTGTGGCCCGCTGGGGCCCCTGACCCTCTCCTGGGCTCCAGGTGCTGTCTCCTGTCTCCATCTCGGGTGCACATGCCAGGTCCCCTGGGTGCTGTGTGCTCCCCACTCCTTCACGCGTGGGCAATCTCCCCATCCCTGCCCCAGCCCCCACCCTCACACCATCAGGTCGAGCCCCTGCACCCACCTGTCTGTCTGAACAAGAGCGTGGCCCTTCCCGCCCTCCCTGCAGTGACTGTGGCTTCCTGGGGACAGGAGGCGGCTGGGTGGAGATCTGGAAGCTGCTCCTCAAGCCCTGCCCTGATAGCTGTGTGTCTCCGGGAAAGTTCCTGCCCCTCTCTGGGCAGCCTTGCTTTTCCCCACCAAAGGGGTGAAAATCCTTAGAACGCGTCGAGTCTGGAGGTCAGCTACCCCATGCCCCAGGAGGCCCCTGCCTCTGCCAGTGGAGTCTGATCTTCCAGGGCTGGGACTCAAGGGGTTTAGGGTGTCCTGTCATTCCGGGGTTCCCCTGCTAGGCTCTGGAGGCCTCACTGTGAGGCCAGAGGCACTGCCTTGCCAGTCCGCGGGATGACAGGGTGAGGGGCCAGGTGTGCACCTCCAGCCCCTTCCCCATCCCCAAGGCCACCACGTGGACATGGAGCTGAAAGGTCAAATGTGCTTTAATGGGGGGTGGCTCCCAGGTCCTGCCTGGGCCCCGGGGAAGTGGCGCTGGCTGGGCCTGCCGGCTGCTTGGCCTTCCCTCTCGGCTTTCCCTTCTTGGCCGTCGAGGCCTTTCTCTTGCCGGGCAGACTGGGGGCTGGGGTGTTGGCGGCAGGGGGCCCCGGGTGGGGCGGCTGCTCCTCGTCGAGCGCCTTGAAGTTGAAGAAGTAGTCGACGTTGGACACGGTGTCCAGGATCTCAGGCACGCTGTAGTCGAAGGACAGCAGCTCCTCGGGCAGGCGCAGCGACCGGATGTCATCGGCTGGGTTCCCACCACTGCTGTCAGGCAGGGCCGGCCCGGGGACCTCGCACAGGGCACCCTCGGGCTCAGTGGCGCCTGGCAGGCAGTCGAAGAGCTTCATGGCGTCCTCCAGCAGAACCTTGTCAGGCAGTGCCAAAGCTCTGGCCGTCTCGGGGGCCTTGGCCTCGCCTGCCCCCAGCAGGGCCCCCTCCTTGGCCTCAGCCACCTTGAGCTCGCTGAGGCCTGGTGGGTACAGGGGCACCCCAGGTCGGGCCCCGCTGCCCTGTAGCTCCTTGGCGGGGAAGGCCAGGGGTTCGGGCCCAGGGAAGTGGCCGACGTGGCCCTGGAGGTGGCTGTAGGCGTCCGGGGGCAGTGTGGGCTCTGCAGGCAGCGTGATGAGTACAGGGGATGGCTTGTTCTCCTTAGGAGGTGGAGGGGGTGGTGGGGCCGGGCCTTCCTCGAGTGGCGGTAGGGGCAGCTCCATGAAGGCGGCAGGTCCCGCGTCCCCCACAAAGCCCAGAGCCTCTGGCCCGGGGCCCTCAGGCGGGAAGTAGGGCAAGAGGAACTGGGGCCCCCCCGGTGCTGGTTGGTAGTGGGGGTATGGGGGCAGCCCCGGGGCCTTGAGGTAGGGCTGCGGCTCCAGGAGGTAGCTGCCGGGGGCAGAGGAGCCCCCCACTGGCCCCCCGCTGCTTGCCGCCAGCTTGTACAGGGCCGACTGGCCCAGGTCAGGGGTGGTCCATTCAATCCGATAGATGCGGGGGTCGAAGAGGCACCCGCATGGGGCCATCTGGAAACCTGTGGGCGGCAGGCAGGTGGCCTGAGAGCAGCCGCTGCCTGATGGGCCCAGCTCAAGCCTGGGGGCCTGTCTGGGGGATGCCACAAGAACCTTGCCATTGGGGGGCCCCTTTGGGGGACGACATAGGTATTGCTTTGGGGCCCTGGCTGGGTGATGGATAACACAGAGCTCGTCTTTGGGGCTCATCTGGGGGACCTGTGTGAAGCAGGGGAGCAGAGGCCATGCTTTCAGGCCCCCACCTAGGGACAGGGCAGGGGCAAGATGGGCCTGCCCTCAAACCCACTCCCAGCCTCATCAAGGGTTCAGGGGAGGCCGGTACCTGCTGGAGGGGCCGGAAACACCTCTTTCTCTGGGTCTGGGGGATGGTAGAGGTTCAAGGAGCCTGTGGACAAAGGCGCCCGGGTGGGTGGGGCCCTTAGGCGGGTGGGTCCCTGAGCCCTCCCTAACAGGTGCCCCTGCCCACCCGATCGTACCCACGGCAGGAGGCGGCTCGGTGCAGGTGGGAGCGGGCTGGCTGCCCAGTGCCTCGGCCCCCTCCAGACTCTGGGGGCTGAAACCTTCCTGGGGAGCTGCAGGGGCATAGAAGGGTTTGGGGTGCTGCATGGGGCGATGGGGGGCCCAGCCCAGACAGGCCAGGAGGGCGGCAGTAGGAGCACGGGTGGCCCAACCAGAGAAGAGGCTGAGAATCCGGCGGGGTTCTGTTTGCCTGGTTACTCGGGGCAGCGGGTTCCAGCCTGCAGCCCGCCCACTGGTTGGGGTTCTGGGTGTCAGGGGCGGGCAGGGGCAGACGGCGGCAGAGACGGTCATCACCAGGGGAGGGAGGACTCTGGGCCAGGCCTTTGCCTCTTCCAGCAACACCCCCTAACAGCTTCGAGGCTGCCTCCTCCAGACAGGCTGCCCTGATCTCCATGGGCACGCAGGCTGAGGTTCCCCGGGTCCTGCATCTGCTACCTTCTTGGGGGTCAAGGCCTCTCTGGGCACGAGCAGCACCCAGCGTGGGGCAGGGCCCATGGAGGTGGCCAAGAGGTTTGGGGAAGATGGGGGCCAAGGAGGGGCTGCTTCAGGGTCACAGAAAGGCCTGGATTTTAAAAGAATAAAATTTATTGTACTCTCCTCGCCCCACGGTGCCCCTGGGAAAGCCTGAGGCTACTTATACGCGTTGGCCTTGTGCTTTGGCAAGAAGACGAAGTTGGGGGGCACTGGTCCAAGGAGCATCTCACTGTGGGAGGGCAGGTGGAAAGCAAGGTCAGGCCCAGGGCCTGCAAAGCACCCTCCATGACCCAGGGCCCCGACTCCAGCCCTGCATCTCCAGCCCACCCAGGCACCTGATGCGGATCCAGTCGGCGGCCTTCTGGCTGGCCATCAGCGTCTCCAGGTAGTCGCGGCCCAGGTAGTAGGGCGGCCGCTCGTTGATCCTCTGTGGGAGCCGTTCCAGCAGCCCCACGGGCACGTACCTGCAGGCAGGTGGGCAGGTAGCAGAACAGGCTTGAGTCAGCCCTAGCCAGCCGCGGCCCATGGGCCGCCCACCCCAGCCAGCCCCAGTGCCCACCGGCACAGGAAGGACAGCCACTCGAGCAGGAAGCGTCGGGTCTTCTCCACACCCTGCGTGTCCGAGCCCCAGTGCTCCAGGCCGTAGTTGGTAAAGTCCCGCAGGATGTCCAGGCGCTCGGACGACGAGATGTCCCAGTGCCGCTGCTCCTTGATCTCCGTGAACAGCCACGGCTTGAGCAGGGCGCCACTGTGGGACGGGCGACGATCAGTGGGCTCAGCCACCAGCCTGCCTGGGATCGTGTGGCCCCTGCTTCCATGGCCTGGCCTGAGCCGGAGCCCAGACCACGAAACCTACTAAGCCTAGTAAGCCTCCCGGCTGTGTGCACACAACCTTCAAAGCCCAGGACTTTCTTTTCTTCTTTTCTTTTTTTTTTAGACAGAGTCTGGCTCTGTTGCCCAGGCTGGAGTGCAGTGATAAGATCTCGGCTCACTGTACAACCTCCATCTCCCAGATTTAAGCAATTCTGCCTCAGTCTCCCTAGTAGTTGGGATTACAGGCGTGCACTACCACACCTGGCTAATTTTTGTATTTTTAGTAGAGATGGGGTTTCACCACGTTGGCCAGGCTGGTCTTGAACTTCTGACCTCAAATGATCGGCCTGCCTTGGCCTCTCAAAGCGCTGGGATTACAGGGGTGAGCCAGTACACCTGGCCAAAGCCCAGGACTTTCAACCCACCATAATCAGATCCCATGGCAGCAGCAATTTTCAGTCCTCTCTGCCGCAACACAGCTGCAGCTCCTAACATCGCTCTCTGCCCCTCCCAACTTGGGACCAACAGCCCGCCACAGAGCAGGGGTGGGTGACGGCGTGTTGGGTTCGGGGCACTGCTGCTGTGCATTAAGCTGGAGCTGCATCTCTGTAACATCTCTGGGCACTCACCGGGCAATCATGATCCCGGCAACACCAGTCTGCATGGCGCGGTTGGCATCCTCAAATGACAAGATGTCCCCATTTCCTGAGAAGACAGAGGTTGGGGTCTCAGGGAGACACGGGCAGGTGGGACCCTGGGGGTCTCCCCACCAGCCCTTCAGTTTTGGCTGACCCAGTGGCCCCCATCAGGGTGGTAGGAGGGGGTCCCAGGTGGGAAGGTGAACAGCCCAGAGTGACCGAGGGTGGCAGGGGAGAGGGAGGTGGCTTCCCGGAGCACCCACCGAACAGGGGCATGGGGCTGGCGGCCTCCACGCACTCCTCGATGTACTGCCAGTCGGCTAGCTTGGTGTAGCGCTGCTCCCGAGAGCGGCCGTGGAGCTGGGGGAGAAGCCGCCACGCAGGGTAGGAGGCAGAGAGTGAGACGCAGAGAGAAAGAGACCGAGAGAGCCAGGCTGAGAGGGACAGAGAGAGACAGAGGCGGAGACAGAGGGAGGTGCGGAGGTGAAGAGGGAGGGATGGGAGGAGAGGAGCCGTTAGGAAGGGACGCGGGGTCGACCCCGAGACCCTGATGCCCGAGGCGTCCCAAGACCCACCGTGACGAGTGCCACGCCCCAGTCCCGCAGCTCGGGCAGCAGGCGGTGCGCCAGGTTCACACGCTCCTGGACGCCTGTGCGGATCTTCACAGTCAGTGGCACGTCCAACACCTATAGGATGGTGGGAGGTGGTGGGAGACGCTGGGAGGTGGTGGGAGGTGGTAGGAGATGGTGGGAGGTGGTGGGAGATAGTGGGAGACGGTAGAATGTGGTGGGAGGTGGTGGGAGATAGTGGGAGATGGTGGGAGGCGGTGGGAGGTGATGGGAGACGGTGGGAGATGGTGGGAGGTGGTGAGAGATGGTGGGAGGTGGCGAGAGATGGTGGGAGGTGGCGGGAGACAGTGGAATGTGGTAGGAGGTGGCGGGAGATGGTGGGAGGTGGCGAGAGATGGTGGGAGGTGGCGAGGGATGGTGGGAGGTGGTGAGAGATGGTGGGAGGTGGTGAGAGATGGTGGGAGGTGGTGAGAGATGGTGGGAGGTGGTGGGAGACACTGGGAGACGGTGGAATGTGGTAGGAGGTGGTGGGAGATGGTGGGAGGTGGCGGGAGATGGTGGGAGATGGTGGGAGGTGGTGGGAGATGGTGGGAGGTGGTGGGAGGTGGTGGGAGGTGGTGGGAGGCAGGGCCTGGGGGAGTTGTTTGGGAGCCAATGTGGGGATGTGGCTGGCCATACCTGGTTCATGCCACGAACGATCTGCTGGAACTTGGTGGAGCGATTCATGAGGGCACAGCCCCCGCCCTGGAAGAGACAGGCAGGTGGAGGGAGGGCAGGACCCGGGCCACCCCAAGACCCCTCACCCCTGCTGCCTGGAGGCCCCCACCAGGAGATGTCAACCCGCAGGAAAGGCAGGGGCTCCAGGGCCACACTTGGGCCTGAACCCTTGACCCTCTACCCACGACATCGTCGGCTGGCCCAGTGCCTCCCTGCCCAGATGGGGAAACCAAGGCACACGTCCGGGGCCACTACCTTCTTGTACACGAGGTCGATGGGGCAGCCGACGTTGATGTCCACAAAGTCCACCTCCACGGTGCGGCTCAGCAGCTCGGCGCACTTGGTCATGGTGTCGGGGAAGGCGCCCTCCAACTGTAGGTAGGCAGCGGCAGAACGGGGGGTGAGGGGAGAGTCTCAACTGTCCCCACTTGGCTGTTCCCTCCCCACTGGGGGGCCCTGAGCCAGCAGCCTCCTCTCTCGGGCCCTCCCTGGAAGGAGCCAAGGTCTGTCTGTAAGCCACTGGTCCCCGGCCACGGTCATTGGTCCCCAGAGGTGGATCAGGGAACCACCCCCATTCCCCCATTCCACAGCTGAGGCCAGGGGGTCGAGGAGGCAACCAGGGCAGACCTGGAACCTGGCTCTGAGACAGCGCAGCCGAGGGCCCCTCTGCTCTCCCTCCCTCGGGGCGGGCACTGACCTGGACGCCAAAGATGTCTTCGCACTGGTGGCGTTTGAGCAGGGCCCACTCGGACATCTGGCCCTGCAGCAGGTTGGTGCAGACGGCCATCTCTCCGCATGTCACGTCCGCCCCGAAGCGCTTGCAGATCCGTCGGAAGGGCAGGTTCCCACACTGAGGGGGGAGCAGGAGACACATATGCTCATGCACACACGCACACACCCACACACACCACACACACACCACACAAACACACACATACACACAGACACACGCACACATGCATACACACACAGACCCCCCCACACACACTATGCACACAGACACACATACACACACATGCATACAAACACACACGCATACACACACACTATGCACACAGACACACAGACACAGACACGCATACACACACACACACAATGCACACACACACATACACACTGCACACAGACACATACACATACACACGCATACACACAAACACGCATACAAACACACACACACTATGCACACAGACACACACATACAGACACACATACACACGCATACATACAAACACACGCATACACACACACTATGCACACAGACA
>NW_012108696.1:3661889-3666115 GCF_000951045.1 Mandrillus leucophaeus
ACACACACTATGCACACACACACACGCATACACATGCATACATACAAGCATACACACACACTATGCACACACACACACGCATACACATGCATACAAACACACATACACACACTATGCACACAGACACACACACACAGACACACGCATACAAACACAGACACACATACACATGCATAAACACACACACATACACACTCCACACAGACACACACACACTATGCACACACACACACACACGCATACATACAAACACACACACATGCACACACACTATGCACAGACACATACATATGCATACATACAAACACACACACTATGCACACAGACACACACACACGCATACAAACACACGCATACACACACACACTGCACACAGACACACACATACACATACATACACACACATACACATGCATACATACAAACACACATGCATACACACACACACACACTACGCACACAGACACACACACAGCCGGATCCTGAATATGCGCCCCAGCCCCACAATCCAGCAGGTGTGGAGACACTAAGCCCTGCTGGAATGGCCACATTGCCACCCCAGCAGCCACCTGACCCAGGTCCTACCGTGGTGAGGGGGGCCAGGTAAAGTTTGCCACGGATGTCCAGCTAGAGGGAAAAAAAAATACAAGTGAAGCTTGGGCCTCCACCCCAGCTGAGGCCCTGGACCTCCCTTCTCCCCACAGTCTAGGACACACTTGGCCCTGGCCCCAATGGCCTGGCTCCTTTTCTGGGCCTCTGCATGTGCCAATCAATCCCTTGATCAGGAATGTTCTTTTCCTCATCGTCTCCTCCACTGGAAAGCTTCTACTTAACCATCCAAACCCAGCTGCAATGCCCCCTCCTCCAGGAAGCCTTCCATATTGTCCCTGCTGCCCAACTGTGACCCTGTGGGACTGAGAGTGTGCCCAGCTTTTTTTTTTTTTTCCCCCAGATGCAGTCTTGCTCTGTCGCCCAGGCTGGAGTGCAGTGGCACAATCTTGGCTCAATGCAACATCCGCCTCCTGGGTTCAAGCGATTCTCCTGCTTCAGCCTCCTGAGTAGCTTGAATTACAGGCTCCCGCCACTATGCCCGGCTAATTTTTGTATTTTTAGTAGAGACACGGTTTCACCATGATGGCTAGGCTGGTCTTGAACTCCCGATCTCAAATAATCTGCCTGCCTCAGCCTCCCAAAGTGCTGGGATTACAAGCGTGAGCCACCGCGCCCGGCCCTGTCCAGCTCTTTCTGTCACCACCAGAGTGGGACCTCCTGAAGGCTGGGCCCAGGACAGAGCACAGAGAGGGAGACTCAGCTGGGAGCTCCTTCAAGGCACAGCCTCTGACTCCCAGGGAGCTAGAACAGGAACGTGGTCACAGCTGGTGCCTAATAGATGCACACCTGATGGACAGGTCTGATACTGACACTGCTCTCAACACGTACCCGCTTCTTCTCACAGGGCCGCAGCCTGACCACGTCTTCATCCGTCAGGGGCCCGCAGGTCCGCACGGGGCTGCTAGGAGGGGTGCTAGTGCCCAGCCCTGTGGGGACCTGCTGGGCGCCACAGTTGTCCTGCCTGGGAGCACCCTCGGCTGCCGTGCCCTCGGGTACAGCAGCAGCAGGTGTGGGGCCCGGCGGCTGGCCCTGGCTGAACCGGCGCAGGGCCTGCTCAGCTCGCTCGAAGCGGACCTCGCGCTTCCGTAGCTGCTGCTGCAGGGCTTTGTCCAGGCCGTTGCGCACGGGTGGGGGCTGGGCCCCGCGGGCCGCCAACTCCTCCTGCACCAGGTTCTGTCCCTCGGGCCCCAAATGGGCCCCAGCGAAGCGGCAGGTCACGCCGTAGGGGCACCGGCCGAAGGTCTGGAAGAGCACACAGCGGGGGCCCAGGTCGGCCGGCTTAGTCTCCAGGTAGCGCCGCACGTCGTGCAGGAAGCGGCAGCGATCGCCGAAGAAACACTTAGCAGCCGACTCCTGCGGGGAAACAGGGAAGGAGTGAGGGAGGACAGGGAGACCCCGGGGCAGCCCAGCAGTCAGGGATTCAAACTCTAGGTCACCCCTCCTGGCTCTGTGTCCCTGAGCAAGTCAGGCACCTCACTGTGCCTCTGCCTCTCCATTGGTACAATAAGAACAATGACAACCCCCACAATATATCCGGAGGAGGATGAAGACGGAATGGCATCAGAGCAAGCTCACTGCTCACTGCTGAAGGCCCAGGAGCTTTCTAACAATTCCCCACCGCCAGGAAACACCCGGCAGGAATGCTCACGTGGCCGCACTCGCCTGGATCAGGGAGGGGCACAGCCTGTTCTTGTCGTAGTGTGTGGGCTTCACATGAGGCCGGCCCTTGTTTTGTCCCCGGGCCCTCTTCTGAGTCTGCGGCTGCTCCCTGGGCTCTGCTGCCTCCTCCGTCTGCCCGTCCTCCGTCTGTCCATCCTCCAGTCGGATCCGCTTAGCCTCAGGCTCAGCCAGGTCATTGCCAGCTGAGTCTCCTACCTCGGTTTCCCGGCAAGGCTTCTCCTGCCCTTTGGCTTCCAGGAATTGGTGAAACTGTTCCTTGGTGGTGAGGTATCTGCCGACAGACAGGGAAAGGAAAACCCTCTAAACGTAGAGTCAATAAACACTAGCGAAAGGAGGCTAGAAACACTTGCCCGTGCTTAAATCCTTCTGCTGATGGGGAGCTCACTACTTAAGAACTAGCCAGCTCCCAGCCTGGGAGTCCCTCAGGGCCTCAAAAAAGATCTATTTCGTCCCTGGGTCCTCACTGTCCAAAGTGTTGCGCGAAACTATTATCAGGTTCAGTCAAAAACGTCCCTGCCCATGTTAGGCTAAGAAAAACTACAATTCCCAGCATGCCTTGAAGCGGAGTCTAAGCCGCCACATTTCCCTGCACGCCTTTCGGCCCTTCAAACACCGCAAGCCCCAGCACGCCCCACGGCACTCACTCCAAACCCAGGACCCGCCAGTAACCGCCGCTGGCGGGGCACATGCGCCGTATGTCCATATGCAGGGACTACAATCCCCAGTATGCACGGCTGGCCTGGCCTCAAATCCCACCTGCCCTAGCATGCACGTGGTGTCCTTCGCGCATGTGACGGTCTCCAACGTGCACGATCTCAGATACCTCCGCTGACCACACTGCAGGCGGAAGAACGGTCCGGAATGAAGAACCGATGGCTTCTCGCCCTTAGCCGCTGCCTAATTTCCCGGCATGCACAGCTTGGGCCACGCTATGGGTGCCGGAAAGGGCCCTTGAACTTCCCTCCTGCCCCGGCGACTCACTGAGGCTTAATGGGCGCCACTCCCCGTTCCAACGCTCCGGCTCCTGAGTCGCCGCCACCACCGTTCTCTAGAGGGGCCTCCGCCGTTCCCTCCGCCATCGGCGCCCCTCACGCCCGTTCTGGAGTGTGGCGGGAAGGTCTTCCGGGTCACGCGTGTCTTCCTTGCTTTGCTGGGGAAGTGCGCATGCTCGTGTCGTTCCAATGACGCCATTGCGCGCCCGTGACGCAACGTGGGGGCGGGGTGCCTGTACATGGGTGGAGCCTCAGATCCTATATAAACTAGAGCCTTGCCGCTTGCAAACTGAACTGCAATCAGCTTCTGGACTCATGGAGCCTACTTGTTAGGGTGTTTTGGGGGTTTTGTCTTTATTCTGTTTGAAACGGTCTCGTTCTGTCGCCCAGGCTGGAGTGCAGTGGTACGATCACGACTCACTGCAGCCTCTTCCTGGGCTCAAGCGATCCTCCCACTTCAGCCTCCCAAGTAGCTGCGTCTACAGACATGCACCAATAGGCCTGGCTAATTTTTAAATTTTCTGTAGAGACGACGTTTCACCAGGTTGCCCAGGCTGATCTCGAACTCTTGGGCTCAAGCGATTCTCCCACTTTGGCCTCCCAAGCATTGGGATTACAGGCGTGAGCCATGGTTCCCAGCCCCTACTAGGGTTTTTAAAAATGTGAATTAGGGGTCGGGCACGGTGGCTCACACCTGTAATCCCAGCACTTTGGGAAGCCGAGGCGGGCGAATCACCTGAGGTCAGGAGTTTGAGACCAGCCTAGACAACGTGGCGAAACCCCATCTCTACTAAAAATATAAAAAATTATCTGGGCGTGGTGGCACATGCCTGTCATCCCAGCTACTTGGGAGGCTGAGGCAGGAAAATCGCTTGAACCAGGGAGGTGGAGGTTGCAGTGAGCTGAAATCACACCATTGCACTCCAGCTTGAGTGACAGAGC
>NW_012108696.1:3666645-3670007 GCF_000951045.1 Mandrillus leucophaeus
GGAGTTCGAGACCAGCCTGGACAACATGGCAAAACCCCATCTCTACTAAAAATACAAAAATTAGCCAGGCGTGGTAGTGGGCGCCTGTAATCCCAGCTACTCAGGAGGCTGAGGCAGGAGAATTGCTTGAGCCCGGGAGGAGGAGGTTACGGTGAGCCAAGATCGGGCCACTTCACTCCAGCCTGGGCGACAAAGCAAGACTCCATCTCAAAAAAACAAAAACAAAACCAAGTAAATTACACTACTTTTATGCAGGACATTAGTTTCAACAAATAATTAGTTGAGCGTCTGCATGCCAGATGCTGTGGTAGATGCTGGGGGTGTGGTAGTAAACAAAACGGAGAAATCATTGCTTTTCAGAGCTCACTTGGGAGTCGGAAACATAGACAAAAAACATAATACTCCTCGGAATTTGGGGGATTGGTTCCAAGACCGCTCATACCAAAATCCGCATATACTCAAGTTCCCCAGTCGCCCAACGGAATCCCTGTATAGGAAAAATTCGCCCTTTGTATCCGTAGGTTTCCCATCCCGCCTCCGCATTTGGTAGGGGTTAAAGAACCCGCGGATACGGATGGCCAACTGTATTTCATTTTTTAAAGACTACTTATAAGTGGTTGGATGCATTTCAAACCCGAGTTGTTCGAGAGTCAACTGTACATAAGTAAATTAAACCGTAAAAGAGGAGGTAATAAAGCAGTAAGGTGGATTTGGAATTCTACCCTTGGCTGTTGGGTTTGTTTGTTTGTTTTTTTTTTTTTGAGACGCAGTCTCGCTCTGTCGCCCAGGCTGGAGTGCAGTGGCGCAATCTCGGCTCACTGCAAGCTCCGCCTCCTGGGTTCACGCCATTCTCCTGCCTCAGCCTCGCAAGTAGGTGGGACTACAGGCGCCAGCCCCCACGCCCGGCTAATTTTTTTGTATTTTTAGTAGAGAGGGGGTTTCACCGTGTTAGCCAGGATGTTCTTGAGCTCCTGACCTCGTGATCCGCCCGCCTCGGCCTCCCAAAGTGCTGGGATTACAGGCATGAGCCACTGTGCCCGGCCTTTCTTTTTTTTTTTTGGTAAGAGGAAGTCTGGCTCTGTCGCCCAGGCTGGAGTGCAGTGGCGCGATCTCGGCTGTTTGCAACCTCCACCTTTCCGGTTCAAGCGATTCTCCTGCCTCAGCCTCCCAGGTAGCTGGGATTACAGACACCCACTACCATGCCTGGCTAAGTTTTGTATTTTTAGTACAGATGGGGTTTCATCATGTTGGGCAGGCTGGTCTTAAACTCCTGGCCTCAAGTGATGCACCTGCCTTGGCCTCCCAAAATGCAGGGATTACAGGCGTGAGTCACTTTCCCCAGCTAAATTTTAATTGTTTTTGAGAGACAGAGTTTATTTATTTAAATTTATTTATTTGCTTATTTAAAAAATAGATTTATTTATTTTTTGAGACAGAATCTTGCTCTGTTGCCCAGGCTGGAGTACAGTGGTGCAATTATAGGTCACTGCTGCAGTTGCAATTGTTAATAGGCCGGCCAGGGAAGGCTTCCTGGGGAAGGTCATGTTTGAGAGTATTTGGAAGAGCTGCGGGGAGAGTTGTAGGGATATCAGAGGGAAAGTGTCCCAGATGGCGGGAACAGCCAGTGCAAAGGCCCTGAGGCAGGAGGAAAAGTCCTGGCATGTTGGAGGAACATTGAGGAGGCCTATGTGGTTGGAGCAGACAGTCCAAGGGGGAGAGAAGGAGGAAGCCAGGGAAGGGAGGTGAAAAGGTGAGGGTTTTGCAGGACTCGGTGAGCTTCGAGAAGAACTTGGGCTTTCATCATATGTGAGTGAAATGAGAGCCACAGAAGGCTGTGCGCCAAGGAAAGCTGTATCTACTCAGCATTTGCCGGAGTCCCCACCAAGCCCAATTGTGCCCCCTAAACTCCCTATTCCTGGAGAAGGTTTGGTGTGCACAGGAAATTCAGGGCTCTGGACTCAACCAGGTTTGAATCCCTGCCCCTCCACTTACCAGCTGGAACCATTGGGCATCTCATTTAGCCTCTCTCACACCCCAGACACCTCATCAATAAAATGGGGCAGATAAAAGTATCTCCCTTAGGCCGGGTGTGGTGGCTCATGCCTGTAATCCCAGCACTTTGGGAGGGCAAGGCGGGCGGATCACGAGGTCAAGAGATCAAGACCATCCTGGCCAATATGATGAAACCCCCTCTCTACTAAAAATACAAAAATTAGTCGGGCTTGGTGGCACACGCCTGTAATCCCAGCTACTTGCGAGGCTGAGGCAGGAGAATCACTTGAACACGGGAGGTGGAACTTGCAGTGAGCCAAGATCGCGCGACTACACTCCAGCCTGGTGACACAGAGAGACTCTGTCTCAAAAAAAAAAAAAAAGATGGGGAAACTGAGGCCCAAAGAGGGAAGGGATTTGCCCGAGGCCACAACTGGCTTGGAACCTGCTTTTCTAAGACCTGGGAGAAAGTGGAGGGGAGAGCAGGCATTTTGTCTTCCATCTCTGGCCTCGGCTGCCCTCTGTAGGACAATCTGGGAACAAAACGGTGGAACCTGGGAATCTAAAACTGGAAAAGGCCGGGCACCTTGGCTTAATGCTGTAATCCTAGCCCTCTGGAGACAGGAGGATTGCTTGAGGCCAGGCGTTCCTGACCAGCAGCCTTGGCCACTTAGAGAGGAGACCTCTTCTCTGGAAAAAAATTGAAAAACTAGCTGGGCATCGTGGCACGCATCTGTGGATCCATCTACTCGGGAGGCTGAGGCAGGAGGATTGCTTGAGACTGGGAGGTCGATGCTGCAGTGAGCTATGATCGTGCCACTGCACTCCAGCCTGGTCAACAGAGTGAGACCCCATCTCTAAAAATAAATAAATGGCTAGGTGTTGTGGCTCATGTAGTCCCAGTACTTTGGGAAACCGAGGCGGTTGAGTCATTTGAGGCCAGAAGTTCAAGACCAGCCTGGGCAACATGTTGAAACCCTGTCTCTACTAAAACTACACAAAAATTAGCCAGGTATGGTGGTGGGTGCCTGTAATCCCAGCTACTGGAGTGGCTGAGGCATGAGAATCACTTGAACCCCAGAGGCGGAGGTTGCAGTGAGCTGAGATCGTGCCACTGCACTCCAGCTTGGACAACAAAGTGAGATCCTGTCTCAAAAAAAAAAAAAGTATATATAAAATAAAAATTAAAAATAAATCAATAAAACCAGAAGAAACCAAAGTAGTCAGGGTGAGACTTTTTTTTTTTTTAGATTAAGTCTCGCTCTTGTCACCCAGGCTGGAGTGCAATGGCGCAATCTCAACTCGCTGCAACCTCTGCCTCCTGGGTTCAAGCCATTCTCCTGCCTCAGCCTCCCGAGTAGCTAGGATTA
>NW_012108696.1:3670057-3671527 GCF_000951045.1 Mandrillus leucophaeus
TGTCACCCAGGCTGGAGTGCAATGGCGCAATCTCAACTCGCTGCAACCTCTGCCTCCTGGGTTCAAGCCATTCTCCTGCCTCAGCCTCCCGAGTAGCTAGGATTATAGGCACCCACCACCACTCCCAGCTAATTTTTGTATTTTTAGTAGAGACAGGGTTTCACCATGTTGGCCAGGCTGATCTCGAACTCCTGACCTCAGGTGATCCGCCTACCTTGACCTCCCAAATTGCTGGGATTACAGATGTGAGTCACCACGCCTGACTGGGGTGAGACTTCTTGTCTATCTGGGCTTGTCCACCATCCAGGGATGGGTACTCCTCCCTCCAGGGGTGCCCATCCATTCCCCTCTGAGGTTCTCCCACTTTTCTTTCTCATCATGTCACCACTCCCCCAGATAGCTTTGAGGAGACAATTGTCAGATGGCAGAAACTGAGGCCCACAAAAGGCAACCTCAGGAATGTGGCCTCCTCTCTCTGGGCCTCAGCCTTGAAGAAGAGATCTCCCAGGGCTGCCTGGCTGTGCCCTGTGATAACTCCACCTCCTCAGTGTAAGGCAATCCCAGAAGGCTTCCTGTAGGAGGAGGGCTGTGGATTGGCCATTGCCGAGTATGATATTAATATGAATAAAATAACATCAACTGTTTACTATTATATATTATCATTTATTATTATTATTATATTGTTGTCATTATTTTTGAGACAGAGTCTCACTCTGTCACCTAGGCTGGTGTGCAGTGGCCCGATCTCGGCTCACTGCAACCTCTCTCTACCGAGTTCAAGCAATTCTCCTGCCTCAGCCTCCCGAATAGCTGAGACTACAGGCACGTGCCACCATGCTTGGCTAATTTTTTGTATTTTTAGTAGAGACAGGGTTTCACCATGCTGGCCAGGCTTGTCTCAAACTCCTGACCTTGTGACCTGCCCGCTTCAGCCTCCCAAAGTGCTGGGATTACAGGCGTGAGCCACTGCGCCTGGCCATTATTATATTATTATAGTGGTATAAGTTTACCAGTAGCTGAACAATTATTGAACACTTTGTGTACTAGGCCCCATTCTAAGCCTTCTTTTTCTTCTTCATCTTTTTTTTTTCTTCAGAGACAGGGCCCCGGCTGGAGTGCAGTGGCAGGATCACAGCTCACTGCAGCTTCGATCTCGTAGGGTTAAGTGATCTTCCTGTCTTAGCCTCCCAAGTAACTTGGACTACAGGCTCATGCCACCTTGCCTGGCTAAATTTTCTATATTTCCTATAGATGGGATCTTGCTGTGTTGCCCGGGGTGGTCTTGAACTTCTGGCCTCATGCAATCAAGCAGAAAGAGTTGGAGGCTGGAGCCAGGCACGGTGGTTCATGCCTGTCATCCCAGCACTTTGGGAGGTCAAGGTGAGCGGATCATGAGGTCAGGAGTTCGAGACCAGCCTGGCCAACATGGCAAAACCCTGTCTCTACTAAAAATACAAAAATTAGCTGGGC
>NW_012108696.1:3673381-3674230 GCF_000951045.1 Mandrillus leucophaeus
CCTCCCTTCCTCCCTCCCTCCCTCCCTCCCTCCCTTCCTTCCTTCCTTCTTTTCTTCCTTCCTTCCTTTTACTATTTTTTGAGACGGAGTCTCGCTCTGTCACCCAGGCTGGAGTGCAATAGAGCGATCTTGGCTCACTGCAACCTCCTCCTCCCAAGTTTAAGCGATTCTCCTGCCTCAGCCTTCTAAGTAGCCGGGCTTACAGGTGCCCGCCACCACACCCAGCTACTTTTTTGTAGTTTTAGTAGAGACGACGTTTCACCAAATTGGCCAGGCTGGTCGCAAACTCCTGACCTCAAGTGATCCACCCACCTCGGCCTCCTAAAGTGCTAGGATTACAGGCGTGAGCCACCGTGCCTGGCCACTGTTTCTCTCTTTCTTTTTAGAGACAGGATCTTGTTCTTCCACCCAGGCTGGAGTGCAGTGGCATGATCTCGGCTCAATGCAGTCTCAACTTCCTGGGCTCAAGTAATCCTCCTGCCTCAGCCTCCTGAGTCGCTGGGACCGCAGGCGCCCACCACCATGCCTGGCTAATTTCTGTATTTTTTGTAGAGATAGGGTCTCATCATGCTGTCCTGGCTGGTCTCAAACTCTTGGGTTCAAGCAATCCTCCCACCTCAGTCTCTCAAAGTGCTGGGATTACAGACATGAGCCACTGTGCCCAACCTATTCTTCCTGTTTCTAACTCAGAGAACATTTCTTGTTCTTTCTGTATTTCTTTCTCTGACCTTCTCGAATCGCTCTCGAATTTTTCTCTGCATCTCTGCCTCTCTCTAGCTCCCCCTCCTTCCATGCTCCTCAGTCTGTCCCCCACTCTGTGTTCGCCTCTTGCCCTCTCTGCGGCCCTCT
>NW_012108696.1:3674280-3675143 GCF_000951045.1 Mandrillus leucophaeus
CAACACCCAGCTAATTTTTGTATTTTTAGTAGAGACGGGGTTTCACCATGTTGGCCAGGCTGGTCTCGAACTCCTGGCCTTAAGTGATCCACCCGCCTCGGGCTCCCAAAGTGCTGGGATTACAGGCGTGAGCCACCACACCTGGCTTGGGCTCTGCAGCTTTCTGAATGGCCCCCGATCAGGGCCGGGCAGGACTGGGGATGCCTGGCCACGTGCCCGTCTTTCCCACTGGATGATGAGCCCAGAGATTGTGGGAAACGGGCTTAGCTTAGTCACTTTGTGTCCCCAGCGCCCAACACAGGGTCTGGTACACAAGCGGTGTTCCGTGGACACTTGCTGAGTGAATGCGTCTTACCATGACGGGGGAAACTGAGGCACAAAGCGACAGAGCCTGCTTTAGAGAATCCCACCTTCTCTGAGGCTGGGGGAGGGGGTTGAGGGCTTCCCAAGGGCCCTGGCTCAAGCTATTGGTGTCACTGTACAGTGTGTGGGGACATTGAGGAATATGCACCCCAATCCCGGACCAGGCCTGGACCGTCCTTGACTAACCTGGAGGAAGGAGAATGGAGGTCAGTGGTCTTGGGGCCCCTGAGCAGGTAGGGAGACTGAGGCACCCAGGTAGCGGTGGAGTAGGACCTGCGGACTCAACTAGTGGTTTTTTGTTCAGTCACCAGCTGGTTCTTTCTCTCTCTCTCTTTTTCTCTCTCTCTCCCCCTTAACCTCCCTTCCTCCCTCCTGGCTGAGGCATGAGAATCACTTGAACCCCAGAGGCGGAGGTTGCAGTGAGCTGCTGTCTCTTATACACATCTAGATGTGTATAAGAGACAGGATCGTGCCACTGCACTCCAGCCTGGTCAACAGAG
>NW_012108696.1:3679408-3684852 GCF_000951045.1 Mandrillus leucophaeus
TGTTGTGTTATGAAGGTGCATGAGGGATTGTGTACATACCTTGGTGGCTGTGGCTTGTGTAGGACTCTGAGTGTGTGTGTGTGTGTGTTTATGTGTGTGTGTGTTTGTGTGTGTGTGTGTTTGTGTGTGTGTGTGTTTGTGTGTGTGTGTGTGTGTTTATGTGTGTGTGTGTGTGTGTGTTTGTGTGTGGTTGTGCATGAATGTTGGTGCCACTGTGAGTTCTCGAGAAGAGCCGCTCAGCCGCTGCTGTGTACCACACAAGACCGCCCAACCCCAGCCCAGCTCCTTGCTTGCTCCCCAGTCCCCATTCCCCTGCCTTGGCCTCCTTGGTTGACCTGATGATTTTCCCACCTTGCTGACCTAAGTCCCCCAGGGACTGGACCCTTGACCTGTGGCTGTAAACGGCCCTGTGGGGACAACTGCTGGCCCTGTTTTTACCATCCTCACCTGGAACCGGCCGGCCCCTTCCTGCCGCCCACAGGCCTTCAGGATCCCATCCCTGCCTGGTGGGCTCCTCCCCCAGCTGCTGGGGACCTTGCTCCAGGCCAGCCTGACCCCTGCCCAGGAGTGTGTCTCCAGCTCTGTGTCCTGCCTGAGCTGAGGCCTCTGTGTGGGCTCAGCATGGTCTGGGCTGGGGCGAGAGTGACGTTGTTGAATCAGTAGCCCCAAAGCATCGTTTTGGGGGAGTCCTGAGCTGCCCCACTGTCCTGGGTAAGTCCCTTTCCCTCTCCACGGGAGAATGACAGCACCCACCTCCAAGGCTCTGATGACATATTGCGTGCCCAGTGCTGGACACAGAACAAACAAGGGAGCCATTTGGTAGATGGGGAAACTGAGGCCCCATGAGCTCAGTCACCAACACAATGGGGGCTGGGGTGGTGCTCAGTGTGCAAGGATGGCCAGTGCTCCAGCCAGGGGACACAGTGGGCATCCAGCCACCTCCACCCCCACAGGACTGGTCCCTGGGGGTCTCAAGATGCAGCCCAAACCCCCGGAACCTGGCCCAACTCCTGGCGCTAAGATGGAAACTTCTGCAGCAGCCAAGTCTGAGTCTTGGCCAGCGGCCCCCGGCCTCCCAGAACCTCTGCCCTGGAGTCTCCACCCGAGAACAGATCACTCCCTTTGGGAGCAGTGGCCTCCTGGGGAGGGCAGGGGGCCAGCCCCCGGGAGGACAGGGGTGGAGCATGGTACAGTCATCCAACCCCACTTTGCAGCTTTTTCCTTACTTGTGACCTTAGGTTAGCGGCTTGACCTCTCTGATCCCTGAGTCTCACAACCACCAAGTGGGCACAGAGCAGGCGGAGGTGGGGGTGAGTGTCGCCAGGAGTTACCTGGGGGAGATGTTTGAGGAGACAGCGAATGAGTGGAACTAATTTCCAAGCAAACACCAGAAAGGGCAGGCAGGCTTTGGGGTGTGGTTTTCAGCCACCCCTGCATGGTCCCACCCCTGCCTCAGCCTTGACCCTGATGCCAGCAGGCTTGAATCAGTCAAAGAGGTCAGGTGCCTGGGCCAGACACGGTGGCCCATGCCTGTAATCCCGGCACTTTGGGAGGCCGAGATGGGAGGATCGCTTCAGCCCAGGAGTTGGAGACCAACCTGGGCAACACAACAAGACTCCATCTCTCTAAAAAACTAAGAAATTAACTGGATGCAGTGGTGCACATCTGTAGTCCCAGCTACACGGAGGCTGAGGTGGGAGGATCGCTTAAGCCCAGGAGGTCGAGGCTGCAGTGAGCTATGATGGTGCCACTGCACTCCAGCCTGGGTGACAAAGTGAGACCCTGTCTCCAGAAAGAAAGAAAGAAAGAAAAAGGTCAAGTGCCTGTTAGTGCCTTCCTGCTCCTCTCTGGGCCTCAGTTTCCCCATATCTGTGCTCTGGGAAGACCACAGATCCTGCCCATGGGCTGCACTTGAAGAGAGAAAGGCTCAGTACTTGGCGACATCCGGCCCGCCCTGCGGCAGCCCAAGCCTGGGACAAAAAAGATTTAAAAATAAAGCATTGTAAATACCCGTGTTTCCTGCAAATAGAGCCAGACTCTGAATTCCCTGGCCTCCCGGGCAGCCAAGCCCAGACAATTTCTTGGAAAGGGATGGAATTCAGAGGACTGGTTTTTTAGTTTTTTGTGGGGGGACAGGGTCTCGCTCTGTCACCCATGCTGGAGTGCAGTGGTACCATCATAGCTCACTGCAGCCTTGACCTCCTGGGTTGGGGTCCTCCTGCCCCAGCCTCCCAAATAGCTGGAAATATAGGCGTGTACCACCACGCCTGGCTAATATGAAAAAAAAATTATTTTGTAAAGATGGGGGGGTCTCCGGATGTTGCCCAGGTTGGTCTCGAACTCCTGGCCTCCATTGATCCTCCTGCCTCAGCCTCCCAAAGCCCTGGGATTTCAGGCATGAGCCACCATGCCTAGCTCACAGACGGGTGTTCTTAATGCAGAGTCCTGGTCCCTGGGGTTCCTTTCTGGGATAGGGGGTGGAGGAATCCTGGAGGGCCCCGTGTGTCCCTGTGCACCTCAGTTCCTGGCTTCCGTGTGGGTCAGCGAGTGTGATAGGGTGTCTGTCACCGCCTGTCACAAGGGGTGAGATAGTGTGTGGGTCGGTGACAGAGAGAGTGTGCGGGTGATTTGGGAGGGTGTTAGGATGAAAGGAACTGTGTTTCTGGTGTCACCACACGGGGCTGGCCCTGAGCAAGGCAGGGTCTCCGTGTCCCCAGGTACGACGGGGTCTCTGTCCACGTGTGTGGGTGTTTCAGCTTGTGTGTCCCTGACTGTAATGGCTGTAGCTGGGCGTGGGTCCTCGCGTCCCCACCTCCTGTGTCCCGCCCCGCCCCGCACCTTGGCCCCGCCCCCACCTTGGCCCCGCCCCTAGCGTCTCCCCCCAATCCCAGAGGAAGAACCAAGTCTTTCAAGTTGCTGTTGCCGGGGCAACCGTTTTACAAGCGTCCACATGGTGGGCACATGTGTGTGTGTCCTGCTCTCCATGTGTCTGCTCGACCCCCGCCCCCATGGCCCCTAGCCGCGGCGGGGAGGGGGGCACAGGCGGTGTGGGGTGAGCGGGAGGCAGCCGAGAGGCAGCTGGTGACAGCTTAATGATGGAGGGCTGGGGTGGGGGTGGGCTCCTGGCCCGGCTGTGTGTGTGCAGGGGTAGCTGTGCCTCCCAGACGGGGCCCGGGGTGTGTGTGTGTGCGCTAACCGGTGCCAGGCAGCATGGGGGTGTGTAAGGATCTGCTAAGAGGGTGTGTGTCTGTGTGTGTGTGTCAGGGGCTGAGTGAACCCCAGGTCTGTGGGCATGAGTGTATTCAGAAGGGCGTGGGGTAAGGAAGGACGCCCGCAGGAGAGTGTACGCGTGTCCTTGTGAGATACCCGTGGAGGGGTTGTGTCAGCGTGTGTCTGCGTGTGAGGACCCGAGGGTGGGGCAGGGTGTGACTGTGCGGGAATGTCTGTGCTCACTAGGGCGTCTAGGTTTGTGTGAGAAGGAGTGAGAGGCCGGGCATGGTGGCTCACGCCTCTAATCCCAGCACTTTGGGAGGCCGAGGCGGGCGGATCACGAGGTCGAGAGATCGAGACCATCCTGACCAACATGGTGAAACCTCTCTACTAAAAATACAAAAATTACCTGGGCGTGGTGGTGCGCGCCTGCAATCCCAGCTACTTGGGAGACTGAGGCAGGATAATGCTTGAACCCGGGAGGCGAAGGTTGCAGTGAGCCAAGATTATGCCATTGCACTCCAGTCTGGGCGACAGAGCAAGACTCCGCCTCAAAAAAAAAAAAAAAAAAAAGAGAGAGATGGCAGGGGGTGTGACCCCACCAGGAACAAAGGTTTGAAGGTGTGTTTTTGAGGTCAGGTTGTATGTGTGTCACTGTGAATGGGTTCCTGGGAGTGAACATTTGGGAACACCCGTAATCCCAGACATTGGGACATCATTCCCCACTTGCCAGGCTTACTCACTTATTCACATTTACTCATTACTTATACAAGCTTATTCACACTCATTCAATCCCTTACTAGAACGCAGCGAAGAGCTACTAGTAATACCCTGTTACAAGTGGGGAAACTGAGGCATGGGGGGCTGGCCCAAGGCCACACAGAACACAGATCCCTGTTATCTTCCGTCCTAGATCTGGGAACAGGCTGCCACTTCTCTGACACAGGCCCGTTCTCTCGTCCCCCCACCCACAAACTCACATTCCAGCACGCATCCCGCGCACGTGCGCAGCACCGCGTGCATCAGCCCGCGTGCAGCAGGAGGCGAGGCTGCGTGAGTGTCCCCATCACCGCGCGCACTGCGCAGCCCCGCAAGTTGTACAGGCCCTTTGGGGGGACGCGCATGTGTTGGCGTTAGGGATCTTCTAGGAAGGCCTAATCTGCATGCGAACCCCCAGGCTGCTGCAATCAGAAAAATGCAGGCAGCCAGGGCGGGAGTAAGAAGGAGACCCCAAGAACCCAGGCGGCGGGAGCGAGAAACCAGAGCACCGGGGCCCCAAGAACGCAGGCGGCGCGGGGAGGAGTCTGCAGGGCGGGAGTTTCTCGGTCACCCTGCGGGGCGGGAACCCGGCCGCTGCAGTCCCAGCCCCGCCCATCCATCCCAGTCCCACCCCCCGAGTTAGCCCGGTGCCGCCAGGGGGCGCTGTGGGAGCGCGGAGCCGTCGGGGAGGAGTCCGGGTGGGTTTGGGTTCCCCGGCCCGCGAGCTTTAGTGCCAGGAGGGGGCGCCGGCGGGAGCTAGGAGCGAGAAATCCCTTGCAGGGCTCTGAGGCCACACTGGGGGGACTTGCTGCTTGATGGGGGGCGCTGAGGACAGCGGGTGTTGTCATCCGTCTGAGGGGAAGACTGCGTCTCAGTTCCCTGGAAGAGCTTTATTGGGAGGGGGCTTCTTCAGCTTCTGGGGAAGGAGGACGTGGGACAAGATTGGAGGGGGACACCCCGATCCTCAGTGGGGCGGGGAGAGCTGTATGCGGGGGCCACAGCTGTTGGGGTGGGGGCCATGGGTCTTAGTTCGCCAGAAGGGATCGGGGGGCCGTCTTGGGGCTTCGGATTTAGGCAAGAGGAGCGGTCGGGGATCCCCGGAATGAGGATGGGAAACAGCTAGTTGGGGGGGCGCCACTCTGGGGGCTTCCCTTCAGGGGCTTTCTTCGTGAAGGGACTTCTTGGCACCTCGTTCTCCAGCAGGGGACATGGGACCGGTTTGGGAGGTCTGGCAGAGAGGTCAGATCCTCGATAGAATGTAGGGGGCGCCGAGGGCCACAGGCACTGGCGTCGGGACAGCTGCGACTCTTAGACACTTTCGGAGGGGGTGTCTTGGGGTCCCGGCTTTCCCAAAGGGGCGCCGTCGGGGTTCCCGGGGCCGGAGGAGAAAGCCGTCTAAAGGGGGCTCTGTGGTTGGTTCCCGCGCCTCTGCCACCTGCGCTCCTCCGGTCCCCCTCCGGCGGGGACGGGGAGGG
>NW_012108696.1:3685327-3690056 GCF_000951045.1 Mandrillus leucophaeus
CGGCCGCCACTGACGGGTAGTCCGGCGCCCACAGCAGGTAAGCAAGGGGCAGGCGGGGCAGGTGGGGGGTAACGGGGTACGACGGGGACGACCCGCCCCATGGACGGGGCATGGAGGGTGCTGAGGACTCCGAATAGACCAGGGGATTCCCTCCTGCAGCAGAGCCAGCGGGTATATGAGGGAGGGGTCAGGGGGCGACAGGTCAGCGCGTGGGGAGGGGCGGGCGTGTGGAGCTAGATCCTAAGCGGCTCTCCAAGCCCGAATCCGGCCGCGGTGTCCTTGTCCGACGGGACGGGCGCAACCCTGCCTCCTAAGACCTCCGAGTGTGCATCTGAGGAAGGCACAGTACCCTCCCCAGAATTCCCTCCTCAGCCTCTAGGAGGGCGAGACCCAGACACCCCTTTAGCCATGTGGTCTCCAAGGGGCCGCTGGGGGGCTTCCGGATCCCTCAGAGCCCGGGCGGGGGGCTGCCGTCGCGGCCCAGCTGCGCGCAGAAGTAAACATCTGTCAGTGGCGCGTTCCCTGCTCGCCGCCGCCGCCGCCGGGGACACGGTGTCCTCCGGTGAGGGCCGGGCCCTCTGGTCTCCTGGAGCAGCCCGTTCAGCCACCAGAGGGCGTGAAACCCTTTGGAGTGAGGAGGGGGGGTCTCTTAAGGGCAAAGCCTGGATTTGAAGTGGGGGGAGGCTGTGCCTGCCTTTCCTGCTTTTTATAAAAGGTGTCTCCTGCAGGGGCATAGCCCCGAATTGTCCCAGGAGGTGGTCTGTGGATTAGGAGTCATTAGGCCCAAGGGGACTGCAGACAGGTTGGTGGGGAGGGGGGTGTGCTGGAGAGAGAAATGGCTCTCCCAGGGTGAATGCCACCACTGCCCCCTCCCCAGAACGCATCCGTCCTGCCCACAGGCCTGTGGTTACCTGCAGGGCTGGTCATTGGTCCAGATCTGCGGAGCGGGGCCAGGGGTTTAAGTCAGGGGGTTGCAGGAGGCCAGACCCCTGACTTTCCTCCCTCCTGCCTGTCTCCCCTGCCCTTTCCCTGTTCTCTACATCCTTGTCCCTGTTCCATGGCCCTCTTTGTCTGTCTCTGAGTGCCCCGGGCTGAGGAAGCCTGGCTGGGGTGTGACCGGCCTCAGAGGATGTCAGTGTGGGGCAGAATCCCACCCACACTGCCAGCTTCTCCCACCCCCAGCTTCTTGCCTTGGGGCCCTTTGGACACCCCTCTCTCCTCCCTTCATCCTCAGACTCCCGAGGTTCACAGCTCTGAAGCCACTCCACCCCCAGGGAGCTGCAAAAAGCTTCTTCTAGGGGTGCAGGGAAGAAAATAAAACATTCCCCTCTTCAACTGGGTACTGCTCTGAAATTCCACCATCAGCACTGGCCCCCTCGGGTTTCAGGCCTCAGCTTTCAGGGAGCGAACAGAGGATACAGCTTTTAAGAGTCGGGCAGAAGGGACTCAAAAAATTTGCAGCCGGGCATAACACAATCAAAAGATTGTTTTGACAAATGTGTGTCCGTGGCAACGGCGTGGTTGACTGGTGTCAGAGTTGTTGGGTGCTGTCCCTCAAGGGAGCCAGATTTAGACCCAGGGACACAGGGCTGGGGAAGCGCAGAGTGGGGATGGAGGGCTCTACCTCAAGGTAGGAGGATCAGAGAAGACTTCCTGGAGGAGGGGCCTCAGAGGTGGGGCTGTGAAGGATGAATAGGAGTTTTCTAAGTGGGAAAAAAAAAAAGCATTCCAGGAGGCGGGAATTGTGCATGCAATGATCTGGAGGCATGGAATAGTCAATGTGCCTTGGTGAGTGTGGGAGAGACTGTTCTAGAAGGTTGGCAGAGGAAGAACTGGGCTGGGGTACTCAAGGTTGTATCCCTGGAGGTAGGGGCTAAATACACAGATTGGAGAGGTGCAAGCTGTTAATGTATCTGGAGTCACTGGGCTGGGCTATCTTTGCTGGGGGGCTGTGGGTTTCCTCAGCGATGCATCTCCCTGGTCCTTCAAGGTGAGGCAGAGGCTCTGGGGCCTCAAGGTGGAGGTGGTGGCTGGGGCTCGGGGTTGGAGATGACAGGAGGCTCCCAAACCAGCCTTGCACTTGCAGGGCTGATAATGGCCTTGAAGGAAGCCTGAATAGGGAGTGGATGTGAATGGAGCATGTCTGCAGGAAGGGTCTCTCAGAGATGATGATGGTGGAATGGAGGGGTCTCCCTGTCAGATCCAAATGAAATCAGGCTTCGGGCGAGCCCTGGAAGAAATCAGACAGCGGGCCCAGCTTGCAGCGTGGCCCCCACTTCCCAAGTGGGGACACTGAGGCCCAGAGAGAGGGCACTGTTTGTTCTTAAATAGCACAGTGTGTCACGACCCAAGGCAAAATTTGAATTTGTGGAGATGGAAAAGATGATGGCTGAGTGCAGTGGCTCATGCCTGTAATCCCAACACTTTGGAAGGCCAAGGCAGGTGGATCCCTTGAGCCAAGGAGTTTCAGACTAACCTGGGCAACATAGCAAGACCCCATCTCTACCAAAAATACAAAAATTAGCCAGGTGTGGTGGTGTCCCCCTCTGGTCCCAGCTACTTGGGAAGCTGGAGTGGGAGGATTTCTTGAGCCCAGGAGGTCGAGGCTGCTGTGAGCTGAGATTGCGCCACTGCACTGCAGCCTGGGTGACAGCCTGGGTGACTCTGTCACCCTGTCTCAAAAGAAAAAAGACAAGATGATTGAGCTGACCTGTTTCCTGGGAAACTGAGGAGTGGTTCCCAGTCTCACCCAGTGTTAGGGTTTAACCTTCATCTGGGGTCTGTGCCTCAGTTTCCCTTTCCATCAGATGGCCAACGTCTTGTGGTGTCCTGGCCGCTCCCGGAGGACCCATGCCGCTCAAGCCACCTGCTGGGCCCTGTGCCAGCTGCTTAGCCATGCCAGGCCTCATTAGGCTGATCCTGTCATCCCACCCCGGGGACCCCCCTCCTGCCAGCTCCAGATGCCTTCGAGGCCAGCTCTGGGGCAGCCTGGCCAGCCCCAAGAGCCTGGTGTGGTCAAGGTGGCAACTATATAGCCAACCACAGAGGGCCAGGGCCAGAAACGGTGGGCCTAAGAAGCTGGCACACACATGCTCCCCAGCCTCCCTTCCCAGACGCAGCTGGGTGGCGGGTGCAGGAAGAGAGAGCTCCAGGCGCCGGTGGGGGACTGCGGGACACTGACCCTGCAGGCCACAGGGCCCTCGTGACTTCCCACCTCATCTCCCTGTGCTGTCCCCTGGCTCCTGGAGCTCCAGCCACACTGGTCGTCTCGAACAGGCACGGTCCTGCCTCCGAGCCTTTATATGTGCAGCTCTCTGCCTGGAACACACTTTCCAGATCTTCAATGTTGGCTTCTCTACTGTCATTCAGGTGTCAGCTCAAATGCTTCCTCTTCTGAGAAGCCCTCCTTGACTCCCCAGTCTAGAAGCAGCCTCTAGTCACTATGGCTTCATCCTGAGTTTTTTTGTTTTTTTTTCCCAAGACAGGGTGTTGCTCTGTCGCCCAGACTATAGTGGCGCAATCATAGCTCATTGCAACCTCTACCTCCTGGACTCAAGTGATCCTCTTGCGTCAGCTTCCCGAGTAGCTGGGACTACAGGTGCATGCCACCAAGCCCAGCTAATTTAAAATTTTTTTTTGTAGAGACGGGGATCTCACTGTGTTGCCCAGGCTGGTCTCAAAATCCTGGGCTCAAGCGATCCTCCCGCCTCAGCCTCCCAAAGTGCTGGGATTCCAGGCATGAGGCACTCTGCGCCCAGCCCTATCCTGGTTTCTTCTTGTTGTTGTTTTCATGCTCTTGACATCTAATTACCTTGTTTATTTCATATTTATTATCTGCCTCCTTGACTGGATGGTGAGTTTTTCGGGGAGGGGCCCAGGGTAGCCTTGGTTACCACTGAGTCCCTGGTCCCCAGCCAGGCCCTGGCACACCGTAGGTGCTCAATAAGTGTTTGTCAGGTTAATTCGTGTGCTGGAGGCAGAACCCAGCCTGGCAGTCAGGACTTTCTGCCATTGGGGCCTTTTACTTGCTGGGTCTGCCCTCCTGTGTGTCTTTAAGAAAATCTCGTACCTCCCTGGGTCTCAGTGCCACTGTTCTCTCCAACAGCAGGGCCTAAGCCCCTCTCTCACCTCTCCTCTTGTTAACACAGGCCAGGAGGTTCCCAGGCAGTAGTTGTGGACTCTGGGAGAGAACAAGTTTGGAGTTGGATCCAGGTTCCAATCCCAGCTCAGACACTTAATACTTTTAATTAAAAACATTTTTTTTCTTTTGTAAAGACAGGGTCTCGCTATGTTGCCCAGGCTTGTGTTGAACTCCTGGCCTCAAGCCCTCCTCCCGCCTTGGCCTCCCAAAATGCTGTGATTATAGGCGTGAGCCACCACGACCGGCCTCAGCCACTTGCTTGCTGTGTGCCCTTGAACAAGCTACTTCTCTGCACCTCAGTTTCCCCACGTGGAAAACAGGGCTAGTAATAATAGCATGTTTTTCAGGGAATGTGGGAGAATTAAATGTAGGGAAAGACAGTCATCACAGTGTCTGCCTTTAAACAAATGGAATAGCCAACACTGCTGGGTGTTACTATTATTGGTGGTGTTATTGTTGTTGTCAGACAGGTCAGAAAGCACGTGGTTAAGAATATGGAGGTGGCCGGGCGCGGTGGCTCAAGCCTGTAATCCCAGCACTTTGGGAGGCCGAGACGGGCGGATCACAAGGTCAGGAGATCGAGACCAT
>NW_012108696.1:3690462-3691483 GCF_000951045.1 Mandrillus leucophaeus
GTCAGGAGATCGAGACCGTCCTGGCCAACATGGTGAAACCCCGTCTCTACTAAAAACACAAAAATTAGCTGGACATAGTGGTGCGTGCCTGTAATCCCAGCTACTTGGGAGGCTGAGACAGGAGAATCGCTTGAACCCAGGAGGCGCAGGTTGCACTGAGCTGAGATCGCTCCACTGCACTCCAGCCTGGCAATAGAGCGAGACTCCATCTCAAAAAACAAACAAAAAAGAAAAATAATATATAGGTTATCGGTGGGGTGTGGCGGCTCACGCCTGTAATCCCAGCACTTTGGGAGGCTGAGGCAGGAGGATCACTTGAGGTCAGGAGTTCAAGACCAGCCTGGCCAACATGTTGAAACCCTATCTCTACTAAAAGTACAAAAAAATTAGCTGGGCCTGGTGGTGCACGCCTGTAGTCCCAGCTACTCGAGAGGCTGAGGCAGGAGAATCGCTTGAACCTCAGAGGTGGAGGCTGCAGTGAGCCGAGATCGTGCCACTGCCCTCCAAAGCGAGACTTTTGTCTTGGAAAAAAAAAAAAAAAATAGAGGTTATGCAGCCATTGATTGGATAATAGAAGAAAAAATAATGTGCAGGGAGGAGTGTTGGAAGTGAGCCTCTGAGGAATGAGTAGGAGTTTGCTGACCACCTGTGTTCAAATCCCAGTTCAACCGCTTAAGTTGTTTGAGCAAGTTACTTCACTTCTCTGGACTTCTGTTTTCCTGCCTACCAAACTGGGATAAAATAGTCCATACCTTGGTACAAGTTACTACATGTAAAGTGCTTTGAATGGCACTAATAGTGTTGTTCATGAATGTTAGTTTCAATTATAATTATTATCATTATTATTATTAGAGACAGAGTCTCGCCCTGTCACCCAGGCTGGAGTGCATTGGAGCGATCTTGGCTCACCGCAACCTCCGTGATCAAGTGATTCTCCTGCCTCAGCTTCCCGAATAGCTGGGACTGGTGGAATGCACCACCACACCTGGCTAGTTTTTTCTTTTTCTTTTTTTTTTTTTTT
>NW_012108696.1:3696073-3700857 GCF_000951045.1 Mandrillus leucophaeus
CCCGGCTAATTTTTTTGTATTTTTAGTAGAGACGGGGTTTCACCGTGTTAGCCAGGATGGTCTTGATCTCCTGACCTTGTGATCCACCTGCCTCAGCCTCCCAAAGTGCTGAGATTACAGGCATGAGCCCCCACATCCGGCCCAGTTATTATTATTATTATTTTACCACTAGTATGATCACAAAGGAGCCACCATACTCCTCCCTAGAAACCACTATTCCTGACCATCCAGCGCTCAGCTTCACTTTGGCAAAGACAGACCCAGAGTCCCTCAAGACAAGCTCATGGGCCGGGACTTGATGTCCAGGGTAGCAGGGAGCCAGCGATAGTTCTAGCAGTTGGGCAGCACTCAGTTTCTGTGCTGGGGGAAGAAGAGGAGAGGCTGGACCTCTTCCCCTGGCCCCACCCAACACAAAAAGCCGCCCCCTAGGTTGGCCTCTGGCCCCTCAGACGCAGCATCGGAACCAGCTGTGCTCACCAGATGTTCCTGGTTTGCCCCCAGATGTGTGTCGCCAGCTTGCGGCTGTCCTGGCCGCCTCATCCCCCCATGGGGTGGGCCCAGGCCCTGGGGCCCTCTGAGGGAGGGGGCACATTTTTGTGGGCTGTGGAATTTGTTTTGTGTTTTGCAGAATCACTGAGTCTTGCCTCGAGAGGCCCAGACCCCTGGCCAAGTCTTGCCCCTCATGGGGCCTCAGTTTCCCCATCAGTGGAACCTCAGGGAACTTCCAGAGGCCATCTAGGAACAGGAGACCAGGAGGCTGCCCTAGGAACAGACCCAGCTGTGAGCCCTCAAGCTGTCAGCACTTGGGGAAAACAGAGGCACAGGCGCACAAGCACGTGTATGCCGTGGCGTTCACACACACAGGCACTTCCTCACTGGCATATGCTGGCTTCACAGCCTGGCATCCTCTGCCCGTGGGCAGTGGCAAGAGCCCAAGAGCCACTTGGTCAAGCTCTTCCAGGTCCTCCCTGGCTTTCCCACAGTGCTGGGTGGCACCCTTCATGCCCTATTGAAGATGGGAGGCCAGGCATGGTGGCTCACACCTGTAATCACAGCACTTTGGGAGGCAAAGATGGGAGGATCGCTTGAGACCGGGAGTTTGAGACCAGCCTGGGCAACATGGCGAGACTTTGTCTCTATTAAAAAAAAAAACTTTTGGCCGGGCGCGGTGGCTCAAGCCTGTAATCCCAGCACTTTGGGAGGCCGAGACGGGCGGATCACGAGGTCAGGAGATCGAGACCATCCTGGCTGAACATGGTGAAACCCCGTCTCTACTGAAAATACAAAAAACTAGCCGGGCGTGGTGGCGGGCGCCTGTAGTCCCAGCTACTCGGAGGCTGAGGCAGGAGAATGGCGTAAACCCGGGAGGCGGAGCTTGCAGTGAGCCCAGATCGCGCCACTGCACTCCAGCCTGGGTGAGCAGAGCGAGACTCTGTCTCAAAAAAAAAAACAAAAAACAAAAAACTTTTTTTTATTCTTAAAAAAACAGATGGGGGCTGGGCACAATGGTTCACACCTATAATTCCAGTACTTCTGGGAGGCTGAGGTGGGCGGCTCACCTGAGGTGAGGAGTTTGAAACCAGCCTGGCCACCATGGTGAAGTATAAAAGTTAGCCAGGCACAGTGGCACACACCTGTAGTCCCAGCTACTCGCGAGGCTGAGACAGGAGAATCGCTTGAACCCGGGAGCCAGAGGTTGCAGTGAACCGAGATTGCGCTACTGAACTCCAACCTGTGTGAGAGAGTGAGACTCCGTCTCAAAAGAAAAAATACAAAAATTAGCCAGGCGTGGTGACAGGCACCTGTAGTCCTAGCTACTTGGGAGGCTTAGGCAGGAGAATGGCTTGAACCTGGGAAGCAGAGGTTGCAGTGAACTGAGATAGCACCATGGCACTCCAGTCTGGGCAACAGAGCCAGACTCTGTCTCAAAAAAAAAAAAAAAAAAAGGAGAAACTGAGTCACAGGAGGACCAGGAGTGAAGTGGAGAGGAAGGAGAAGTGTGTGCAGGGCAGCACCCCCACAGGCAAAATTGTGCAGACTTGGGACCTGCAGCAAGCTCACGCCTCTGTAAACTGAATGCTCGAAGTCAGCCCCGTGCCCTGCAAACACTTAGCCCAAGATGTCCCTCTAGAAACTCCTATCCAGCAAAGACAGTCATGGGCACAGACACCATGCTCACAGGGCTAGGCAAGAGGAAGGGACCCATGGCTTGGGGGTGGCCGAGATGGGTAGCAGGGAAGGGTTTCTGGTGGAGGGGCTGTAGGAGCTAGGGCTTTCAGGGTAGAGTAGGAGTTTGCCAAATTAAGATAGACCTCAATTCCAGGCCTCCCCAAGATTAGAAGAGATGCCTACATGGAGAGAGGTCCTCCGCTTCTTCCTCTCTCAGGTGCCACTCTTTGAGACTGGGAGTTCTGTAGGACAGGCTTTTATCCCTGGGACTGGGTGTGCCCGGCAGGTGTCCCCTGGGAAGTTCGGTGCAAAGGGATGTGGGGGTGCCAGGGCGTTGGCTATGCATAAAGATAATGAGCAACATTTCCTGGCATCACCAAGGAAGGTGCCAGAAACACACACCCTTGGGCTGGCTGTCTGTTGCTTGGATTGATTGGAAGGGCCTGTGTAGCTGTGCGACATTGAGCTGCTCATTGCTTCTCTCTGAGTCCATTTCCCTTCCTTCCCCAGCTCTGGGGATTGTGTGGCCTCCAGCTAGAAATGGAGGTCTGTCCTAGGTCCTTCTTGCTGCAACTCACACTGCTACGGACCGCCCCCTCCACTGAGGAAGGAAGGAGGCTTCTCTCCCTCCAGGCAATGCAGGTTCTTCAAGATCTCTACCTTTTCTCCAGGACTGGGAAGGGACCTCTGGCCAGGCCCTGCACAGGCAGTGTTGACAGCACGCGAGATCCCCACGGGGTGGACGTGGGCGGTGGTCAGGGTGGGGCCATTCCCTCCTGAGTCCCCCAGCCCCCTCTGCCTCCCCTCCTCTCACTCTCCGCCCACTGTGTCTGTGCCCCCTGGAATGTTTGCAGCTGTGGGCGTTGGTGGCGTGTTCACCTGTGCACCCCTGCGTGTGTGAGTGTGTGGCCAGGAGGAGGGGTCTTGGGGACCTTGGCCAGAGCACAAATGACAATAGATGTTCTTGTACCTACAAGTGTGTGTCTCTGTGAGACCAGCATACCACGTGTGAGTGGGGGAAACCTCAGTGTGTGTGAGTGGGATCATACTTGAGTGTGAGTGTGAAAACACCCTAGTGTGAGACTGTGGGATTGTTCAAGTGTGTGAGTGTGCAAACACCAGCACGTGGATATAACGTTTCAGCACAAGTGTGAAAGCACCCAAGTGTGTGAGTGTGATTTTTTTCTTTTTTGAGACGAAGTCTTGGTCTGTCACCCAGGCTGGAGTGCAGTGGCACGATCTTGGCTCACTGCAACCTCCACGCCTTGGGTTCAAGCAATTCTCCTGCCTCACTTACTCTCCCTAATAGCTGGGATTACAGGCATGCACTACCATACCCGGCTAATTTTTGCAGTTTTAGTAGAGACAGGGTTTCACCATATTGACCAGACTGGTCTCGAATTTCTGACCTCCAGTGATCCGCCTGCCTCAGCCTTCCAAAGTGCTGGGATTACAGGCGTGAGCTGCTGTGCCTGGCCAATGGTGTCTTTTAAAAATTTATTATTTTCTATTTCTGTAGAGATGGGGTCTTACTATATTGTCCAGGCTGGTCTCGAACTGGGCTGAGGCGAATTCCCCGCCTCAGCCTCCCAAAGTGCTGGGATTATAGGCGTGAGCCACTGAGCCTGGCTGTTTCACCAGTATTTCTGCTAACGTCCTCTCTCTGTCCCAGGGCCCATCCAAGATCCCAGATGACATTTAGCGATCCCCTTTCCTTTGGCCCCTCCAATCTGAGACTCCTCCTCCATCTGTCCTTGTCCTTCATGACCTTGACTCTTTTTGTCTGTTCTCTTCTCATCTTCTTTTATTTTTTTCCTTTTGCAATGGAGTCTCACTCTGTCGCCCAGGCTGGAGTGCAGTAGTGCAATCTCAGCTCACTGCAACCTCCGCCTCCCAGGTTCAAGTGATTCTCCTGCTTCAGCCTCCTGAGTAGCTGGGATGACAGGCATCTGCCACCACGCCCGGCTAATTTTTTTTTTTGTATTGTTAGTTGAGACGGGGTTTCACCATGTTGGTCAGGCTGGTCTCAAACTCCTAACCTCAAATGATCTGCCTGCCTCAGCCTCCCAAAGTGCTGGGATTACAGGCGTGAGCCACCATGTCCGGCCTTGTCTTGTCTTTTCTTTTCTGAGACAGGGTCTCCCTATATTGTCCAGGTTGGTCTCAAACTCCTGGCCTCAAGCCATCCTCCTGCCTTGGCCTCCCAAAGCGCTGGGATCAAAGGCATGAGCCACCTTGCCCGGCCAGTGATAGTGTTTTGAATGAAGGTGGAAGCATCCAAGTGTGTGAGTGGGTCATGTTTGAGTGTGACTGTGAAAACGCCCTAGCGTGTGAGCGTGATGTATTCAAATGTGAGTGTGAGAACACACTAGGGCATTCACGTGGCAGTGTTCTGGTATGTGGGTGTGATTGTGTTAGAATATGTGAGCCTGGAAACATCTGAGTGTACATGGGATCATGTTTGGGTGTAAGTATGAAAATACTGGCTGGGTACAGCGGATCACACCTGTAATCCCAGTGCTTTGGGAGGCTGAAGCGGGAGGATTACTTGAGGCCAAGAGTTCGAGACCTGCCTGAGCAACACAGTGAAACCCCATTTCTAAAAAAAAAAAAAA
>NW_012108696.1:3701007-3702058 GCF_000951045.1 Mandrillus leucophaeus
AGGCAGGAGGATCACTTGAGCCCAGGACTCAGAGGTTGCAGTGAGCCGAGGTTGCACCACTGCACTCCAGCCTGGGCAACAGAGTAAGGTTCTGTCAAAGAAAGAAAGAGAGAGGGAAGGAGGGACAGAGGGAAGGAGGGAGGGAGGGAAGGAGAAAGAGAAAGAGAGAGAAAGGAAGGAAGGAAGGAAGGAAGGAAGGGAAAGAAAGAAAGGAGGGAAGGGAGGGAGGGAGAGGGAGGGAGAAAGAGAAAGAAAGAAAGAAAAAGAGAAGGAGGGAAGGAAGGGACAGACGGAGGGAGAGAAAGAGAAAGAGAAAGGAAGGAAGGGAGGGAGGGAGAGAGAGAAAAAGAAAAAGAGAAGGAAGGAAGGGAGAGAGAGAGGAAGGGAGGGAGGGAGACAGAGAGAGAGAAGAAAGAAAGAAAGAAAAAGAAGACAGGCAGGCAGGCAGGCAAGTGTGAGTGTCGTCGTGGTCCAATGTGTGATTGTGTTTGAATGCGTGTGGAAAAATCCAAGTGTGTGTGCATGAGTGTGAAAACACCCCAGAATGTGCGTGTAACCCTGTTTGAGTGTGAAAGTGTGAAAACAGTGAATGTGGGAGTGTTTTGTTTTGTTTCATTTCGAGACGGAGTCTCACTCTGTCACCCAGGCTGGAGTGCAGTGGCGTGATCTCAGCTCACCGCAGCCTCTGCCTCCCGGGTTCAAGCGATTCTCCTGCCTCAGCCTCCCGAGTAGCTGGGATTACAGGCGTGCACCGCCATGCTCGGCGCTAATTTTTTTTCTTTTTTGAGATGGAGCCTCTCTGTGTCGCCCAGGCTGGAGTGCAGTCATGAGATCTTGGCTCACTGCAACCTCCACCTCCCAGGTTCAGGTGATTCTCCTGCCTCAGCCTCCCGAGTAGCTGAGCTTACAGGCGCCCACCACCATGCCCGGCTAATTTTTGTATTTTTAGTAGAGACAGGGTTTCATCATGTTGGCCAGGCTGGTCTCGAACTCCTGACCTCAGGTGATCCACCCACCTCGGCCTCCCAAAGTGCTGGGATTACAGGTGTGA
>NW_012108696.1:3706143-3707230 GCF_000951045.1 Mandrillus leucophaeus
AACCTGACCAACATGGTGAAACCCCATCTCTACTAAAAATACAAAAAATTAGCTGGGCGTGGTGGTGCATGCCTGTAATCCCAGCTACTCGGGAGGCTAAGGCAGGAGAATTGCTTGATTGAACCTGGGAGGTGGAGGTTGCAGTGAGCTGAGATTGTGTCATTGCACTCCAGCCTGGGCAACAAGAGCGAAACTACGTCTCAAAAATAAAAATAAAAAATAAAAATTGGCTGGGTGTGGTGGTGTGGCACGTGCCTGTAGTCCCAGCTACTCAGGAGGCTGAGGCAGGAGAATCGCTCAAAAAACAAACAACAACAACAACACAAAAAAACAAACAAAAAAATTACTTAGGCATGGTGGCACGTTCCTGTAATCCCAGCTACTTGGGAGGCTGAGGCAGGAGAATCACTTGAACCCAGGAGCTGGAGGTTGCAGTGAGCTGAGATTGCACCATTGCACTCCAACCTGGGCAACAGAGTGAAACTGCATCTCAAACAACAACAACAACAACAACAACAACAAAAGAACACACACAAAGGAATGAAGGGGATGGGTTTGACATCTGACAAAATGCTGCTGCTGCCATCTGCTTCCACAAAACCTCAGGAATTGAATGTCCTGCCCATGGCCCACACAAGGCCCTGCATGAGCTGCTCCATCCCCTTCCCAACCTCCCCTCCTCTCTCTCTTCCCCTGCTCACTCTGCTCAAGACACACAGGTCTCCTCACTGTTCCTCAAACACGCCAGGTGTGGGCCTGCCCCAGGGCCTTTGCACAGGCAGTGCCTCTGCCTGGAACACCTGCCCCCAGATTTTCTTATGACTGACTTCTTACACTTGGGTCTTAGTGCATGCGTCACCTCCTCAGGGAGGGCCCCCCTGCCCACTCCCAGTGAATCTAGGCCCATTCATGACAGTCACCTTGTTTATTATGCACTAACTGTATACTAAGCCCAGAGACTTCAACTGTGGTCTCTTTTTCATCCTCCCAATAAACCCATCCATCCATCCATTCACTCAGACATGAAACTCTGGACCCTCCAATTCAGAATCTGGGCCACCCAGTGCCTAGCTTTTTTTTTTTTTTT
>NW_012108696.1:3707280-3708039 GCF_000951045.1 Mandrillus leucophaeus
GAGTGAGATGGCTGGGTGTGAATGAGTGAGAAGACTGGGTGTGAATGAGTGAGATGGCTGGGTGTGAATGAGATGGTGGGCACACAAGTGTAAGCCTGCAGGTGTGCTGTGTGAGATGGGGGATCTCGCTATGTTGCCCAGGCTGGTCTCAAACTCCTGGGCTCTGGCAGCTGTGGGTGCTGGCAGCATGTTCACCTGTGTACTCCTGTGTGTGTGGCCAGGAGGAGGGGTCTCAGGGTGCAGATGATGACCTGGGCTAGATTGCAAATGACAGTGGGCACTCCTGTACCTACAAGTGTGTGTCTCTGTGCAGATGCACAGGTACAGATGCCTCCCCAGGCGAGGGCCTCTGGGACACAGGCACATGCATTGTGCACACCCAGCCCCCTCCCTGTGCCCTCCGCCACACCCACATCACCCCCACCTGGTCGCGTCCGTGCCAGAGACAAACCAGTTAGGTGACCCCCGAGAACAGAGAGGCCCATTGTTCATGGCTGCTAATCAGCCCTGCCTGCTGGGCCCCCTCCGCCGATGGCCCCCCGATTTCCTGCCCTCCACCAGAGCTCTAGGTGGGGAGAGTCTGAAGCTCCAAGGCCTCCGGGGGGTCCTGTGACCAGGCCATGCTGGGGCTAGGCCCTTGGTAGAAACAGACCACCACAGCCCAAGGCTTGTTCTAGTCCAATGGGGAAACTGAGTCACACCACTCTAAGACTTGAATGTGTGGACAAGCAGGGTAGAGGGGGTCCAGAGAGGTCCAGG
>NW_012108696.1:3709699-3711310 GCF_000951045.1 Mandrillus leucophaeus
TTTTTTTGAGACGGTGTTTCACATTGTCACCCAGGCTAGAGTGCAGTGGTGTAATCTCAGCTCACTGCAACCTCTGCTTCCCGGTTTCAAGTGATTCTTCTGTCTCAGCCTCCCAAGTAGCTGGGATTACAGGTGCATGCCACCTCACCCAGCTAATTTTTGTATTTGTAGTAGAGCTGGGGTTTCACCATATTGGCCAGGCTGGTCTTGAACACCTGACCTCAGGTGATCCGCCCTCCTTAGCCTCCCAAAGTGCTGGGATTACTACAGGCATGAGCCACCTTACCCGGCCAGCCTAGCTTCTTTGTGTTAATTAATTAATTAATCATTCAGCAAATGTCTATGAGCGCCTATTCTGTGCCACTGACCCAGCTGGGCTGGCCCTGGGGGAGAATCAACTTCCCCTGCAAATTCACTCTCATCAGATAGATCCCCAGGCTGGTCTAGGATTTGTTTAGACGCCCTCATGTTGGGGAGCTCATTCCTTACTAAGAATAACCACCACCAATACCAAAGAGTCTCAAGCACCAGCAATAGTGGTGAGGCAAGTTCTCGGGGTGACTACAGCATCTGCTCCCAAGCCCAGCCCATATGGTGTGTGCTGTGTCAAAGAACCTGCGTTCGAATCCCATGTCCTTTTCTAGCCCTTGGACAAGCCCCTACCCATTTTGTGCCTCGGTTTGCCTAGCTGTAAAATGGAGATAGTAATGCCTCTCTCGTGGGCTCAGCACCGGGCCTGTTACACAGCTGGTGCTTAATAAATGTATCTTGTTACTTAAGATCTGGTGTGTGGAGCTCCTGTGGTCCCCATCCATGGGGGTGAGCAGTGTAGAGAAGGGGTGGTTCGAGTTTCTGCGCATCAGGACACGGGGCGCAGTCCATGCAAATGAAATGTGAATCCCACGCAAACAAATCTATGCGCGGTGCAGGGCAGCGCGCAAAGCTGGAGGTACAAGGTGCATGCACGGCGGGGGGGGCACCTGGGGATCACGAGCCGAGCCCAGGCCCGGAGGCGCTGACCCACATCCAACCCGGCTTTCAGCGCTCGGTGTAAATGTTTACACCTGGCCGGCTGCCAGGCTCCTTGCCACCCCACACTAGGCAGCCGGGAGGGGGAATGTAAACTCGGGCTAGGGGCCGTGGGACGCTGGGGAGGAGCCCAGACAGCATCGGGTGTGGTGGGTGTGTACATGTGAGTTATTAAATGCTGACTACATGCAGTGAGAAGGATGCCACCAGGCACTCACAGCACCCAGTGCCCGAATGGGGAAAGCTCAGGGCATTGCTGGGGGCCCACTAGCGCCCTTGCACCAGCCAGAGGTTGAAGTGAATAGGGTAGGCAGTCATAGAAGGCTTCCTGGAGGAGGGGCCCTCCAAGCTGAGATTGCAAGGTGAGTGGGAGCTAGGTACAGTGGCTCATACCTGTAATCCCAGCTCTTTGGGAGGCCAAAGTGGGAGGATCACTTGAGCCCAGGAGTTTAAGACCAGGCTGGGCAACATTGTGAGACACCCCTCTCTATTAAACAAAAAAAAAAAAAATTAAAAAAAAAAATTAAAAATTAGCCAGGCATGGTGGCTCACGCCTGTAGTCAATCCTAGCTACTAGGGAGG
>NW_012108696.1:3712145-3713300 GCF_000951045.1 Mandrillus leucophaeus
GCGGAGGTTGCAGTGAGCTGAGATCACACCACTGCACTCCAGCCCGGGCAACAGAGCGAGACTCCATCTCCAAAAGAAAAAGAGAAAATGAAAAAGAAAGGGGAGTGGCAGTGGGGAGGGAGGGAAGAAGTGTTCTCCAGGGAAAGACCTGTCTGTGCAAAAGCCCGGAGCTGGGACTCAATGTCCGGGGCAGCTCTGGTCCATTGCTAACTACTTCTGGGCCTGCTTATCCATCTGGATGGGAAACAGGCTCAGAGAGGGGCAGAGTCAATGGAGGACACCAGCGTGTAGGGAACAGTGTCAGCCCCGGATTCCTGCCTCCAGACGATCCTAACCACCACCCTCCCCGCGCCCTTGTCCTACAGTGCCACCTGCCGGGAATGACCTGTCCTCCTTTCACTCTTCCCCCTGGCTCCTCAGCTGCAGTCTCTCCGGCCTCCTCGCTGTTCCTGGGATACGCCACGCTCAGTCCAGACTCGGGGCCTTTGCACTGGCTGTGTCCCCTGCCTGTGATGTCATTCTTCTCTGCCTGGTCAACTCCTACCTTTGTTCAAGTCTGGACCCTGTCATCGGCTCCTCAGGAAGGCACTCCGGGACCCCCAGATGGGGGTGGTTCCCTGTGACTCCTGGCACGGAGCCCAACCCCTTCCTTGTTCAATGGTTCCTTGAGGGACCATTCCCATGTGATTATCGACCATTTGGCAGGCGTTGTTCAAAGTCAAAGGCCCCACACTGAGTCCTGGCCCAGCGCCCTGCGCCTGTTCGTTGCTGGAGGGACAGACAGGGGGCGTGTGGCGGACCATCCTGTGCCCGCAGGCTGAGGATGCAGCGCTGGAAGGCGGCAGCCTTGGCCTCAGTGCTCTGCAGCTCCGTGCTGTCCATCTGGATGTGTCGAGAGGGCCTGCTTCTCAGCCACCGCCTCGGACCCGCGCTGGTCCCACTGCGCCGCCTGCCTCGAACCCTGGACACCCGGATTGCCCGCCTGGCCCAGTGTAAGCTCCTCCTCTGTGTGGGGTCAGATACCCCCAATGTAAGGGGTAGAATTTCAGGCAGTGAAGTGGGAGGTGGCGGGGGTCGTAAGTTTTTAAAAGATAGTGCCAGCCGGCCAGGCGCAGTGGCTCACACCTGTAATCCCAGCACCGTGAGGCGGGCGGA
>NW_012108696.1:3714930-3716775 GCF_000951045.1 Mandrillus leucophaeus
TACAAAAAAATTAGCCGGGCGCGGTGGCGGGCGCCTGTAGTCCCAGCTATTCGGGAGGCTGAGGCAGGAGAATGGCATGAACCCGGGAGGCGGAGCTTGCAGTGAGCCGAGACTGCACTACTGCACTCCAGCCTGGGCGACAGAGCGAGATTCCGTGTCATTAAAAAAAAAAAAAATGATTATTCATTGTTGATATGGAATTCAGATTTAGCCGGGCATCTGTATTGTATCTGGCAAGCCCACAAATGTCTGTTTCCATGCACCCCTCTAGGGTTGGGCATGCCCCTAACTAACCCCCCAGCACAGTCCCGGCCACTCCAGTCCTGCTCCATGGCTTTAAGAACACGGACTAGGTTGCTCAGTCATCGGCCACCCCCCCGCACCGACTTCCCACCCTCTCAGCCCCAGGCAAGACAGAGATCATGCAAGCTTCATGGAACAGACAGGGCAACTGAGGCCTGAGGTTGCAAGTGGCGAAAGTGGCAGAGTCAGGCTCTGAGGCTGGGTTTGTCTTGTTTCTGAGACCCCCTGTGGGAACAGACATCTCCTCCCCTACCAAACCCCAGGAGACAGACAGCCCCTCCTTCCCCAGGGCCACCCAGAGGCTCATTCTTTTGACAGCCAGGTGCACCAGCCCTGGGGGCAGGTGGGGACTAAACTCAAGATTTCCTCTCCTAACCACAAGCGTGACTGCCACCTGCTCTGGGGCTGGGAGTCCCCTGCCTTCTGGTCCGCCAGTAGCGCTGCCTGTCATTCCAGCGTCTGCACTTCTCTCCTGGGGCTTCGGAGTTTGGGGGTGGAGCCAGCGCTTGGGTAATAAATTTAGGCTGCCAGGCCCTGGGAATCGGTGACTTGGGCACCTCCTGACGAGTGTGGGAGAAGGCGGCTGGACCTGGGCCAAACTTGGGTGAACGGTGAAGGCAGGAAGAATGTCCTTTAAGCCCATCTCTCTCGGCCACCTGGTAATGATGTGATCTTGGGATGGTCCGTTTTGTCACCTGTCACATGGGGGTGGCCCTGACAGTAGCTGCTGTCACTCCATGGAGTGGGGGCCCCACACAGGCCTCGAATGCAGTAGGCTGCAGTACCTGCTGCTCCTCTGCATTCTGAGAAACCCACCCCGATTTGTTTCTTGGATAGGGAAACTGAGGCTCCACTGCACAGTGGGGCAGCGGCGATGGAGGGAGTCTGAAAAACCCGGAAACTCAGAGCAAACGTCAGGGCCTGAAGAAGGGGCTCTAGAGATAGAGACCTATGACAGCCTCACTAAAGAGGGATGGGGCATGGGAAGCAGCACCCCCGTGCTGCCCAGAGAGGGTGCACCAGTGTCCTGGGGCAGCCCAGCATAAGGGCGGGGTCCATATAGATTTGCGATGGAGGATGAGGAGAGTGGAGCAACAATGGGGTGAGACAGGGGCCCAGAGGAGGTGAGTTAGAGACCGCGGTCAGCTTAGCTCAAGGTGAGACGGGCTGGAAAGGAGCCCAGAAAGGATGAACCAGGTTCTGGGCAGCCAATATAGGCTCAGGGTTCAGAAAGGGGTGCTGGACCAGCGTAGGGGTGTATGTACGTGCCCTCCAGTGCCGCCCAGAGAGGGTGCATGAGCAGTTCAGCAAGAGGGTGTGAAAATTTGGGATCTGGGAGTGAGACGAGAAGCCGTCCAGGTCTGGCGTCCCAGCAAGGGTCTTCGTTTGCAGGGGTACAGCGAGGGTAGGGGGCTCCCTCCCCCATCCCTTGCACCCACTGACCCGCCTCCTTTCTCTTCCTCCCCTCGCAGACCGTGCACTGCTGCAGGGCGCCCCGGATGCGGTGGAGCTGCGCGAGCTGACGCCCTGGGCTGGGCGACC
>NW_012108696.1:3717350-3720120 GCF_000951045.1 Mandrillus leucophaeus
ACCGGCCGGCCCCGCGACAGACTGCGCGTGCGTAGAGCACGCCAGCGCGGCCCCGGGACTCTCGCGATAACTGTACTGAGATAAAGTGTGGGAACTCGAACTGGCTGGTGATTCACCCTCGGCTAGGGGCTCGCGGGTGGCTCGCGTCGCTGTCTCCGCCGGGAAAGCGGGGACCAGTGGGGGGCCCAGCTGCAGGGTGGTGGGAGGATGCCGTTTGCTTTGGGGGAAGGGTAGATGCAAAGTGGCTCCAGTTTATGGCAGACAAAAAGGAAAAATGGGGTGAATGGGGCTATGTTGGCAGGGACCGTCTTTCCTGCCTCCCTACGGGTCCCTCTGCCCGTCCCGAGCGTGTCCCGGTCCGTACCTCTTTCCTGTGTGGGTTTCTGGGGAGGGGGAAGGGGAGCTACGCTCCGGATGAAGAGACCGAGGTCTAGGTGGACCCAGTTTCCCCAGCTTGTTCCCTGCCGCACCTCCCTTCCCCAGCTTATTCCCTTCCGCAGTGTGGGCTTCTGGGATGAAGAGTCTGAGGTCTAGGTGGACCCAGTTTCCCCAGCTTGTCCCCGACTGCACCTCTCTGCTGTGTAGACTCCTGGAGAGGGGGAAAGGGAACCACACTGGGGGTGAGGAGCCTGAGGTCCAGGTGGAATCAGTTCCCCAGAGTCTCCCCGTCCGCACTTCTCCCGCTATGTGGGCTTCTAGGGAGGGGGAAGGGGGAGCCACTCTGGGTGAGGAGACTGAGGTCCAGGTGGACCCAGACCTCCCTTACCCGACGGCCTCCTCGGGCCGGTCTTCCCCCACCAGGGTGAGCTGAAAGCCACTATCTCCTTTCCTCCAGCTACTAAAAATATCCGCACGCTGCCCACCTCCCGGCGGGGAGAGGCCTGGGGCGGGCGCCAGCCCCATCCAGCCCGAAGCCGGCGCCTGCTGGGGTAGAGCTGGGTCCCCAGAGACCTGGGTCCTCGGCCCATAAAAGCCCTGGCCGGGCCTCGAGGGGGGATTTACGACAAGCCCCTGCGGAGGATGGAAAAAGCCCGGCTCGGTGTTTAGATTTGCCCACGGTGTCACCTTGATGCTTGGCAGGCCTGGGGTGTTGGGTTGCCAGAGCGCGGGAGGGGTCGGCGGGTCCCACGGTCGGTCTGAGGGGCGGGGAAGGGGCGGGCATTGCGAGCCCAGGGCAGGCACCGACGAGGCGAGACTCCTCCCCTCCTGCCCCTCAGACTGGGGGTTCCCAAGGTTACAACCCTTCCCCTTAGCTGGGCCCCCTCCACTCCTTCCCACACGTCCGCCCTTAGGACCACCCTCTAACCACAGTGTCCCTTCCCAGGTTCAGCCCGCACCTCCCCGCGACCCCCCCCCCCCACCGGCAAAGCTGGAGGGCGCAGATCAGAAACTGCCCCCAGGGAGAATCACCCAGACATAGAGGAACATCCCTGGCCCCAGGCTCCCGGGGACCTACAGCTACAGCTAGAGACACTCAAGGAGGCTAATGAGCAGGACTTCCAGGGGGCCCTGAGAACAGGGCTTGGCGGCCAGGCCCAAGCCCGTGGGTGGTCTGCTTGGGAAGCAGTTTCAGGGCTGCCGCTGGCTGGGGTCCCTGCCCACCCCCGCAGTCTTCTGGCTCTGAGGTTTGAGGTGGTAGATTCCTCCACCATTTGGGCCGACTCAGCCTGGCCTCCGCAGAGAGCCCGGAGTTTCCAGACGCTGCGGAAGCCCAAGTGACGCTTACTCTGAGCCTCAGTTTCCCCATCCTAGATGGCCTGGCCTCAGAGAGAGGAGTGTTGTTCAGCCCAGGACGCACAGTGAGAAAGCTGACCCTCAGGGGTCTGCCGCCCCGGAAGCTCACACATGCCACTGTGTGCATGTGCATGTGAGTGTTGTCCACCCTCCGGGGCCTCCCAGACCTCGGCCTTCCTGTCTGTCACCCAGATCCAGTGTCCCAGCCACAAGGCACGAGGCCCAGCCCCCCAGGGAATTGGAGCATAAATAAACGGAGAAGCCCCTGCAATTCCCTGGGGCCGCGGTTGTCATCAGCCCATCGGCACACCGGATGAGGGTCTCACACACACAAGCACACTCACGAGACACAGAGACCACCACCCACAAGGGGTCAGCAGGCAGGACCCATGATACTACACAGTCACCTTCCACACTCAGAACTGTACACTCAGGAAGGGACACTCCCTCTTTCTTTTTTTTTTTCTTGAGACAGTCTCATTCTGTTGCCCAGGCTGGAGTGCAGTAGTGCGATCACGGCTCCCTGCAACCTCTGCCTCCCGGGTTCAAGCAATTTTTGTGCCTCAGCCACCTGAGTAGCTGGGATTGCAGGCACCGGCCATCACACCCAGCTAATTTGTTTGTTTGTTTTGTTTGAGAGGAATCTCACTCTGTAGCCCAGGCTGGAGTGCAGTGGCGCGATCTCGGCTCACTGCAACCTCCAACTCTCTGGTTCAAGCGATTCTCCTGCCTCAACTTCCCAAGTAGCTGGGATTACAGGCACGCACTACCATGCCCAGCTAATTTTTGTATTTTTAGTAGAGGTGGGTTTCACCATGTTGGCCAGGATGGCCTCAATCTCCTGACCTTGTGATCCTCCTGCCTTGGCCTCCCAAAGTGCTGGGATTACAAGCCTGAGCCACTGTGCCCAGCCCGGCTAATTTTTTTTTTTTTTTTTTGTATTTTTAGTAGGGACTCGGTTTCACCATGTTGGCCAGGCTGGTCTTGAACTCCTGACCTCAGGTGATTCTCCCACCTCAGCCTCCCAAAGTGCTGG
>NW_012108696.1:3720170-3720649 GCF_000951045.1 Mandrillus leucophaeus
CCTCGGCTTCCCAAAGTGCTGGGATTACAGGCATGAGCCATCGCACCTGGCCAAATTTTGTATTTTTAGTAGAGACGGGGTTTCACCATGTTGGCCAGGCTGGTCTCCAACTCCTGACCTCAGGCGATCTGTCCTCCTTGACCTCCTAAAGTGCTGAGATTACAGGCATAACCCACTGCACCCAGCCTATTATTATTATTGTTATTGAGATGGAGTCTCACTCTGTCACCCAGGCTGGAGTGCAATGGCACAATCTCGTCTCACTGCAAGCTCCACCTCCTAGGTACACACCATCCTCCTGCCTCAGCCTCCGGAGGAGCAGCTGGGACCACAGGCGCCCACCACCATGACCGGCTATTTTTTTTTGTTTGTTTGTTTGAGACGGAATCTCGCTCTGTCACCCAGGCTGGAGTGCAGTGGTGCAATCTCAGCTCACTGCAAGCTCTGCCTCCCAGGTTCACGCCATTCTCCTGCCTCAG
>NW_012108696.1:3720699-3725284 GCF_000951045.1 Mandrillus leucophaeus
TGGTCTCGATCTCCTGACCTCGTGATCCGCCCGTCTCGGCCTCCCAAAGTGCTGGGATTACAGGCTTGAGCCACCGCGCCCGGCCTCAAAGTCACTTCTCATTCACAAAAGCACACAGCATCACACCTATGGTCACAGACACACACTCAGGGTGCACACATAGCCCCAGTCACTCACAATCCATTCCATCACATCTGCTGACACACTTACACACATGCACAGCCCTGCAGCAGCCACAGAGTGAGAGACCCACATAGACACAGCCCTGCATACTCAGAGAGGGGCCCCTGAACTGTCCCGGATGCAAAGGCGCACTCAAGGGCAAGACACGGTGGCTCACGCCTGTAATCTCAGCCCTTTGAGAGGCTGAGGCGGGATGATCACTTGAAGACAGGAGTTCAAGACATAGTGAGAAACCACTGGACAACATAGCGAGACCCCATCTCTCCAAAAAAAAAAAAAAAAAAAGAGCTGGGCGTAGTGGTGCATGCTTGTAGTCCCAGCTACTTGGGAAGCTGAAGTGGGAGGATCACTTGAGCCCAGGAGTTCAAGGCTGCAGTGAACCGTGATCATGACACTGCACTCCAACCTGTCTCTAAAACAATAACCAAATAAAAATAAAAAACACTCCTAGGGCATTTACGGTCAGTCTCACGCTTGGAACAATCACCACACGAATACACACCCCTGTTATACGTAGTCTGCATGACATAAACACAGTCACACCTGCAGCCACACCCACAGTGATGCGTTCCTAGCAGCCATACGGTGGCAGTCACACTGAGTGTCGCCCCAGCCATGGGCATTTCCATGCTGAAGGTCACCCACACGCCCACCACCTTCTTTCTCAGGGAACCTCTGCTCTTCTCCGTCCTATCCCTAATAACTCAGCTGACTTATCTGGCCCCACCTGGCACTGTGTCTGGGCAGGGAAGGTCCCCTTGTCCCAGCCAGGCCCTACTTTGACCCCCAGGCAGCTTGGGCCCCACTCCCCACCCACACTGGTCTTTCCTCACCCCACTCTATCAGAGCCCACCCCCAGGAAGCAGCTGGAGATGTACCTCACAGAGCTCCGACACCTACTGCCAAGGCCATAGAAAGGTCTAGAACAGGGTTTTTCTATCTCTGGACACTTGGAACCAGATTAGTTGTGGTTGTGTTGTGGGAGCATCCTGTGCATCGTAGGGGGTTCGGAGTAACCTGGCCTCTGCCTGCTAGGTGACCTCATCCCCCTTCCTCACTTCGATGGCCAAAAGTATCTCCAGACCTTGCTGAATGTCCTGGGGGCAGAATCACCCTGGGGAGAGAACCACTATCCTAGAATGAGGAGAACGCATCATCAGCTTTCTTCCTTTCTTTCTTTCTTTTTTTTTTTTTTTTTTTTTTTTTGAGATGGAGTCTTGTTCTTGTCACCCAGGCTGGAGTGCAATGGCGTGATCTGGGCTCACAGCAACCTCCACCTCCTGGGTTCAAACAAGTCTCCTGCCTCAGCCTCCCAAGTACCTGGGATTACAGGCACCCACCACCACGGCCGGCTAATTTTTTGTATATTTAGCAGAGATGGGTTTTCACCGTGTTAGCGAGGCTGGTCTCAAACTCCTGACCTCATGTGATCCACCTGCCTTGGCTTCCCAAAGTGCTGGGAGTACAGGCATGAGCCACCACGCCCGGCCTCATCATCGGTTTTCTTTGCAATATTACATCTGGAAACGGTACCGTCATTGTCCCTCTGCAGCCCTCACAGGCAGCTAACAACTTCACCAACAAATCAGCCAGAACCATCACGCATGGGTGGGGCCCCAAGGGCGCCAGTTCCCAGGGCCCAGTGCCCTCCAGGGTGAGGTCCCCAGGAGGCAAGGCTCCTAGCAGGTGAGATTCAGTGTGGCAAGGTCTCTGGGAGCAAGTCCCAGCAGGTAAAGTCCCCAACAGCCAAGGTCCCCAGTAGGCAGAGTCCCCAGGAGATGAGGTCCCCAGCAGGCCAGGCTTCTGCAGGGGACACTCCTGGAAGCCAGCATGTGAAATCCCAGGTAAGTGACATGCCTGGCCACCAAAGACTCCAGCAGGTGAGGTCCCAGGAAAGTGCGGACCCAGGTAGGTGAATTCCTAGGCAGGTGAAGCTGCAATATGTGACCGTCCCAGGCAGCTGAGTCCCCAGGCAGGTGAAGCTTCATGCAAGCGAGTCCTTAGGTAGATGAGGCCCCACTCAGGTGAGGCCCCAGGAAAATGAGGTTCCCAGCAGCCCAGGCCCCACACCGGCCTCTCAGGTGAACCAAGCCGCTATGCTGCGCACCGTCTGGTACCTGGATTCCTCCTGCAGTTTCCAGCAGGCCTTGCAGAAATCCAGTGCCCAGCTAGAGAAGCGAGGCCGCAGCGTCTCCCGCCAGCGGAAGTAGCTCAGGTAGCGGGCGTGGTCCTTGTCCAGCTCCTGCAGGTATCGGGCCAGGTCCTTGGGGCTCTGGAAGTCGTCCACGTGGATGAAGGCGTCGGGCGGCAGGAACCTCTCGTAGTTGCTTCTGCTGGGCCCCAGTACCACGGGCACGGCCCAGGCCTCCAGGGCGTTCCTCCACAGCTTCTCGGTGATGTAGTCGGGGTGCAAGGAGTTCTCGAAGGCCAGATAGAACTTGTACCGGGACAGCGTCTCCATCATGGTCCCCCTAGGTAGGGGCTTGTGGGATTTCCCGTACACATCCACCTTGAGATGGGCCTGCAGGCTCTGGTAGTAGCGCACCCTGGCCGAGTCCGGATTCCAGTTGGACACTGCCCAGGCCACCAATTCGGTCTTGGCCGAGAGGTTGAGCGGTGGGTGGGCAGGCTGGCCGGACCGTGGCTCCAGCCAGCCGTAGGGCGTGAAGATGTCGGAGTCGCTGCGGTAGGACATGGTGAGATTGAAGTATCCGTCCAGGGCTTGCAGGTGCCAGCAGTGACTTGGGGACTCCATGCTGAACCAGATCCAGCGCTGCCCCTGCGGCCTGGTGTGGGGCGGGAGGTTGGCACTGGGATCGTACATGATATCCCGGTGGTGCACGATGACCGCATCTGCCTGTGGGTACACCTTGCGGTCGGCAGTAATATGGCAGTCGGCCGTGGCAGGCACCATCTCTGAACAGCGGGACAGAGCCACGGGGATGTGGAAAGGCCACGTCCACAGCAGGATCAGGAGGGTGGGGCGGGTGGGAGTGGTGTCCTGTCTGGAGGACCCATTGGGAGCCCCAGTGACAGGTGCCACTGCCATGTACCCTGGCCTAGGGAACCCAGTGGCATCGTCTCGGGACACACGTAGGTAGGAGAAGAAACACACAGCCACCAGCAACTGAAACAGCAGCCCGGCCAGACAGCGGCGCCACGGCCATTGTGGCTTGGCTGGGCCCAGGGGATCCATGGGTCAGAGTAGCTGGGAAGAGAGGAGAGAGGAGTGAGGGTCATTGATGACAATCACCTGCTTACCAAAGCTCCCAGCCATGAGTCCTGAGAGGAGCTGCTATTATTCCTGTTTGACAGATGAGAAAACCAAGACCAAGTGACTCACAGCAAAAATCAGCACAGCTGGTGTTTGAACAAAGGGAGCTTGGCCCAGAGTCCACCTCCTCCCACCCATTAGACAACAGGCCCTCTCTGTATGCGCAAGGGTCCCTGGGGAAGGCGGGAGAGGCCCCAAGGGCCCTCAGGTCCCATCTTGATCCTATCCTTTCCTGGTGTGTCCCCAGACTCTTCCCCAATCTGGAGAAGACACGGCCGATCATAAATGCCCCCAGGTGCCCCTGAGTCGAGGCTTGAACCCATGACTCTACTGGGGGAGGGCACAATGGGATTGGGTTTTGGAGGTAATATAAGAGCTCACCAGGTAGAGTAGACCTGTGGGAAAGGATGCTTCTGGCAGAGGAAACCACCATTGCCAAGGCCTAGTGGGGAGAGACCCCTGAGCAGTTTGCAGAGAAAGCAAAGGAAGTACTCAGGGCTGCCAGTTTCAAGTTCATATTAGGTTGGTGCAAAAGTAATTGCTGTTTTTACCATTGAAAGTAATGGCAGCCAGGCGCGGTGGCTCGTGCCTGTAATCGCAGCACTTTGGGAGGCCGAGGCGGGCAGATCATGAGGTCACGAGTTCAAGACCTGCCTGGCCAACATGATGAAACCCCATCTCTACTAAAAATACAAAAATCAGCCGGGTGCAGCGGTGCGCACTTGTATTCCCAGCTACTCGGGAGGCTGAGGCAGGAGAATCACTTGAACTTGGGAGGTGGAGGTTGCAGGGAGCCAAGTTCGCACCACCATACTCCAGCCTGGGAGACAGAACGAGACTCTGTCTCAGAAAAAAAAAAAAGAAATATTCACTTGGGTTACATTCAACAAGCACTCAGGACTGGGTGCGTTGGCTCACGCCTGTATTCCCAGCAGTTTGGAGGCAGAGGAGGGTGGATAACTTGAGGTCAAGAGTTCAAGACCAAGGCCAGGCGCGGTGGCTCATTCCTGTAATCCCGGCACTTTGGGAGGCAGAGGCGGGCGGATCACGAGGTCAGGAGATCAAGACCATCCTGGCCAACATGGTGAAACCCTGTCTCCACTAAAGATACAAAAATTAGCTGGGCAT
>NW_012108696.1:3725334-3726396 GCF_000951045.1 Mandrillus leucophaeus
TTTCACCATGTTAGCCAGGATGGTCTCGATCTCCTGACCTCGTGATCCACCCGCCTCGGCCTCCCAAAGTGCTGGGATTACAGGCTTGAGCCACCCCGACCGGCCAAGAACTCTGAGCTCTTAACCCCTAGGATGAGAACCTGGGGTGAGCTCTTAAGCCTGGGGCCTGTCTCACATGTCCGTGTGAAGAGGCCACCAAACAGGCTTTGTGTGAGCAACGTGGCTGTTTATTTCACCTGGGTGCAGGCGGCCTGAGTCCAAAAACCGAGTCAGCATAGGGTGGTGGATTATCATTGGTTGTTACAGGTTTGGGGATAGGCGGTGGAGTTAAGAGCAATGTTTTGGGGGCAGGGGGTGGATCTCACAAAGTGCATTCCCAAGAGTGCAGAGATTTACAAAGAACCTTCTTAGTTAAGGGTGGGGGAGATGACAAAGTACAGGGATCAGTTAGGGTGGGGCAGGAACAAATCACAATGGTGGAATGTCATCAGTTAAGGCTATTTTCACTTCTTTTGTGGATCTTCAGTTGCTTCAGGCCATCTGGATGGATACGTGCAGGTCCCTGGGGATATGATGGCTTAGCTTGGGCTCAGAGGCCTGACATTCCTGTCTTCTTATATTAATAAGAAAAATGAAACAAAATAGTGGTAAAATGTTGGGGTGGTGAAAATTTTGGGGGGTGTGATGGAGAGATAATGGACGATGTTTCTCAGGGCTGCTTCAAGTGGGACTAGGGATCATGTGGGAACCTACAGTGGGAGAGAGTCAACTGAAGAAAGATTTTGGGGTAACGGGTGATATTGTGGGGTTGTTAGAAGGAGCATTTGTCATATAGAATTATTGGTGATGGCCTGGACGCGGTTTTGTACGAACTGAGAAACTGAACGAAAGATACAAGGTCCAAATAAAAGAAGGAGAAAAATAGGTATTAAAGGACTAAGAATTGGGAGTACCCAGGACATCCAATTAGAGAGTGCCCAAGGGGGTTCAACATTATTGTTTGCTTGGTTGGCGAGTTTTTGGGCTTTATCCTTGAGTGTTTTTTTTTTTTTTTTTTTTTTT
>NW_012108696.1:3727519-3728106 GCF_000951045.1 Mandrillus leucophaeus
CAGCTACTTGGGAGCCTGAGGCAGGAGTATTGTTTGAACCTGGGAGGCAGAGGTTGTGGTGAGCAGAGATTGCACCATTGTACTCTGGCCTGGCTGATAACAGCGAAACTCCGTCTCAAAAACAAATAAATAGGTCTGGGCACGGTGGCTCACGCCTGTAATCCCAGCACTTTGGGAGGCCGAGGTGGGCGGATCACAAGGTCAGGAGATCGAGACCGTCCTGGCTAACAGTGAAACCCCGTCTCTACTAAAAAATACAAAAAATTAGCCCGATGTCACCGGTGGCAGGTGCCTGTAGTCCCAGCTACTCGGGAGGCTGAGGCAGGAGAATGGTGTGAACCCAGGAGGTGGAGCTTACAGTGAGCTGAGATCGTGCCACTGCACTCCAGCCTGGGTGACAGAGCGAGACTCCATCTCAAAAATAAATAAATAAATAAACTGAGTTGTTCTAAACCTCATGGTGCATAGTGGAGCTCCACACATGGTGACCTAGGTGTGATGAGAAAGGATTGATATCACAAGCACATGCCAAAGTTTTAGAAAAAGACTCAAGAGGCCGGGCACGGTGGTTCAAGCCTGTAATCCCA
>NW_012108696.1:3728156-3730778 GCF_000951045.1 Mandrillus leucophaeus
TGTGTTAGCCAGGATGGTCTCGATCTCCTGACCTCGTGATCCGCCCATCTCGGCCTCCCAAAGTGCTGGGATTACAGGCTTGAGCCACCGCGCCCAGCCATCCTTGAGTGTTTTTATGTTGTCATATACCAGGCCAGATTGTTTCAGGTAAAAACAATACTCTTCATTTAAAAATATACAGAGTCCTCTTTTTTTCAGCAGTAAGTCGAGGCCTCAGCGATTTTGGAGGAAAGAGAAATGCAAAGCCAGCAATTGTTTGTTAAAGAAGGATTAGAAATGGCTAGGAGAGAGTGAGTTTGATAGGGTGGTGGAGATAGCTGGGGAGAAGTAGAGGGTGGCATAAGAACAGGAACGAGAATAAGAGTATGTATAAAAGTAACGAATAGGACTTCATCAGGGTGAAAGTATTGGCGTGTACTTTGTCACTGAAGATCTTCTATCCACTTAAAGAGAGACTTAAGGGTGGAAGTTTGAGGTAAAATCAGGCACAGCTGAATACCAAGAGCCTGAGAAACTGCTTCAGTGATTTGACTAATAAAGGCCGGTCCATTATCAGACTGTATAGAGGTGAGAAGGCCAAACCGAGGAATTATGTCTGACAGAAGGGAAGAAATGACTGCGGTGGCCTTCTCAGACCCTGTGGGAAAGGCCTCTACCCATCCAGTGAAAGTGTCTACCCAGACCAAGAGGTATTTTAGTTTCCTGACATGAGGCTTGTGAGTAAAGTCAATTTGCCAGTCCTGGGCGGGGGCAAATCCCCGAGCTTGATGTGTAGGGAAGGGAGGGAGCCTGAACAATCCCTGAGGAGTAGTACAATAGCAGATGGAACACTGAGAAGTGATTTCCTTGAGGATAGATTTCCCTGATGCAAAGGAAATGAGAGGTTCTAAGAGGTGTGCTAGTGGCTTGTAACCTACATGGAAGAGGTTATGAAATGATGACAGAATAGAATGGGCCTGTGAGGCTGGAAGGAGATATTTTCCTTGGTCCAAGACCCATTTGCCTTGTGTGGGAAGAGATTGATAGGTGGAAGTTTCAGTGGGGGAGTAGGTGGGAGTGACCAGATGAGAAGGAGAAAAACTGGCTGTGAGGGACAGAAGTTGGAACATGAGGGATAGGAGTTGGAACGCTACACTGCTTTTTTAGCTACCTTATCAGCATAAGCATTGTCCTGAGCGATGGGATCTGATGCCTTTTCATGGCCTTTGCAGTGAATGACTCCAGCTTTGTTTGGAAGTAAAGCGGCCTTGAGAAGAGTTTTTATTAAAGAGGCATTAATGATGGAGGACCCTTGTGTAGTGAGGAAACCTCTTTCAGCCCATATAACAGCATGGTGGTGTAGGATATGAAAGGCATATTTAGAGTCAGTATAAATACTGAGGCGTAGTCCCTTTGCAAGAGTGAGGGCTCGAGTTAAGGCAATGAGTTCGGCTTGCTGAGAGGTAGTGGAGCGGGGCAGAGTGGTAGCATCAATGATAGATGTGGAAGATACTATAGCATAGCCTGCCTTTGCTGGTGAGTGGCGATTAGGCCTGGTGGAGCTGCCATCGATAAACCAAGTGTGATCAGGGTGAGGAACAGGAAAAAAGGAAATATCGGGAAATTGGGTGAATATCAGGTGGATCTGAGAGATACAGTCATGGGGGTCAGGTGTGGTGTCTGGAATAATGGCGGAGGCCGGACTGAAGTCCGGGCCAGGAACAATGGTAATTGTGGGAGACTCAACACAGAGTGAGTACAGCTGAAGGAGCCAGGGAGCAGAAAGTATATATATGTGTCAGGTGTGAGGAAGAAAACAGATTTTGGAAGTTATGAGAACTGTAGAGAGTGAGTTGAGCATAGTTTGTGATTTTGAGGGCCTCTAAAAGTATGAGAGTGGCAGCAGCAGACATGAGGGCTAGGCTAAAACAGTAAGGTCAAGTTGTTTGGACAGAAAGTTACAGGGCATGGTCCTGGCTTTTGTGTAAGATCTCCGACCGCACAGCCCTGCACTTTGACTTGGAATGAATTAGAGAAAGCCAGCGTGGGGGCAGCTTCTAGGGCTGTTTTTAAGGAACAGAAAGAGGAGTGGCGAAAGGATGTAGGATCTATAGAGTCAGCTAGGTTTGGTTTTGTGAGTTTACATAATGGTTTAGTCAGGACGGTAAAACTAGGTATCCAAAGGCGGAAGTACCTAACCACGCCTAGGAAGGAAAGTTGTTGTTGTTTTGTAGAAGGGGTTGGGGTTTGGGAGATTAGCCCTACACCATCAGCAGGGAAAGCACCTGTGTTTTTGAGAGGTGACAATGTGCTAGCAACCCTCACTCCCCGTGCTTCCTCAGCCTGGGCCTCCACTCTGGCAGTGCTTGAGGAGCTCGTCAGCCCGCCACTGCACTGTGGGAGCCCCTCTCTATGCTGGCCGAGGCTGGAGCCGGCTCCCTCTGCTTGCGGGGGAAGTGTGGAGCGAGACGCGCAGATGGGAACCAGGGCTGCCCGCTGGGCTCACAGGCCAGTGGAAGTTCCATCGGCAGGGGCGCGGGCTCCACCGGCCCGCACTCAGAGCAGCCAGTGGACCCAGGGCAGTGAGGGGCTTAGCACCTGGGCCAGCAGCTGCAGAGGTTGCGCCAGGTCCCCCAGCACTGC
>NW_012108696.1:3730828-3734464 GCF_000951045.1 Mandrillus leucophaeus
GACCCGGGAGGCAGAGGGTGCCATGAGCCGAGATCACACCACTGCACTCCAGCCTGAGCTACAGAGCGAGACTCCATCTCAACAAAAAAAAGAAAAAAAAGAGTTCGAGACCAGTCTGGCCAACTTGGAGAAACCACATGTCTACTAAAAATACAAAAATTAGCTGGCCACGGTGGCACATGTCTGTAGTCCTAGCTATTCGGGAGGCAGAGACGTGAGCATCACTTGAACTCGGGAAGCAGAGGTTGCAGTGAGCCAAGATTACACAGCTGCACTCCAACCTGGGTGACAGAGCAAGACCCTGTCTCAAAAAGAAAAAAAAAAAGAGAATAGAAATATTCACTCGGAGTTTCTTTCAAAAAGCACTCAAAGGCTACCCCTCTGGTAGGCTGAGGCTGGGGGAGAGGCGGGTACAGATGGGAGGGAGAATAGGCAGGCATGGGGACTCAGGGGCTGACCAGGAGGGCAATGTGGCCACCCCTAGACATGGGGACTCCCCAGGAGAGAAGCAGGCTTTGGTGCAACATGCTGAGCCTGGCCCTTCCTGGAGATACCCAGCAGGGGCTGGCCCCAGGGGGCTGGAGGGAGCCAGGGGGAGGGCCCCCCGAGTGTGGGCCCTGGGTCTGGGAAGCCTGAGAAAGAGAAACTTTCAGGCCGGGCATGGTGGCTCACGCCTGTAATCCCAGCACTTTGGGAGGTCGAGGCGGGTGGACCGCTTGAAGTCAGGAGTTTGAGACCAGCCTGACCAACATGGTGAAACCCCGTCTCTACTAAAATTACAAAAATTAGCCGGGTGTGGTGGTGTGTGTGCCTGTATTCTCAGCTACCTGGGAGGCTGGGCCGTGAGAATCGCTCGAACTCGGGAGGCGGAGTTAGTGAGCCGCCTGGATCGCGCCACTGCACTCCAGCAGCCTGGGCAGCAGAACAAGATGCTGTCTCAAAAAACAAACAAACAAACAAAAACAGTGGGGGGTGAACCTTCAAAGAGACGGTGCTGTGGAGGAGGTGGCGGGAAACCGGGGCCACCTTTTTTCATGGATGGGGTGAGACTCAGAGGCTTGGAGGGACCCTTGGACAATGACAAGGACCTGCGGCCACTCTCTCGACGCTGCAGCGTCTGACACCTTCTGGGAGACACTAGAGGGACTCGGGGATCTGGAGACGGGCCTTTCCTCTAAAAGGCGGATGCACTGGCTCCTGTCTGGATGCCCGTGACACTGCAGAGCCAGAGGTACAAGGGGACTGTGTCTGTGAACCTCAATGGAGCCCGGCCACTGAACCTCAGCTTTGATGTTCTCAAGGTCTGGCCAATCTCACTCCATTCCTAGGTCCTTCCCGCCCCCATAGGGTGTCACAGAGTCCTCCAGATCCCAGATCCTGACTTCGGGAACAGAAATCCAAGACCCCAGCCCTGCCCCCTCTCTGTTCCTTGCGGCCCTGGAGCTGTCCATTCTACAGATGAGGAAACTAAGGCTCAGAGAGACACCTATGTGTCCTGTTGAGTACACACAACTAGAGCCATTTTGATCCAGACCCCAAAGTTTCCCCGCCTTAATGTCACCCCAAACTCCTCTAGGACTTTGCAGATGGAGCTCACATCTCCAGATTAACCTTGTCCCACAAAACCTTCTGTGATGATGGGCCGGGCTTGGTGACTCACACCGGTAATCCCAGTACTTTGGGAGGCTGAGGTGGGCGGATCACCTGAGGTCAGGAGTTCAAGACCAGCCTGGCCAACATGTCTCTACTAAAAATACAAAAATTAGCCGGGCGCGGTGGCGGGAGCCTGTAATACCAGCTATTCGGGAGGCTGAGACAGGAGAATTGCTTAAACCCAGGAGGCAGAGGTTGCAGTGAGCCGAGATTGTGCCATTACACTCCAGCCTGAGTGACGAGAGTGAAACTCCGTCTCAACAACAAAAAAAGCAACTTTCTGTGATGACAGAAATGTTCTGTCTGTGCAGCATCAAAATTGTCAGCCAATGAGCCCTTCAAAAGTGACCATGGTGTCGGAGAAACAGAATGGTTAATGCTAATTTTTTTTGTTTTTTGTTTTTTCCATATGGAGCCTTGCTCTGTCGCCCAGACTGGAGTGCAGTGGCGTGATCTGGGCTGACTGCAACTTCTGGCTCCTGGGATCAAGTGATTCTCGTGCCTCAGCCTCTCGAGTAGCTGGGACTACAGGTGTGCACCATCACGCCTGGCTAGTTTTTGTATTTTTAGTAGAGACGGAGTTTCACTATGTTGGCCAGGCTGGTCTTGAACTCCTGACCTCAGCTGATCCACCTGCCTTGCCTCAGCCTCCCAAAGTGCTGGGATTACAAGTGTGAGCCGCTGTGCCCGGTCTGGTTAATGTTAATTTTCTTTTCTTTTTTCTTTTTTTCTTTTTTATTTTTTATTTTGAGACGGAGTCTCGTTCTGTCCCCCTGGCTGCAGTGCAGTGGCGCGATCTTGGCTCACTGCAAGCTCCACCTCCCGGGTTCATGCCACTCTCCTGCCTCAGCCTCCTAAGTAGCTGGGACTACAGGCGCCAGCCACCGCGCCTGGCTAATTTTTTGTATTTTTAGTAGAGACAGGGTTTCACCGTGGTCTCAATCTCCTGACCTTGTGATCCGCCCGCCTCGGCCTCCCAAAGTGCTGGGATTACAGCCGTGAGCCACCTCGCCCGGCCAATTTTCTTTTCTTTTCTTTTCTTTTTTTTGAGACGGAGTTTTGCTCTTGTTGCCCAGGCTGGAGCGCAATGGCGTGATCTTGGCTCAGCACAACCTCTGCCTCCTGGGTTCATGCAATTCTCCTGCCTCAGCCTCCTGAGTAGCTGGGATTACAGGAACCCGCCACCACACCAGGCTAATTTTTGTATTTTTAATAGAGATGGGGGTTTCACCATGTTATCCAGCCTGGTCTTGAACTCCTGACCTCAGGTGATCTGCCTGCCTCGGCCTTCCAAAGTGCTGGGATTACAGGCGGGAGCCACCACGCCCAGCCCAATGCTAACTTAAACTTAAAAACAGATACTACGAGACCATCCTGGCTAACATGGTGAAACCCTGTCGCTACTAAAAATACAAAAAATTAGCCAGGCATTGCGGCGGGTGCCTGTAGTCTCAGCTACTCGCGAGGTTGAGGCAGGAGAATGGCGTGAACCCTGGAGATGGAGTTCGCAGTGAGTGGAGATCACGCCACTGCACTCCAGCCTGGGCAACAGATGAAGACGCCATCTCATAACAGAAACAAAAACAAACAAACAAACAACAGATACTGCAGTGGGCCATGATTGCACCACTGCACTCCAGCCTGGACAGCAGAGTTCAAAAACAAGAAAACAAAACAAAACAGGCCGGGCGCAGTTGCTCACGCCTGTAATCCCACCACTTTGGGAGGCCGAGGCAGGCAGACTACCTGATGTCAGGAGTTCGAGACCAGCCTGCCCAACATGGTGAAGCCCCATCTCTACTAAAAATACAAAAAAATTAGCCTGGCGTGGTGGCGGGCATCTGTAATGCCAGCTACTTGGGAGGCTGAGGCAGGAGAATCACTTGAATCTGGGAGGTGGAGGTTGCAATGAGCCGAGATAGCACCACTGGACTCCAGCCTGGGTGACAAGAGTGAAACTCCCTCTCAAAAATAAATAAATAA
>NW_012108696.1:3734514-3736572 GCF_000951045.1 Mandrillus leucophaeus
CTGTGTCTAGCTACAGGTTTGTAAATACACCAATAGGTACTCTGTGTCTAGCTAACCTAGTGGGGACTTGGAGAACTTTTCTGTTTAGCGCTCTGTGTCTAGCTCAGGGATTGTAAACGCACCAATCAGTACTCTGTCAAAACGGACCAATCAGTTATCTGTAAAGTGGACCAATAAGCTCTCTGTAAAATGGACCAATCAGCTATCTGTAAAATGGACCAATCAGCAGGATGTGGGTGGGGCAAGATAAGGAAATAAAAGCGGGCTGCTCGAGCCAGTCAGCCGCCAGGTGCTGGGGTCTGCTTCGGCTTTGGGGGGAGGGTTTGTTCTTTTGCTTTTTGCACTAAGTCTTGCTGCTGCTCAGTCTTTCGGTCCACACTGCCTTTAAAAGCTGTGACGCTCACCATGAAGGTCTGCAGCTTCACTCCTAAAACCAGTGAGACCATGAACCCACTGGGAAGAACGAACAACTCTAGATGCACTGCTTTTAAGAGCTGTAACACTCACTGAGGTGGTTTGTAGCTTCAATCCTGAAGCCAGCGAGACCACGAACCCACCAGAAGGAATAAGCTCCAGATACATCTGAAGGAACAAACTCCGGACACCGTGGTTAAGAACTGTAACACTCACCACGAGGGTCCGTGGCTTCATTCTTGAAGGTGACGAGACTGATGAATCCACCAGTTCTGGACACATTTGCATGAGGAATTATGAAATCCAGAACAGAATACTGGGTTGTGGAGAGGTTGCAGAGGGAAGTATTGAGGGTAAGAGAATATATGGGTTTGGCACCACGGGGTGGACAATTTGGTTGATAAGGCACAGATCCTGAACTAATCTGCAAGACCTGTCTGGTTTTAGAACAGGTAACACTTTAAAAAGCCATGCTATAACAGGTGAGTGATAACAAGCTTTAATCCTTTTAAAGTGTGCTATGGGGTGGGATGTTCGTGTTGAGTGGGGTAAGTGTGATTAGGTTTTAATAGGATGGTAAGGGGTGCATGATTGGCGGCCAAGGAGGGAGTGGGGCAACCTGTACTTGCAGGTTAAGGTGGGGAGATACAAGGAGGATGTGAAGGAGGCTTTGAGCTGGGGCAAAAGCTGGCAATGAGGTGTGGCTGTAGCCCAGATATACTCACAGGAGCAGATAATTTAGTTAAAATGGCTCCACCCAATAAGGGAGGTGGGCAGGTGGGAATAACTAAAAAGGAGTGTATAAAAGAATGTTGTCCAAGTTGGCACCAGAGTTGGGGAGTTTTAAGAGGTTTAGCAGCCTGGCTGTCAATACAACAGTTATGGAGGCAAGGGAAATAGGCCGTTGAAAAGACGGTAATGTGGAGCGGGTAGCCTCCGTATTGATTTAGATAGGGGACAGACTTACTCCACTTTAAGAGTTACCCGGTGTCCATGATTGTCCAGGGGGCTTCCGAGGCAATCAGGAAGCGTGTTTTCAGCTGCTAAGCCAAGAAGATATGGGAAGGAGTTGGCCAAGGGACATTGGGTTTGGGCTCCAGGGGCTTTAGGAGTGGCGGTGATGTGAGTCGGACGGTCCGACCTCCAGTGGGGGCCCGCACAGAGAGGGCACGGCTCAGGAGGAATTCGGGGCTGCGGGCATTCCTTAGCCCAGCTGCCAGCCTTTTGGCAGTTGAAGCAAGGCCCACAAGGATGTTTTGAAGGAGCCCCTGGGAGCTGTGGCTTGGATGTTTTGAAGGTTTTGTGTGCTGGAGACGTGGTGGTGGGTTGTCTTACAGTGGAGGCAAGTAGCTGTAACTCACAAATGCCGTTGTGGTTTGGCTACATCCTTTCTATTGTACACCTTGAAGGCGAGGTTGATTAATTCCTGTTGTGGGGTTTGAGGGCCAGATTCTAACTTTTGAAGCTTTTTTTTTTCTTTTTTTTGTTTTTTGAGACAGAGTCTCGCTGTGTCGCCCAGGCTGGGGTGCAGTGGCCGGATCTCAGCTCACCGCAAGCTCCGCCTCCCAGATATACGCCATTCTCCTGCCTCAGACTCCCGAGTAGCTGGGACTATAGGCGCCCGCCACCTCGCCGGGCTATATT
>NW_012108696.1:3736622-3739096 GCF_000951045.1 Mandrillus leucophaeus
ACTCGGGAGGCTGAGGCAGGAGAATGGCGTAAACCCGGGAGGCGGAGCTTGCAGTGAGCCGAGATTGAGCCACTGCACTCCAGCCTGGGCGACAGCGAGTCGCCACCGGGCGACAGAGCGAGCGAGACTCCGTCTCAAAAAAAAAAAAAAGAAAAAAAAGAAAAAGACTCAAGAGACAGACCTCCAGGGACAGTCAGAGCCAGGACTGGGAGGGAGGTTGAATTTTAACCAACTATTCCTTTGTGCTGTTGGCCTCTTGGGCTGCCAGGGAAAGGTTAATGTTTATAGATACATTTAGTATTAACATAATATCATGTGGGCCCTCGGTTTATGGCGACCCCTTCCTAGGAGACAATGAAGTCTTCGCCAGTGACCTTCAGGAGGGGAAACGGGGAACAGAAGTCCAGAAGAGAAATCTCCCCCAAAGAACTTTCCCTGGAAAATGATTGACCCATGCCACAAAGATCAGGATGCAAAAAAACAAAGCCAGAAAGCCAACTGCATCCTAAGTCCTCTCTTCCCACCGGGAGTGGCAGAGGCAGAGAAAATCCAGGGCCGGGAAGGATGAAGGGGTGTAGGTTGCTGATGGTGTCGGGGAGCACAGGATTCTGCTACAGAGTTCTGCAAGAGAGACAGACAGACGCCCGCTTCCTCCTGGGGTTTGGCAAATCAGCCAGACCTCCCATATCCTCAGCCCACCTCGGTGCATGCAGAAAGATCCCTGCCTGCGACTAGGGGCTGCTGGCCAAATGCCAGGCCACTGCACGACCTGCAGACCCTCCCCCAGGGATCTTGTGCCAGTCCACCCGCACTCTGAATTACAGCAGATTAGGATTGAGACTGAGGGGAGGAGGCTCGGAGCCAGGAGGCCTTTCCCTGGGAGGTTTCACATGCGATCCAGGTTGAGGGTGAAAGTGGGACCAGAGGCCTTACCTCGGGGGCCAGTGTGCAGGAGGGGGCCCTAGAGCTGAGAGGCCGCAGAACGAGTATCAGCTGGATTCTCAGGACGTGGAAGAGGCTACACTAGGGAGTAGAAGGAAGGAGGAAGTGTACCTGGAGCTGAAGCCAGGCCCTTTCCAACCACCACACCTGCCATCAGGTGACCAAGGGTATCCTGTCCTGGAGCCGTGACATCCTTTGAAAACAAATTGTGGGACTCCCATAATCCCCGCTGCAGAACCGGATAGGGTGAAGGGATTTGGAGACCCAGGTCATGACCTTGGCCCCACCTGTGGCTTCAATACGATGTGGCTTTGAGTACAAAGTGTAAAGGCTGACCTGAACCACTGGTTCCCAAAGCGGGTTCCACAGGGACACCAGGGGTTCCTTGGGAGGTGGCAATGAGGAAGTGAGCAGAATTTCCACCTTCCCGCTTTCCTTCCCACCAGATCCCACCTCCCACTCAGTTGATCCATCAACAAATGTTTCCTAAGCACTAAGTGCCAGGCCAAGGGATCCTGCAGGAAGCTGGTGGGCAAGTCAGGCAACTCGTGAACCTTGGAAAGGAATTTTGTTCAATTAAAATTGCAGCCTTCTGAATTAAAAAGGGAAGGAAGGGCATTCTGGTTACAGGGAACAACCTTCGCAAAGGCCCTGAGGCAGCAGAAATGCAAGCATGTTTAGGAACTGCGGGAGGAGTCTCAGCAGGTTGGGTGTTCACCACAGGAGAGGAGGCGGAGCTGTCGCAGACTGGGCCACGGTCAGTCATGGGGTGTTCAGTGCTACGGGAGGCTTCAAGCAGAGGAGTTACCATGTGGACACATGTTTTGAGATGCTCTCTGCTGACACGCTGGGCACAGGTCTCACGTTGGTGGCAGAAGCTTCCTCTGGCGGTCTCACCAAGCCCCTCTGTGTGCCTCAAAGCCGCTTCCTTTCCCCGCCCACTCCTGCAGGGCAGTGCAAGCAGAAGTCCAGGGAGCTATGCAAACTTCCTGGAACGGAGAGAAATGATCTGGAATACCGGTTTTGAGAGAGAGTGACCTTAAACTCTGTCACTCCCAAACTGGGTGCAGAGGTAACCGAGCTCAACTCGAAGTCCAACCTCCAGGTATCACGACTTCCCTGTTCTAGAAATCATTTCTGGGAGGCCACGTCACGCTGCCTGGAGTTCCACCATCTCAACGCTCAGCCGTGCCCAGACCAGTGAGGTTCTGGGAGGTAGGGCTGGGCCAGGGGGTTGGGGTCTCCCTGGGCTCCAGAGGCGGTGACCTAATCCCACTCATGTCTCATTCCTTGACTGATGAGGTTGACTGTGACTTATTAAAAAAATGACTTCTGGGGGCCAGGCGCGGTGGCTCAGGCCTGTAATCCCAGCACTTTGGGAGGCCGAGGCGGGCAGATCATGAGGTCAGGAGATCGAGACCAACCTGGCTAACGTGGTGAAACTCCATCGCTACTAAAAATACAAAATATCAGCCGGGCGTGGTGTTGGGCACCTGTAGTCCCATCTACTTGGGAGGCTGAGGCAGGAGAAT
>NW_012108696.1:3739146-3741009 GCF_000951045.1 Mandrillus leucophaeus
TCACAGGAGCAGATAATTTAGTTAAAATGGCTCCACCCAATAAGGGAGGTGGGCAGGTGGGAATAACTAAAAAGGAGTGTATAAAAGAATGTTGTCCAAGTTGGCACCAGAGTTGGGGAGTTTTAAGAGGTTTAGCAGCCTGGCTGTCAATACAACAGTTATGGAGGCAAGGGAAATAGGCCGTTGAAAAGACGGTAATGTGGAGCGGGTAGCCTCCGTATTGATTTAGATAGGGGACAGACTTACTCCACTTTAAGAGTTACCCGGTGTCCATGATTGTCCAGGGGGCTTCTGAGGCAATCAGGAAGCGTGTTTTCAGCTGCTAAGCCAAGAAGATATGGGAAGGAGTTGGCCAAGGGACATTGGGTTTGGGCTCCAGGGGCTTTAGGAGTGGCGGTGATGTGAGTCGGACGGTCCGACCTCCAGTGGGGGCCCGCACAGAGAGGGCACGGCTCAGGAGGAATTCGGGGCTGCGGGCATTCCTTAGCCCAGCTGCCAGCCTTTTGGCAGTTGAAGCAAGGCCCACAAGGATGTTTTGAAGGAGCCCCTGGGAGCTGTGGCTTGGATGTTTTGAAGGTTTTGTGTGCTGGAGACGTGGTGGTGGGTTGTCTTACAGTGGAGGCAAGTAGCTGTAACTCACAAATGCCGTTGTGGTTTGGCTACATCCTTTCTATTGTACACCTTGAAGGCGAGGTTGATTAATTCCTGTTGTGGGGTTTGAGGGCCAGATTCTAACTTTTGAAGCTTTTTTTTTTCTTTTTTTTGTTTTTTGAGACAGAGTCTCGCTGTGTCGCCCAGGCTGGGGTGCAGTGGCCGGATCTCAGCTCACCGCAAGCTCCGCCTCCCAGATTTACGCCATTCTCCTGCCTCAGACTCCCGAGTAGCTGGGACTATAGGCGCCCGCCACCTCGCCGGGCTATATTTTTGTATCTTTTAGTAGAGATGGGGTTTCACCATGTTAGCCAGATGGTCTCGATCTCCTGACCTCGTGATCCGCCAGTCTCGGCCTCCTACAGTGCTGGGATTACAGGCTTGAGCTACTGCGCCAGGCCCTGAAGCTTTTATCTAACGTCAGGAGCTGACTGGGTGAGAAAATGCATATTAAGAATAAGGCGGCCTTCCGGCCCCTCTAGGTCTAGGGCGGTAAAGGGTTGCTGCTAAACAGGCTGTGAACTGGGCTGGGTTTTCGTCTTTACCTTGCGTAGTTAGTTTGTCATAATTAACAGCTTTGTCAGCTGCCTTTTAAAGCTCTTTAGGCAGAAACCATGAAATCTCACCTAGCTATGCCTGGAGAATCTGCCTGATGGTTCCATTGGGGATCTTCCCGGGGAACTGCTCTAATGCCTTCCCAGAGGTCTGGCTCATGAAGCCGGCAGTTATCGGCGTGAGACTGGGCTAGAGAAAAAAAACTCTTTCCTGTTCATCTGGGGAGAGGGTAGACGTTAGGGTGACATTTAAGTCACTCCAGGTTAAATTGTAGGACAGAGTCAGAGGTCGGAATTCCTGTATCTGTTCAGTGGGGTCTGATGAGAAAGAGTCTGAACGCTGGCTAACTTGGGAAAGGTCTGATAGAGAAAAAGGCACGTGTACCCTGACTGTGCCTTCAGCTCCAGCCACGTCTCTCAGAGGAAATTGTTGGGCAGGTAGAACGAAACCGTAAGCCGGACCGGGTGAGAGGAGGGGAGGTGATAGAAGGATTAGAGGGTTGGGGAGCAGAGGCTGAGGAAGAATTGGGACCTAGCTTGGCCTGGCGAGGAGCAGCCTGGGGAGGAGGGGGGAGGTCAGATGGGTCTGTAGAAAAGGAGGATTCAAAGGACTCAGAGCTTGGGGTGGAGACTGAAGGAACAGACAGGAGAGAAAGAA
>NW_012108696.1:3741059-3741798 GCF_000951045.1 Mandrillus leucophaeus
TCCTGGGTTCATGCCATTCTCCTGCCTCAGCCTCCCGAGTAGCTGGGACTACAGGCACCCGCCACCATGCCCGGCTAATTTTGTTTTGTATTTTTTAGTAGAGACGGGGTTTCACAATGTTAGCCAGGATGGCCTCGATCTCCTGACCTCGTGATCTGTCCACCCCGGCCTCCCAAAGTGCTGGGATTACAGGCGTGAGCGACTGCGCCCGGCCAATTTTTGTATTTTTAGTAGAGACGGGGTTTCACTGTGTTTGCCAGGATGGTCTCAGTCTCCTGACCTTGTGATCCGCCCGTCTTGGCCCCTTTTTCTTTTTTTTTTTTTTGAGATGGAATCTCACTCTGTCACTCAGGCTGGAGTGCAGTGGCACAGTCTCAGTCTCAGCTTACTGCAACCTATGCCTCCCGGGCTCAAGCGATTCTCATGCTGCAGCCTCCAGAGTAGCTGGAATTATAGACACGTGACACGGCACCAGGTAATTTTTGTACTTTTTTTAGTAGAGCTGGGTTTTTGCCATGTTAGCCAGGCTGGTCTTGAACTCCTGACTTCAGGTGATCTGCCTGCATCAGCCTCCCAGAGTACTGGGATTACAGGCACGAGCCACCGCGCCCAGCTGGGTTCTTTCTTTTTTTTTGAGATGAGTCTCGCTCTGTCGCCCAGGCTGGAGTGCAGTGGCACGATCTCAGCTCAATGCAAGCTCCACCTCCCAGATTCACGCCATTCTCCTGCCTCAGCCTCC
>NW_012108696.1:3741848-3743485 GCF_000951045.1 Mandrillus leucophaeus
GGTGAAACCCCATTTCTACTAAAAATACAAAAATTAGCCAGGTATGGTGGCAGGCACCTGTAATCCCAGCTACTCAGGAGATTGAGGCAAGAGAATCACTTAACCCTGGGAGGCAGAGGTTGCAGTGAGCCAAGATGACACCAGTGCATTCAAGCCTGGGCGACAGGGAGATTGTGTCTCAAAAATAAATTTTTAAAAGCTGGGTTTCGTGGCTCACACCTGTAATCCCAGCACTTTCGGAGGCTGAGGCGGGTGGATCACTTGAGGTCAGGAGTCCAAGACCCGACTGGCCAACATGGTGAAACCCTGTTTCTACTGAAAATACTAAAATTAGCTGAGTGTAGTGCTTCACGCCTGTAATCCCAACTACTCGGGAGGTTGAGGCATGAGAATTACTTGAACCTGGGAGGTGGAGGTTGCAGTAAGCTGAGATCGTGCCACTGCACTCCAGCCTGGGTGACAGAGCAAGATTCCATCTCAAAAATAAATAATAAAAAGACCAGCCTGGGCAACATGGCAAAATCCCAACTCTACTAAAAATACAAAAATTTGCCGGGCAAGGTGGCACGTGCCTGTAGTCCCAGCTACTTGGGAGGATTGCTTGAGTCTGGAAGTTTGAGGTTGCAGCGATCTGTGATCACGCCACAGATGTGTAACTCCAGCCTGGGTGATAAAGAGTGAGACCTTGTCTTAAAAAAATAAGGCCAGGCTCAGTGGCTCACGCCTGTAATCCCAGCATTTTGGGAGGCTGAGGCGGGTGGATGACGAGGTCAGGAGATTGAGACCAACCTGGCCCACGTGATGAAACCCCGTCACTACTAAAAATGCAAAAAATTAGCTAGGTGTGGTGGCGGGCACCTGTAGTCCCAGCTACTCGGGAGGCTGAGGCAGGAGAATGGCGTGAACCCAGGAGGGGGAGCTTGCCATGAGCCAAGATTTCGCCATTACACTGCAGCCTGGGGGACAGAGTGAGACTCCGTCTCAAAATAAATAAAAATAAGGTAATACACGAAAAACTTGACTTATACACCTTAAATGGGTTTGCTGTATGGTTTGCAAATTATATCCCGATGAAGCTGTTTTCAAATAACATAGCAGTTGCTTGCTTTCTCTGTTGGATCGAATTGGTCTAAATCTTGCACTGTGAGGCGGAATTCCCTGCAGGTCACCTGGGTGTGATGAAAGGGGATCCGTATGCCAAGTCCCAAGTTCATGCCAATGTTTTGAAAAGAGACTCAAAACACAGGCCCTCAGGGGACAGTCTGAGCCCAGAGTGGGAGGGAGGTTAAACTTTGACCAGTTACTGTTTTGCCCTATTGGACTCTAGAGTCTCAGATACAAGGTAAATTTTTTTTTTAAAGTAATTGATATTAAGATGGAATTATGGCCAGGCGCAGTGGCTCAAGCCTGTAATCCCAGCACTTTGGGAGGCCGAGACCATCCTGGCTAACACGGTGAAACCATGTCTCTACTAAAAAATATAAAAAACTAGCCAGGCGCGGTGGTGGGCTCCTGTAGTCCCAGCTACTTGGGAGGCTGAGGCAGGAGAATGGCGTAAACCTGGAGGCGGAGCTTGCAGTGAGCTGAGATCTGGCCACTGCACTCCAGCCTGGGTGACAGAGCGAGACACTGTCTCA
>NW_012108696.1:3745520-3747433 GCF_000951045.1 Mandrillus leucophaeus
TTTTTAGTAGAGACGGGGTTTCACCGTGTTAGCCAGGATGGTCTCGATCTCCTGACCTTGTGATCCGCCCGCCTCGGCCTCCCAAAGTGCTGGGATTAACAAAGTACATTCTTAAGGGTAGGTGGATTTACAAAGAACCTTCTTAAGGGTGGGGTAGATGACAAAGTACAGGGATGAGTTAGGGTGGGGCAGCAACAAATCACAATGGTGGAATGTCATCAGTTAAGGCTATGTTCACTTCTTTTGTGGATTTTCAGTTACTTCAGGCCATCTGGATGGATATGTGCAGGTCCCTGGGGATATGATGGCTTAGCTTGGGCTCAGAGGCCTGACACGGACAACTCTAGAGTGAGGAGACATGTAATCATTTTTCCTTGCAGTATTACAACTGGAAATGGTGCTGGGATATTATCTCTGCACCCCTCACAGGCAGCTAACAACATCACAAATCGGCCAGAACCATCACTCTGGGTGGGGCCCCAAGGGTGCCAGTTCCCCAGGGCCCAGTGCCCTCCAGCATGAGGTCCCCAGCAGGTGAAGCTCCTAGCAGGTGAGATTCAGTGTGGCAGGGTATCTGGGAGCAGGTCCCAGCAGGTAAAGTCCCCAACAGCCGAGATCCTCAGTAGGTGCAGCCTCCAGCGGCCAAGGTCCCTAGCAGGTGAGGTCCCCAACAGGCGAGGTCCCCAGCAGGCAAGGCTTCTGCAGGGGAGGCTCCTGACAGCCGTGAAGTCCAGCATGTGAGTTCCCAGGGAAGCGAGAGGGCTGGCCATGAAGGACTCCAGCAGGTGAAGACCCAGGCAGATGAGGTTCCCGGCAACCCAGGCCCCACACCGGCCTCTCAGGTGAACCAAGCCGCTATGCTGCGCACCGTCTGGTACCTGGATTCCTCCTGCAGTTTCCAGCAGGCCTTGCAGAAATCCAGTGCCCAGCTAGAGAAGCGAGGCCGCAGCGTCTCCCGCCAGTGGAAGTAGCTCAGGTAGCGGGCGTGGTCCTTGTCCAGCTCCTGCAGGTATCGGGTCAGGTCCTCGGGGCTCTGGAAGTCGTCCACGTGGATGAAGGCATCGGGCGGCAGGAACCTCTCATAGTTGCTTCTGCTGGGCCCCAGCACCACGGGCACGGCCCAGGTCCCCAGGGCGTTCCTCCACAGCTTCTCGGTGATGTAGTCGGGGTGCAAGGAGTTCTCGAAGGCCAGATAGAACTTGTACCGGGACAGCATCTCCATCATAGTCCCCCTGGGTAGGGGCTTGTGGGATTTCCCGTACACATCCACCTTGAGATGGGCCTGCAGGCTCTGGTAGTAGCGCACCCTGGCCAAGTCCGGCTTCCAGTTGGACACCGCCCAGGCCACCAATTCGGTCTTGGCCGAGAGGTTGAGTGGTGGGTGGGCAGGCTGGCCGGACCGTGGCTCCAGCCAGCCGTAGAGCGTGAAGATGTCGGAGTCGCTGCGGTAGGACATGGTGAGATTGAAGTATCCGTCCAGGGCTTGCAGGTGCCAGCAGTTAGAAAGTGGCTCTAAGTTGAACCAGATTCAGCGCTGCCCCTGCGGCCTCGGGGAAGGTGGGAGACATGACTTAGGATTCGACATGATATCCCAGTGGTGCACAATGACCGCATCTGCCTTTGGGTACACCTTGCGGTCGGCAGTGATTTGGCAGTCGGCCGTGCCAGGCACCATCTCTGAAGAGCGGGACAGAGCCACGGGGATGTGGAAAGGCCACGTCCACAGCAGGATCAGGAGGGTGGGGCGGGTGGGAGTGGTGTCCTGTCTGGAGGACCCATTGGGAGCCCCAGTGACAGGTGCCACTGCCATGTACCCTGGCCTAGGGAACCCAGTGGCATCGTCTCGGGACACACGTAGGTAGGAGAAGAAACACACAGCCACCAGCAACTGAAACAGCAGCCCGGCCAGACAG
>NW_012108696.1:3749528-3752491 GCF_000951045.1 Mandrillus leucophaeus
TGTAATCCCAGCACTTTGGGAGGCCGAGACCATCCTGGCTAACACGGTGAAACCATGTCTCTACTAAAAAATATAAAAAACTAGCCAGGCGCGGTGGTGGGCTCCTGTAGTCCCAGCTACTTGGGAGGCTGAGGCAGGAGAATGGCGTAAACCTGGAGGCGGAGCTTGCAGTGAGCTGAGATCTGGCCACTGCACTCCAGCCTGGGTGACAGAGCGAGACACTGTCTCAAAAAAAAAAAAAAAGATGGAATTATGTTGGTCCTGGATTTATGGCAGCCTCTCCTAGAAGACAAGTCTTTGTCAGTGACCTTCAGGAGGGTAGATTCGGGGAAACGGGTGATTGATGGCGGGTGATTAGGACTCAAGATCCCACCCAAGTTGAACCCAAGATACTTTTTCCTAGAAAAAGATTAAAAAATGCTACTCTGCTGGGACATCACAAAGATCAGGAAGCAAGAAACACAAAAACGGCTGGGCATGGTGGTTCGTGCCTGTAATCCCAGCATTTCAGGAAGTCGAGGTGGGCGGATCACTTGAGCCCAGGAGTTCAAGATCAGCCTGACTGGCTGGGCAAAGTGGCTCACGACTATAATGCCAGTACTTGGGGAGGCTGAGGCAGGCAGATCACCTGAGGTCAGGAGTTTGAGACTACCCTGGGCAACATTGTGAAATCCTGTCTCTACTAAAAATACAAAAATTAGCCAGGTGTGGCAGCGGGTGCCTTAATCCCAGCTACTCAGGAGGCTGAGGCACGAGAATCGCTTGAATGAGGGAGGCAGAGGTTGCAGTGAGCCGAGATCATGCCACCGTACCCCAGCCTGGGTGACAGAGCAAGACTCTGTCTCAAAAACAAAAAACCACAATAACAACAAAAACAAAACGCAGAACAAGTCTAGCCTGAGGCAACATAGTGAGACCCTATCTCTACAAAAAAAAAAAAAAAAAAAAATTAGCAGGGTGAGGTGGCACACGCCTATAGTCCCAGCTACTCCAGAGCCTGAGGCAGGAGGATCGCTCGAGCCCAGGAGTTTGAGGCTGCAGTGAGCCATGATCGCGTCACTGCACTCCAGTCTGGACAACAGCAAGATTCTGTCTCGAAGAAAAATAAAAAACAAAGAAACAAAACAATTGCATCTTAAGTCCACCCCAGGCAGGCAGGGCCAGGGAGAATCCAAAGCCAGAAAAGATAAGTGGGGATAGGCTGTTGACAGGGTTGGGGTGCAGAGGGGACTCCGTTCCAGAGCTCTGCCAAGGAGACGGATAAACGTCTCTCTTTCCTCCCAGTTTGGCAAATCACCCAGAACCTTCCATGCCCTCTCCCACGGGGGTGCATGCCACACCCACAAAGACCCCTGCCTGCAACTAGGGGGTGCTGGCCACATTCCAGGTCGTGGACAGTTTGGTGACTGTCCACTGGGATTTTGTGCCAGCCCAGTCACATCTTGAATCAGGGCAGACAGGCTGGGGGCTGAGGGGAGGAGGAGCGGAGCCAGGAGGCCTTTCCTGGGAGGTCTCCTAGGCATTCTGGGTAGGGGAAAAGGTAGAACGGGATAACTTACCTGGAAAGGCAGCGAGCAGTGGATGAGCGCAGCTCACCAGGAGGCCATGGCAGGTCTCCTAGGGCGGGGAGGAAGTGGGAACAGAGAGGAGGAACAAGCAAGTGTGTACTGCAGCACACACCTGTCACGAGGTTACGTAGGGTGGTGTTCTCCCCTGCAGCCGGGATATTGTCTGGAAGCCAATTTCCGGGGTGTCCTAATCTTGCCCGTAAGACTGGATGTGGTGCAGGAATTTGGAGGCCCAGGACATGACCCGGGCTTCACCTGTAGCCTGAGGTCTACCTGGCTTTGGGTACATAGCTGATCCATCCATAAAGTGAAAACGCTGATCTAAAGCATTGATTCTCAAAGTGGGTTCCATGGGGGGCCCCATGGGTTTCGTGGGAGATGGTAAAGGGAGGGAAGTGAGCAGAATTTTTTTTTTTTCTTTTTTTTTGAGACGGAGTCTCGCTCTGTCACCCAGGCTGGAGTGCAGTGGTGCAATCTCAGCTCACTGCAAGGTCCGCCTCCTGGGTTCACACCATCCTCCTGCCTCAGCCTCCCTAGTAGCTGGGACTACAGGGCTAATTTTTTGTATTTTTAGTAGAGATGGGGTTTCACCGTGTTAGCCAAGATGGTCTCGATCTCCTGACCTCATGATCCGCCCACCTCGGCCTCCCAAAGTGCTGGGATTACAGGCGTGAGCCACTGTGCCCGGCCTTGAGCAGAATTTCAGTCAGTCAATCAACAAACATTGCTCGTGCACCTATTATATACCAGACCCAGAGAGACTGCAGGGAGCAAGTGGGTGAGTCAGAGAATACATGGCTTTTGCAAGGGAACCATTCGTCAGGCCTCTGAGCCCAAGCTAAGCCATCAAATCACCTGTGATTTGCACGTGTACATCCAGATGGCCTGAAGCAACTGAATATCCAGAAAAGAAGTGAGAATAGCCAGTTCCTGCTTTAACTGGTGACATTCCACCATAGTGATTTGTTCCTGCCCCGCCCTTACTGATCAATTGACTGATCAATTGACTTTTGTGACAATACACCACCCCCCCTTACAATAATGTACCTTGTGATATTCCCCACGTTTGTGATATGCACAAAGGGGGAACGTACTTTGTACAGTACACCCTCCCCATCCTTGAGAAGGTACTTTGTAATATCCTCCCCCCTGCCAATAAGATATTTTGTAAAAAAAAAAAAAGAAAAGAAAAAAAGGTACTTTGTAATAAGTACTTTGAAGTAAAGGTACTTCCCCCAACTGAAGAAGGTACTTTGTGGCCAGGCGCGGTGGCTCAGGCCTGTAATCCCAACACTTTGGGAAGCCAAGGTGGGGGGGATCACGAGGTCAGGAGATCAAGACCATCCTGGCTAACACGGTGAAACCCCATCTCTACTAAAAATACAAAAAAATTAG
>NW_012108696.1:3752641-3754596 GCF_000951045.1 Mandrillus leucophaeus
AAAAAAAAAAAAAAAACAAAAAACGGCCCCACCCCTATCTCCCTTTGCTGACTCCTTTTTCAGCCTCAGCCCACCTGCACCCAGGTGATTAAAAATATTTATTGCTCACGCGAAACTTGTTTTGGTGGTCTCTTCACACAGATGCACGTGACACTTTGGGAAGCTGAGGTGGGTGGATCGCCTGAGGTCAGGAGTTCAAGACCAGCCTGGCCAACATGGCGAAACCCTGTCTCCTAAAAATACACAAATTAGCCGGGTGTCGTGCTGGGTGCCTGTAATCCTAGCTGCTCAGGAGGCTGAGGCAAGAGAATCACTTGAATCCAAGAGGAGGAGGTTGCAGTGAGCCTAGATCATGCCACTGCACTCCAGCTGGGGTGACAGAGGGAGATGCTGTCTCAAAAAAAATAATCTGTGCAAAGCAGTGGTCCAGGCGCATTGGAGGAGCTGAAGGAAACTCTACGCTGGGTCTTCACAAGTGGAAGATGAGACAGTGCTGCTTCTGGGGCTGAGCCACATCCAGCCATGGTCAGCGGTGGCATGTTTAGCACCAGGGTGACAGGAAGCTATGCAAAGCTTCAAGCAGTGGAGTTACCCTTTTTTTTTGACACAGAATCTCACTCTGTCGCCCAGGCTGGAAGTGCAATGGTATGACCACGACTCACTACAGCCTCCACCTCCCAGGCTCAAGCGATCCTCCTGCCTCAGGCTCCTGAGTGGTTAGGGCTACAGGCATGTGCCACTATGCCTTGCTAATTCGGTTTATCTTTTGTAGAGATGAGGTCTCGCTATGTTGCCCAGGCTGGTTTCAAACTTCTAAGCTCAAGCAATTTGCCCACCTCAGCCTCCCAAAGCGCTGGGATTACAGGCGTGAGCCACCGCGCTCAGACATTTTCTCTTTTTCTTTTTTTCTTTTGCAACAAAGTGTCAACTGTCATCCAGCCTAGAGTTCAGTGCATCGGTCATAGCTCATTGCAGTCTCGAACTCCTAGGCTCAAATGATCCTCCTGCCTTAGCCTCTCTGGTTGCTAGCAGTACAGGTGTGCACCACCACGTTAATTTTTATTTTTTTTCTTTTTATTTTCTTTTGAGATAGAGTCTTGCTCTGTCTTCCAGGCTAGAGTACAGTGGTGCAATATTGGCTCCTCTGCCTCCTGGGTTCAAGCGATTCTCCTTCCTCAGCCTCCTGAGTAGCTGGGATTACAGGCGCCCACCACTATGCCTGGCTAGTTTTTGTATTTTTAGTAAAGACGGGGTTTCATCATGTTGGCTAGACTGGTCTCGAACTCCTGACCTCAGGTGATCCATCTGCCTCGGCCTCCCAAAGTGCCGGGATTACAGGTGTGAGCCACCTTGCCTGGCCTTTTTAATTGTTTTGTTCAGGTGAGAGGTCTTTCAGTGTTGCCCAGGCTGTTTTGAACCTCTAGCCTCAAGTGATCCTCCCACCTCGATTTCCCAAAGCCCTAGGATTACAAGTGTGAGCCACCATGCCAGGCCAGGTTACCGTATTAATGTGTGGTTTGAGACGCTGTATCAGGACATGCTGGGCACAGGCCATCAGGACAGAGCAGAGGAGAGTGGGGAGGAAAAGGAGGCTGTTCCAGGTGTCCTGGCAAATGATGAGGGTCCTCTGCCCCAGAATGGTGGCCGAGGCTTCCTCTGGTGGCCTCACCAAGGTCCTCTGTGTGCCTCAAAAGCATTGCCTTGGCCGGACACGATGGCTCACGCCTGTAATCCCAGCACTTTGGGAGGCCGAGGCACATGGATCACCTGAGGTCAGGAGTTTGAGACCAGCCTGGTCAACGTGGCGAAACCCCGTCTCTACTAAAAAATACAAAAATTAGCCAGGCATAGTGGTGGGCGCCTGTAATCCCAGCTACTTGGGAGGCTAAGGCAGGAGACTCACGTGAGCCCGGGAGGCAGGGGTTGCAGTGAGCTGAGATAGCGCCACTGCACTC
>NW_012108696.1:3755086-3762521 GCF_000951045.1 Mandrillus leucophaeus
AAAAAAAAAAAAAAAAAAAGCTTCCTGGTAATGGAGAAGACAAGTGATCTGGAAGGCTGTCCTTGAGAGAGGATGGCCTTTAACTCTGTCACTCCCAAACTGGGTGCAGAGACGACCGAGTCTATGGTCCAAACTCCATGTACGATGTCTTCCCTGTTCTAGAAATCATTTCCAGGAGGCTGCTTCACACTGCTTGGGGTTCCACCATCTCAGTGCCCAGCCAGGCCCGTGCCAGTGAGGAGGATTGAGGGGACAGGGCTGGGCCAGGGACTGGGGTCTCCCAGGCAGACCATTTCCAGAAGGGGTGACCTAAGTCTGCTCTCTGCTCATGTCCTCGCTGGGGGCATTCTCTGTGACTGATTAAGACAACTCGTGGGGTTATCAGTCTTGGTGTCACAGGAAAGGGGTTCCAATCAGACCCCAAGAGAGTTCTTGGATCTCACGCAAGAAACAATTCAGGACTAGTCTCTAAAGTGAAAGCAAGTTTATTAGGAAGGTAAAGGAATAAAGGAATGGCTACTCCATAGACAGAGTAGCCCTGAGGATTGCTGGTTGCCTGTTTTTATGGTTATTTTTTCTTTTCTTTCTCTTTTTTTTTTCTTTTTTTTGAGACGGAGTCTCGCTTTATTGCCCAGGCTGGAGTGCAGTGGTGTGATCTCAGTTCACTGCAACCTCCACCTCCTGGGTTGAAGCAATTCTTGTGCCTCAGTCTCCTGAGTAGCTGGGATTACAGGCATGCGCCATCACACCCAGCTAATATTTGTGTTTTTAGTAGTGATGGGGGTTTCATCATGTTGGCCAGGCTGGTCTCGAACTCCTGACCTCAGGCATTCTGCCCATCTCAGCCTCCCAAAGTGCTGGAATTACAGGCATGAGCCACCACACCTGGCCTGAACCACGGTGCCCGGCTGGTTATTTCTTAGTGACATGCTAAACAACGGGTGGATTATTCATGTCTCCCCTTTTTAGACCATATAGGGTAACTTCCTGATGTTGCCGTGGCATTTGTAAACTGTCCTGGTGCGAGTGGGAGTGTAGCGGTGAGGATGCCCTGAGGTCACTCTTATCACCATCTTGGTTTTGGTGGGTTTTGACCGGCTTCTTTACTGCAACCTGTTTTATCAGCAAGATCTTTATGACCTGTATCTTGTGCTGATCTCCTATGTCATCCTGTGACTTAGAATGACTTAACCACCTGGGAATGCAGCCCAGCAGGTCTCAGCCTCATTTTACCCAGCTCCTATTCAAGATGGAGTTGCTCTGGTTCACATGCCTTTGAGAGTGGGGCCCCAGCCAAGCCTGAATGGGCAAGGCTTCCGTCCCACACAGCCGTCCTATGGATGTGAAGACTGAGGTCCTGAGAGAGAGCGTTCATTGCTGTGAGTCACTTGGAGTTTCAAATGGAGCAGGCTGTCTCCAGCTGGACAACTGTACTCTCTGCCCCTTGCCTCCTGCCTAGTTCCCATTCTTCAAGGCTCGGTGCAGACAGCTCCTCCCGGGAGCTTCCAAAGATAGGGGCTCTCTTGCCTTTTCAGCCAGATCAATTCCTTCCACTGGCTGCTCCAACTGCCTCTGTCTCCCGCATCCTAGCTCAGGCCACACTGTGTCCCTTCCTTCCCCTGCTGGGCTGACAGCCTCATGAGGACAGAAAACCTAGAAGAGCAAGAGATGAGGGAAGCTGGAGTGAGAAACCCAAGGGTAGGTCTCTAGTGGAGCCACAGGGCTCTGCCCATTCCACAGTTGTGATCACCAGGCAATGGGAGGCTGGGCTGGCTGAGGCAATGGTGCTCCTGGGAGCTCAGTCCACACTCTGGGCTGAGCTCCAATCACACCTGAGGCCAGATGCTGCTTAAACCCCAACAGCAAGAAAGTAGAAGTTGATAAATGCTTTATTGGGTGGTTAAGGAATCCTGGTCAATCTGGCCACACGTGCCCTTCACTGCATGCCCTGTCCCTCCACAGGCACTGGAAATGAATGCCATGCTATTTTTTTCTTTCTTTCCTGTTTTTTTTTTTTTTTTTTTTTTTTTTTTTTTTTTTTGAGATGGAGTCTCGCACTGTCTCCCAGGCTGGAGTGCAGTGGCCCAATCTCGGCTCACTGCAATCTCTGCCTCTCGGGTTCAAGTGATCCTCCTGCCTCAGCCTCCCAAGGAGCTGGGACTATAGGTGCATGCCATCATGTCTGGCTAATTTTTGTATTTTTAGTAGAGATGGAGTTTCTCCATGTTGGCCAGGCTGATCTTGAACTCCTGACCTCAAGTGATCCACCCACCTCAGCCTTCCAAAGTGCTGGGATTACAGGTGTGAGCCACTGCCCGGCCACATGCTCCTTTTGACACAACACGGCAGAAGACAGATTCCTGGTGAGGTCACCCCACCCCACTCAAATGTGGTCATTACCGCACTGGCACTGTCACCTACTGAGCTCTGGCCTTGTCCCCAAGATCTGCCCTGGCAGCTCACGGCCCACATCCGATTGGCCCTCACCGTGAATCCCTTGTGTCCTTTGAACTGGTTCCCTCCTCCTGTAACATCCAACCCCAGTCCACCTTGTTCACACAGCCAGGAGTCAGGAGGGCTAGAGGTGGGGTTTGGGATTGCAACCCAGGCCCCTTGGCTATCAGATCCACAGCTGGACCAGTCTCCGACCACTGAGATCTGGAAGAGGAGCTGCAGCCCATTGCCAGAAACAGTGTGTGCTTATCCTGAAATTGCTGTGTGACCTGAGAGATTTCCTGGCCCTCTCTGAGCAGGGCTCACCAGGCTAGTGCCGGGTGGGATCTCCCTGCCAAAGAGCTGAGCCCAGAGTAGGGGATCACGAGGACCTCCTCACTGGGGTCTCTGCCCTCATTGGACCCCCCAGTTCCTCCCTCAGCCTGGGCTGGGTGGGTGATAGAGCTGCCAGCCTGCTGGAAAATTCTCTTCCCTTGGGGCCCAGGGCTGGAAGCCAAGGGCAGCTGCCACTCAGGAGGGAGAAGGCCCCACGGGCTGGGCTGGGTGTGCCATGAACCACACGTGAGATCCGGGGCATACCGGGAGGCAATGGAGGTTTGGGGTGGTGCTGTGGTTCCAGAGGGGCAGGCCAGGGTCCCCTAGCATTGGCCAGGTGGCTGGGCCTCTGTCCTTGTGGGACCCAAGGAGGGTTTCCACGTCCCTCTAAGCCTCACAGGAAATTCCAGAGGGAGAGAAAGACAAGTTGAGAAAGGGAGATGTTGATTCTGACAGCTCAGGTAGAGGCGGTGACCACGGGGGCTCCAGGGGTGTCAGGGTACAGAGGAACCTGCTCACACTCCAACTCCTTACCCCCGGGGAACTGGTCCCACACCATCCTGTTAGGAAGCCCTGGCCTGGCCTCGCCTCCCGAGGGCCCCATCCCTTCCTGGGACCCCTGGCTTGCAGCCAGGCAGTGGGGAGAGGCCCAGGTGTGTGGTGTGGGTGGCAGGTGAGTGATGGGCCCAGCAAGGCTGGCTCAGGCCTGGAGTCACCAGCGGGTTTGGCAGAGACTCTCCAGGCCCCCCACACTTTCCCCACTCTATGCTCCTCCACCCTCCCACCTAGGCCTCGGGGAGACATCACAAGCACCTCTGCATGTCCACTGTGCAGATGGGGAAACTGGGCTGAGAGCACCTGGGAGTCACCACCACCCTCCACCACCAGGTCCTCCATGGCGTTTTCCAGAGAGCAGCAATTTCCCCCAAGCCCAGAATGTTCCGGAAGTCTTCATTTACAGCCAGAAGACACTTGCAGACCGTAAGTGGTGGAGGAGGGCTCTATGGGAGACTTGCCTGACTTTGGAGTTCTTGACCTGAGATCTTCAGAAAACCCACTTTCACCTCTGGCAGCTGTGTGGCCTTGGGTGAGTTCCTCAACTTCTCTGGGCATCAGCCACCTACCACCTCTGCAGAGCTGAGCCACTGCCGGCACCTTCTTCAGGAGGCTGAGGTCATGCTGATCCTCCCACCATCCCGCAGGGTCTCTGCCTACCCCCCTGCAGGGAGGAATGTTTGGCCTGGGTCCCTGGCCCTCTGTGGGCCTCAGTTTCCCCTCCTGTAATACTTTTTTTTTTTGAGTCTCGCTCTGTCGCCCAGCCTGGAGTGCAGTGGCCAGATCTTGGCTCACTGCAAGCTCCGCCTCCTGGGTTTACGCCATTCTGCTGCCTCAGCCTCCCGAGTAGCTGGGACTACACACGCTCGCCACCTCGCCCGGCTATTTTTTTGTATTTTTTTACTAGAGACGGGGTTTCACCGGGTTAGCCAGGATGGTCCCGATCTCCTGACCTCGTGATCCGCCCGTCTTGGCCTCCCAAAGTGCTGGGATTACAGGCTTGAGCCACCGCGCCCGGCCTGTAATACTTTTAAGAACTCCACCTCCCCCTCCTCATCCACAAGGCCACACACATGGTCACAGCCACTTGCAGACACAGCTTAAGAATCCCATATGTGGCCACACACAGCCCACTTCACCACACCCAAGGACACAGGTCCATGCAGATACGGCTTTGCGTGGTCACACAGACACGCACACTCAGAGAGGGGCTCCTGCTCCATCCAACACTCAAAGCCTCCCAGGGCCACACATTCTGTCTCACATTCGCAATCACCACCACCTACAAACACCTACATAGAGCCACAGGCAGGCATCGCAACACATCCGCAGGCACTATCAGAGTCACACCAAGGTCACACCCACAGTGATGTGTTTGTGACACCCACCTGCTGACAGTCACACCGAGTGTCCCCCAGCCATGTGCACACCACTGCTGACGGTCACACACATTCCCCTTGCCCTCCTCCTTAGGGGATCCTGCCCTACACACCTGGGGCAACACATCCAGCTCCCTTGGGCCCTGTGCCCTGGGCAGAGAGGGTCCCTTTATCCCAGCCCTGCCCATCTTCAGTCCTGGAGAGCACGGGCCCCACTCCCCAGCCCTCAGAGCCTGCAGGTCCACTGTGCAAATAGGGAGATTGAGGCTCAGAGAGCACCTGGGATTCACCACCACCTTCCACCGCCAGGTCCCCCTGGGCATTCCAGAGAGCAATTTCCCCCAAGCCCAGAATGTTCCGGAATGTTCCAGATGTCCTCATTTACAGTCAGAACCCATCTGCAGCCCTAAGTGGTGGAGCAGGGCTCTATGCAGGGCTTGCCTGACGGGAGTTCTTGACCTGAGATCTTCAGAAAAAAGACTTTCACTTCTGGGTGGGTGCCAGAGCCGACTGCAGGGAGCCAGCTGGAGGAGAGGACCCCCGAGGGATCTGAACACTCCCCCCGCAAGGGACTTGATCTCCAGGGTCATAGAAGGTTCTAGAACAGGGTTTTCTGCTCCTGGACATTTGGAACCATCATTGTTGGTTGTAGGGTCCCCGACTTGTGCATCGTAGGGGGTGTGGGGGTAACCCTGGCCTCTACCCACTAGGTGACCTCATCCTCCTCCTCAGGTTGTGACGACTGAAAATGTCTCCGGACATTGCCAAGTGCCCTTGGGGATGGAATCGCCCTGCATGAGAACCTCTGTTCTGGGGTGAGGGGGACACAGGACCTTTCCTTGAAGCGTTCTCGTGTGAAAATGGTAGCAGCATTGTCTGTTTGCACCCCTCATGGGTGGTTAACAACGGCAATAAAACCACAAGCTAACCAGCCTGCACCATTGCCCGGGGGCAGGGCCTCCAGGGTACCAGTTCCCAGGGTGCCCTCCAGGGTGAGGTCCCCAGCAGGTGAGGCTCCTCACAGGTGACATTTAGTGTGGCGAGGTCTCTGGCACCAGGTCCCAGCAGGTAAAGTCCCCAACAGCCGAGACTCTCAGTAGGTGCAGCCTCTAGCAAACAAGGTTCCCAGTAGGCACCGTCCCCAGCCGGCAAGGTCCCCAGCAGGGGAGGCTCCTGGCAGTGGTAAAGCCTGGCATGCGAAGTCCCAGGTAAGTCACATGCCTGGCCACCAAAGACTCCAGCAGGCGAGGCCCCAGGTAGGTGAGACCCCAGGTAGGTGAGGCCCTGGGAAAGTGAGGTCCCGGCAGCCCAGGCCCCTCGCCGGCCTCTCAGGTGAACCAAGCCGCTATGCTGCGCACCGTCTGGTACCTGGATTCCTCCTGCAGTTTCCAGCAGGCCTTGCAGAAAGCCAGTGTCCAGCTGAAGAAGCGAGGCCGCAGCGTCTCCCGCCAGCGGAAGTAGCTTAGGTAGCGGGCGTGGTCCTTGTCCAGCTCCTGCAGGTATCGGGCCAGGTCCTTGGGGCTCTGGAAGTCGTCCACGTGGATGAAGGCATCGGGCGGCAGGAACCTCTCGTAGTTGCTTCTGCTGGGCCCCAGCACCACGGGCACGGCCCAGGCCTCCAGGGCGTTCCTCCACAGCTTCTCGGTGATGTAGTCGGGGTGCAAGGAGTTCTCGAAGGCCAGGTAGAACTTGTACTGGGACAGCGTCTCCATCATGGTCCCCCTGGGTAGGGGCTTGTGGGATTTCCCATACACATCCACCTTGAGATGGGCCTGCAGGCTCTGGTAGTAGCGCACCCTGGCCGAGTCCGGCTTCCAGTTGGACACTGCCCAGGCCACCAATTCGGTCTTGGCCGAGAGATTGAGCGGTGGGTGGGTAGGCTGGCCGGACCATGGCTCCAGCCAGCCGTAGGGCGTGAAGATGTCGGAGTCGCTGCGGTAGGACATGGTAAGATTGAAGTATCCGTCCAGGGCCTGCAGGTGCCGGCAGTTGCTGGGAGACTCCATGCTTAACCAGACCCAGCGCTGCCCCTGCGGCCTGGTGGGGGGCGGGAGGTCGGCACTGGGGTTGTACATGATATCCCGGTGGTGTACGATGACTGCATCTGCCTGTGGGTACACATCGGAGTCGGCAGTGATGTTGCAGTCGGCTGCACCTGGCACCATCTCCGAGCAGCGGGGCAGAGCCATGGGTGTGTTAAAAGGCCACGTCCACAGCAGGATCAGGAGGGTGGGGCGGGCAGGCGTCGCCGTGCTGTCCTGGCAGCGGGACCCATTGGGAGCTCCAGTGACAGGTTCCACGGCCATGAGCCCTGACCTAGGGGACCCAGTGGCATCATCTCGGGACACACGCAGGTAGGAGAAGAAACACACAGCCACCAGCAGCTGAAACAGCAGCCCGGCCAGACAGTGGCGCCACAGCCATTGTGGCTTGGCTGGGCCCAGGGGATCCATGGGTCAGAGTAGCTGGGAAGAGAGGAGAGAGGAGTGAGGGTCATTAGGGACAATCACCCACTTCCTGGCCACGCATCCTGAGAGAAGCTGTTATAATTTATGACACAGCTTGTCATAAATGCCCCCAGTACCCCTGAGTTGAGGATTGAATTTATGACTCTGGCAGGGAAGGGTACAATGGGATTAGGTTTTGCAGGTAACATAAGAGTTCTCCAGATAAGGTAGGAGTTGAGAGAAAGGGTATCCCTTGGATGAGGAAAGAGCCAGTGCCAAAGCCTG
>NW_012108696.1:3762571-3763441 GCF_000951045.1 Mandrillus leucophaeus
AGGTAGGAGAAGAAACACACAGCCACCAGCAGCTGAAACAGCAGCCCGGCCAGACAGTGGCGCCACAGCCATTGTGGCTTGGCTGGGCCCAGGGGCTGTCTCTTATACACATCTAGATGTGTATAAGAGACAGGGGAAGGGTACAATGGGATTAGGTTTTGCAGGTAACATAAGAGTTCTCCAGATAAGGTAGGAGTTGAGAGAAAGGGTATCCCTTGGATGAGGAAAGAGCCAGTGCCAAAGCCTGGCAGGGTGAGACACCTGAGCAGTTTGCAGACAAAAGGAAGTGCTCCGGCTGCCGGTTTAGGCTTGATTTTCTATTCACTTGGTGTTTCAATCAACAAACACTCAAAGCTAACCCCCCTGGCCCTCAGACACCCTGTCCCTGCCCTGGGGGAGAGGCCGAGGCTGGGGGAGAGGTGGGGAGGATACGAGGGAAAATGGGCAGGTGTGAAGAGTCAGGGGAGGCAGGGACTGACCAGGCAGGGAGTAGGGGGAACCTGGGACCCCAGGGAGGAGTAGGTTTTCTGGGAAGACGTGGAGCCCTGCTTGTCCGGGAGATGCCCAGCATGGAACCGGAGGGAGCCCAGGGCCCCCGAGTGTAGGCACTGGGTCTGGGAAGTCAGAGAAGAGAAACCTTCAAAGAGGCTAGGAGAGGCGACTGGAGGAAGAGGAGGGAACCTGAACCATGCTTTACGATGAGTGAGGCGAGGCTTGGACGCCAGGGTGGATTGTTTACAATTTTAAATGTACATCTAAAAACTGAACAGTATATTTACAAAAAAAAATAGGCTGGGCGTGGGGGCTCACACCTATAATCCCGGCACTTTGGGAGGCCAAAGCAGGCAGATCACTTGAGGTCAGGAGTTC
>NW_012108696.1:3766026-3766986 GCF_000951045.1 Mandrillus leucophaeus
AATTTACTTTTGAGACTTGGCTCACTGCAACCTCTGCCTCCCTGGTTCTAGTGATTTTTGTGCCTCAACCTCCTGAGTAGCTGGGATGACAGGTGGGTGCCACCATGCCCGGCTAATTTTTGTATTTTTAGTAGAGACAGGATTTCACTATGTTGGCCAGACTGGTCTTGAACTCCTGGCCTCAAATGATCCACCTGTCTTGGCCTCCCAAAGTGTTGGGATTACAGGTGTGAGCCACCACACCTGGCCTAAATAAATTTTTTTTGGCCAGACGTGGTGGCTCACGCCTGTAATCCCAGTACTTTGGGAGCCCGAGGCATGCGGATCACAAGGTCAGGAGATCGAGACCATCCTGGCTAACACGGTGAAACCCCGTCTCTATTGAAAATACAAAAAATTAGCTGGGCGTGGTGGCGGGCACCTATAGTCCCAGCTACTTGGGAGGCTGAGGCAGGAATTGAACCCAGGAGGTGGAGGTTGCAGTGAGCTGAGATCGCCCCACTGCACTCCAGCCTGGGCGACAGGGCGAGACGCTGTCTCAAAAAAAAAGAAAACGTGCGAGGCACTGACACAGGCCACAGCGTGGATGAAGCTTGAGGATGTCACACTCAGTGAGAAAAGCCAGACACAAAAGGCCACACACTGTGTGATCCCATTTCTAGGAAATATTCAGGACAAGCCAACCCACAGAGACAGGAAGTAGAATAGAGATGACTGGAAGATGGAGGAGAGGGGAGAATGTTTGTTTAATGGGTCCAGAGTTTATGTTTCGGGTGATGAAAGTTTGGGAAAGACGCTGGAGTGATGGTTGCACAACACTGCATGCAATGCCACTGAATTGTATGCTTAGAAATGCCTAAATGGGCCGGGCGCGGTGGCTCAAGCCTGTAATCCCAGCACTTTGGGAGGCCGAGGCGGGTGGATCACGAAGTCAGGAGATCGAGACCATCCTGGCTAACA
>NW_012108696.1:3771757-3773452 GCF_000951045.1 Mandrillus leucophaeus
AAAACTAGCCGGGGGATTTGGCTCATTCAACCTCAACATACTTATTACAACACAAGAATACCTCTGACTTCTCCTACCATCATGACTACTAGCCATAATATGATTTACCTCCACACTAGCAGAAACAAATCGAACCCCCTTCGATCTCATAGAAGGTGAATCAGAACTAGTATCAGGCTTTAATATTGAATATTCCGCAGGCCCATTCGCCCTATTCTTCATGGCCGAATACATAAACATAATAATAAATGCCCTAACAACCACAATTTTTCTAGGCACATCCTACCCCATCCATTCACCAGAACTATTCACAACATGCTTTACCACTAAAACACTCTTCCTAACTTCCTTATTTCTATGAATCCGAGCAGCGTAGCCCCGATTCCGCTACGATCAACTCATACACTTACTATGAAAAAACTGTCTCCCACTTACACTAGCACTCCTCATATGAAACACCTCAATGCCCATCGCAATCTCCAGTATTCCCCCTCAGACCTAGAAATATGTCTGACAAAAGAGTTACTTTGATAGAGTAAATAATAGAGGCCCCAACCCTCTTATTTCTAGGATTGCGGGCATCGAACCCACCCCTGAGAACCCAAACTTCTCCGTGCTACCTCTCACACTCCATCCTAAAGTAAGGTCAGCTAAATAAGCTATCGGGCCCATACCCCGAAAATGTTGGTCACACCCTTCCCATACTAATCAACCCACTAGCTCAACTTATTATCTACATCACGATAATCACAGGCACACTCATTACAACACTAAGCTCACACTGATTCCTCGCCTGAGCAGGTCTAGAGATAAACACATTAGCCTTCACTCCAATCTTAATCAAAAAAACAAACCCTCGCTCCACGGAAGCTGCTACCAAATACTTTCTAACACAATCTACCACATCCATAATCCTCATAATAGCAATTATTTCCAACAACCTACTGTCAGGATACTGAACAATAACAAGCCACACCAATCAACTCTCATCCCTAATAATAACCGCCCTTGCCATAAAACTAGGAATAGCTCCCTTCCAGTTTTGAGTCCCAGAAGTCACCCAAGGAACATCCCTAACCTCTGGCTTGCTTCTCCTTACATGACAAAAACTAGCTCCCCTCTCAATCATATACCAAATTCACCCATCGATCAACGCCTGCACTCTCCTAATCCTCTCAACCCTATCATAGTAGGCAGTTGAGGGGGTCTCAACCAAACACAATTACGCAAGATCCTAGGATACTCTTCAATCACTCACATAGGCTGAATAACAATAACACTAACGTATAACCCGACTACCACAATTCTGTACTTAACTACATACATCATCCTAACAACTACTATATTCCTAACCCTCAACCTAAACTCAAACACCACAACGCTCATGCTATCCCACACCTGAAACAAATCAACCTACCTAATACCACTAATAACATCTACCCTCCTATCCCTGGGAGGCCTATCCCCTCTAACCGGTTTCCTACCCAAGTGAATCACCATTTAAGAACTCACAATAAATAACTTCATCATCCCCTCCATCATAATTACCATAACCCTGCTCAACCTATATTTCTACATACGCCTAATCTACACTATCTCCCTAACACTTATTTCCCACATCTAATAACACAAAAATAATATGACAATTCGCCGGGCGCGGTGGCTCAAGCCTGTAATCCCAGCACTTTGGGAGGC
>NW_012108696.1:3774167-3777556 GCF_000951045.1 Mandrillus leucophaeus
GGGAGAAGCCCCGGCAGAAACTTAAAGCTGCTCCTTTGAACTTGCAATACAATGTGAAAATCACCTCGGGGCTGGTAAAAAGAGGGTTAGACCTCTGTCTTTAGGTTTACAGCCTAATGCCTACTCAGCCATTTTACCACCCCCCGCCCCTTCCATCTCTACCTATGTTCATCAATCGTTGACTATTCTCAACAAACCATAAAGACATTGGAACTCTATACCTACTATTTGGTGCATGAGCTGGAGTCATAGGTACAGCTCTAAGCCTTCTCATTCGAGCTGAGCTAGGTCAACCCGGCAATCTACTAGGCAATGACCATATTTACAACGTTATTGTAACAGCTCATGCGTTTATCATAATCTTCTTCATAGTCATACCCATTATAATCGGAGGCTTCGGGAACTGACTAGTGCCCCTAATAATTGGCGCTCCTGATACAGCATTTCCCCGTCTAAATAATATAAGCTTCTGACTCCTTCCCCCCTCCTTCCTTCTACTAATAGCATCAGCCATAGTAGAAGCCGGTGCTGGAACAGGTTGAACAGTGTATCCCACTTTGGCAGGAAACTTCTCCCATCCAGGGGCCTCCGTAGACCTAATCATCTTCTCTCTCCACCTAGCAGGCATTTCCTCCATCTTAGGAGCCATCAACTTCATTACCATCATCATTAACGTAAAACCCCCTGCAATATCCCAGTATCAAACTCCCTTGTTTGTCTGATCAATCTTAATCACAGCAATCCTCCTACTCCTCTCCCTGCCAGTCTCAGCCGCCGTCATCACTATGCTACTAACAGATCGCAACCTCAACACTACTTTCTTTGATCCTGTTGGGGGAGGAGACCCCATCCTATACCAACACTTATTTTGATTCTTCGGCCACCCCGAAGTCTATATTCTTATTCTTCCTGGATTTGGAATAATTTCCCACATTGTAACTTACTACTCTGGGAAAAAAGAGCCATTTGGTTACATGGGTATAGTCTGGGCTATAATATCAATTGGGTTTTTAGGTTTTATTTTATGGGCCCATCATATGTTTACAGTCGGTATAGATGTAGATACACGGGCCTGTTTCACTTCTGCCACTATGATTATTGCAATCCCTACTGGTGTTAAAGTTTTTAGCTGACTTGCCACACTCCACGGGGGCAATATTAAATGATCCCCTGCAATACTTTGAGCCCTGGGCTTTATTTTTCTATTTACCGTGGGGGGTTTAACCGGCATTATCTTAGCAAACTCATCCCTAGATATTGTACTACACGACACGTATTACGTTGTCGCCCACTTTCACTATGTTTTATCAATGGGAGCTGTCTTTGCCATTATAGGGGGCTTTATTCACTGATTTCCCTTATTTTCAGGCTATACATTAAACCAGACTTATGCTAAAGCCCATTTTATTATATTTGTAGGTGTAAATTTAACCACCTTTCCACAACACTTCCTTGGCCTATCCGGGATACCCCGACGCTACTCCGATTACCCCGATTACCCCGATGCCTACACCACATGAAATATCCTATCATCTATAGGCTCCTTTATCTCGCTAATAGCAATACTCTTAATAATCTATATGATCTGAGAAGCCTTTGCCTCAAAACGTAAAGTACTACTAATCGAACAACCCTCCACTAGCCTAGAGTGACTGAATGGCTGTCCTCCACCCCACCACACATTTGAAGAGCCAACCTATATTAAACTAAATGAAAAAGGAGAGAGTCGAACCCCCTAAAACTGGTTTCAAGCCAATCTTATAACCCCTATAACTTTTTCAACAAGGTATTAGAAAAATTATTTCATAGCTTTGTCAAAGCTAAATTGCAGGTCAAACCCTATGTATCTTACATGGCTCACCCAGTTCAACTAGGTCTGCAAGATGCCACATCCTCTGTCATAGAAGAACTAATCACTTTTCACGACCATGCCTTCATAGCTATATCTTTAATTAGCTTTCTAGTCTTATATGCCCTATCCTCAACACTCACAACAAAACTAACCAACACCAACATCACAGATGCCCAAGAGATAGAAACCATCTGAACCATTTTACCCGCAATTATCTTAGTCCTAATCGCCCTTCCATCCCTGCGCATCCTATATCTAACAGACGAAATCAATAACCCCTCCTTTACTATTAAATCAATCGGACACCAATGATATTGAACCTACGAATACACAGACTACGGAGGTTTAATCTTTAACTCTTATATACTACCCCCACTATTCTTAAACCCAGGTGACCTTCGACTTCTAGAAGTTGACAATCGAGTAGTCCTCCCAATTGAAGCTCCCGTCCGTATAATAATCACATCTCAAGATGTCTTACATTCATGAACTATCCCTACACTAGGCCTAAAAACAGATGCAGTGCCTGGACGCTTAAACCAAACTATATTCACCGCCACACGACCAGGTGTCTATTATGGACAATGCTCAGAAATCTGTGGCGCAAACCATAGCTTCATACCAATCGTCGCAGAATTAATCCCACTAAAAATCTTTGAAAAAGGACCTGTGTTTACCCTATAACTCTTCCCCCCCCATACTTCACAGATCCACTGTACAGCTATCCTAGCATTAACCTTTTAAGTTAAAGATTGAGGGATGCACCCTCTACAGTGAAATGCCCCAGTTAGACACATCTACATGATTCACTACTATCATGATGATGCTCCCTACACTATATCTTATCATACAACTAAAACTACTAAACACAAGTTACTATCAACCCCCCTTACAAAAAAACCCCAACCCACAAATCCACAATAACCACTGACAACTAAAATGAACGAAAATCTATTTACCCCATTCTCAACCCCAATAATCCTGGGCCAATCCACCGCAATTCCTATTATCCTATTTCCCACACTGTTAATCCCAACCTCCAAATACCTCATTAACAACCAACTAATCACTATTCAACAAAGCCTGACTCAGCTCACTCTAAAGCAAATAATAATAACTCACAATACTAAAGGACAATCCTGATCTCTAATACTAATATCCCTAATCACCTTTATTTCCATAACCAATCTCCTGGGACTTCTACCCTACTCATTTACACCAACCACCCAACTTTCTATAAACCTGGCTATAGCAATCCCCCTATGAGCAGGCACAGTGATTATAGGCCTTCGCTTTAAAACCAAAAACTCCCTAGCCCATCTTCTACCACAAGGTACACCCACACCACTCATCCCCGTACTAGTGATAATCGAAACTATTAGTCTGCTTATCCAACCAGTAGCCCTAGCCGTACGACTAACTGCCAATATCACAGCTGGCCACCTACTAATACACCTTATTGGAAGTGCTGTACTAGTATTATCAACTATTAACTTCTCCGCTGCCTTACTAACCTCTATAATGGTCCTGACACTAC
>NW_012108696.1:3777606-3783547 GCF_000951045.1 Mandrillus leucophaeus
TCTTAATAATCTATATGATCTGAGAAGCCTTTGCCTCAAAACGTAAAGTACTACTAATCGAACAACCCTCCACTAGCCTAGAGTGACTGAATGGCTGTCCTCCACCCCACCACACATTTGAAGAGCCAACCTATATTAAACTAAATGAAAAAGGAGAGAGTCGAACCCCCTAAAACTGGTTTCAAGCCAATCTTATAACCCCTATAACTTTTTCAACAAGGTATTAGAAAAATTATTTCATAGCTTTGTCAAAGCTAAATTGCAGGTCAAACCCTATGTATCTTACATGGCTCACCCAGTTCAACTAGGTCTGCAAGATGCCACATCCTCTGTCATAGAAGAACTAATCACTTTTCACGACCATGCCTTCATAGCTATATCTTTAATTAGCTTTCTAGTCTTATATGCCCTATCCTCAACACTCACAACAAAACTAACCAACACCAACATCACAGATGCCCAAGAGATAGAAACCATCTGAACCATTTTACCCGCAATTATCTTAGTCCTAATCGCCCTTCCATCCCTGCGCATCCTATATCTAACAGACGAAATCAATAACCCCTCCTTTACTATTAAATCAATCGGACACCAATGATATTGAACCTACGAATACACAGACTACGGAGGTTTAATCTTTAACTCTTATATACTACCCCCACTATTCTTAAACCCAGGTGACCTTCGACTTCTAGAAGTTGACAATCGAGTAGTCCTCCCAATTGAAGCTCCCGTCCGTATAATAATCACATCTCAAGATGTCTTACATTCATGAACTATCCCTACACTAGGCCTAAAAACAGATGCAGTGCCTGGACGCTTAAACCAAACTATATTCACCGCCACACGACCAGGTGTCTATTATGGACAATGCTCAGAAATCTGTGGCGCAAACCATAGCTTCATACCAATCGTCGCAGAATTAATCCCACTAAAAATCTTTGAAAAAGGACCTGTGTTTACCCTATAACTCTTCCCCCCCCATACTTCACAGATCCACTGTACAGCTATCCTAGCATTAACCTTTTAAGTTAAAGATTGAGGGATGCACCCTCTACAGTGAAATGCCCCAGTTAGACACATCTACATGATTCACTACTATCATGATGATGCTCCCTACACTATATCTTATCATACAACTAAAACTACTAAACACAAGTTACTATCAACCCCCCTTACAAAAAAACCCCAACCCACAAATCCACAATAACCACTGACAACTAAAATGAACGAAAATCTATTTACCCCATTCTCAACCCCAATAATCCTGGGCCAATCCACCGCAATTCCTATTATCCTATTTCCCACACTGTTAATCCCAACCTCCAAATACCTCATTAACAACCAACTAATCACTATTCAACAAAGCCTGACTCAGCTCACTCTAAAGCAAATAATAATAACTCACAATACTAAAGGACAATCCTGATCTCTAATACTAATATCCCTAATCACCTTTATTTCCATAACCAATCTCCTGGGACTTCTACCCTACTCATTTACACCAACCACCCAACTTTCTATAAACCTGGCTATAGCAATCCCCCTATGAGCAGGCACAGTGATTATAGGCCTTCGCTTTAAAACCAAAAACTCCCTAGCCCACCTTCTACCACAGGGCACACCTACACCACTTATTCCCATACTAGTGATAATCGAAACTATTAGTCTGCTTATCCAACCAGTAGCCCTAGCCGTACGACTAACCGCTAACATCACAGCTGGTCACCTACTAATACACCTGACTGGAAACGCTGTACTAGTATTATCAACTATTAACTTCTCCGCTGCCTTACTAACCTCTATAATGGTCCTGACACTACTGACCATTCTAGAAATTGCAATCGCCCTAATCCAGGCCTATGTCTTTACACTCCTAACCAGCCTCTACCTACGCAACAACACCTAATGACCCACCAACTCCATGCTTATCACATAGTCAAACCCAGCCCCTGACCATTAACAGGAGCCCTGTCAGCTCTCCTAATAACATCCGGTTTAGTTATATGATTTCACTTTTACTCCATCACCCTGCTAACACTAGGCCTAGTAACCAATGCGCTAACCCTGTACCAATGATGACGTGATATTGTACGAGAAAGCACTTATCAAGGTCACCATACAGTATCTGTCCAAAAAAAACCTTCGATATGGGATAACATTATTTATCATCTCAGAAGTCGTCTTCTTCACCGGCTTCTTCTGAGCATTTTACCACTCAAGCCTCGCTCCAACACCCCACTTAGGAGGTCACTGACCACCAACAGGCATTACCCCTTTAAATCCTCTAGAAGTTCCCCTCCTAAACACCTCTGTACTACTCGCATCAGGAATTACAATCACCTGAGCCCATCACAGCCTCATAAACAATAACCGAAAACAATCAATCCAAGCCTTGCTTATCACAATTCTGCTGGGCATCTACTTCACCCTACTACAAATCTCAGAATACTTTGAAGCACCTTTCACTATCTCCGACGGCATCTACGGTTCAACATTTTTCATCGCCACAGGCTTCCACGGACTTCACGTCATCATTGGATCTATATTCCTTCTTATTTGCCTCATTCGCCAACTATTCTACCACTTCACATCAAATCATCATTTTGGCTTTGAAGCCGCTACCTGATATTGACACTTTGTAGACGTTATCTGACTGTTCCTCTACATTTCTATCTACTGATGAGGATCCTACTCTTTTAGTATAACTAGTACAATTGACTTCCAATCAATCAGCTTTGATAGTATTCAAAAAAGAGTAATCAACCTAGTACTAGCCTTAACAATCAACACCCTTTTGACCTCACTACTAATAATCATCATATTCTGATTGCCCCAACTCAACTCCTATGCAGAAAAAACTAATCCTTACGAATGTGGATTTGATCCCCTAAACCCCGCTTGTATCCCATTCTCAATAAAATTTTTCCTGATCGCCATCACTTTTCTACTATTCGACCTGGAGATCGCTCTACTACTATCCCTACCATGAGCCCTCCAAACAACAAGTCTCTCAGTAATAATCAAAACATCCATCATATTTATCATCATCCTAATTCTCAGCTTGGCCTATGAATGAACTCAAAAAGGACTAGACTGAACCGAATTGGTAAGTACTTTAAACAAAACAAATGATTTCGACTCATTAGATTATGATAACCATACTAACCAAATGTCTCCCACCTACATAAACATTATGTTAGCATTCACTATTTCACTTCTAGGTATATTAATCTACCGTTCACACCTAATAGCCTCCCTCCTCTGCCTAGAAGGGATAATAATATCACTCTTCATTATAGCTGCCCTCATAGCCTCAAATATACACTTCCCCTTAATCAATATTATACCCATCATCCTACTAGTATTTGCCGCTTGCGAGACAGCAGTAGGCCTTGCCTTACTAGTCTCAATCTCCAACACATACGGACTAGATCATATTCACAACCTAAACTTGCTTCAATGCTAAAAATAATTATCCCTACAACCATACTACTGCCAATAACATGACTCTCCAAAAACAACACAATCTGAATCAACTTGACCATGCATAGTCTATCAGCCTCGTTCCTCTATTATTCCTCAACCAAACTGACAACAACCTTCTCAACTACTCAACCTGCTTATCCTCCGACTCACTAACAACACCTCTCCTAATACTAACCGCCTGACTCCTACCCCTCATAATCATAGCAAGCCAATACCACCTATGCAATGAGCCCTCTTCACAAAAAAAAACTCTACCTCTCTATAATAATCTTCCTACAAACCACCTTAATTCTAACATTCATAGCCACAGAACTAATCATATTCTACATTCTATTTGAAACTACCCTCATTCCTACCCTAATTATTATCACTAAATGGGGTAACCAAGCAGAACGTCTCAACGCAAGCACATACTTTCTATTTTACACTCTAACCGTCTCTCTGCCCCTACTCATTATACTAATTTATACCTACAATAGCACAGGCTCATTGAACATCACACTACTAACACTCACAAACCAAAAACTAACAACCACTTGATCTCATAACCGTACTTGACTAGCATGCATAATAGCCTTTATGACAAAAATACCCCTACATGGCCTACACTTGTGACTTCCCAAGGCCCATGTCGAAGCCCCCATTGCAGGGTCAATAGTCCTTGCCGCAGTACTCCTAAAACTGGGCGGCTATGGCATAATACGACTCACCTCTATCCTCAATCCTTTAACAGAGTCCATAGCCTACCCATTCCTTATGCTATCTCTATGAGGTATAATCATGACAAGCTCAATCTGTCTTCGACAAACAGACCTGAAATCACTCATCGCATACTCTTCCGTAAGCCATATAGCCCTAGTAATCGTAGCCTCCCTCATCCAAACCCCCTGAAGCTTCTCTGGCGCAACCATCCTCATAGTCGCCCATGGACTCACCTCCTCCATATATTTCTGCCTAGCCAACTCAAACTATGAACGCACCCACAGCCGCATCATATTACTATCCCGAGGACTTCAAGTCCTACTCCCATTAATAACCTTTTGATGGTTCACAGCAAACTTCACCAATCTTGCCATACCCCCTACTATTAACCTACTCGGTGAGCTCTTCGTAATCGCAGCTTCATTTTCTTGATCTCATATTACTATCATACTAACAGGACTCAATATATTAATTACAGCTCTCTACTCTCTCCACATGTTCGTCACAATGCAATGAGGGACACTCACACACCATGTAATCAACATAAAACCCCCCTTCACACGAGAAAACACATTAATATTTATACACCTTGCCCCAGTTATTCTCCTATCCCTCAACCCCAACACCATTCTAGGGTTTACTCCCTGTAAATATAGTTTAATCAAAACATTAGATTGTGAACCTTACTATAGAAGCACACCACTTCTTATTTACCGAGAAAACTTGCAAGGGCTGCTAACCCATACTTCCGTACTTAAAATTACGGTTTTCTCAACTTTTAAAGGATAACAGCTATCCATTGGCCTTAGGAGCCAAAAACATTGGTGCAACTCCAAATAAAAGTAACAATTATGTGCACCTCTATTATGATAACAACCCTTGCCTCCCTAACTCTTCCAATTTTTGCCACCCTCATTAATCCTAACAAAAAACGCTCATACCCAAACTATGTAAAAATAACCATAATATACACCTTTATTACTAGCCTTATTCCAACAACCCTATACATTTTCTCAAACCAAGAAACAACCATTTGAAGCTGACACTGAATAACAACCCAAACATTAGATCTAACACTAAGCTTTAAACTAGATTACTTTTCCATAGTATTTATTCCAATTGCACTATTCATCACCTGATCCATTATAGAATTCTCACTATGGTACATAAACTCAGACCCAAACATCAATCAATTCTTCAAATATCTCCTCATTTTTCTCGCTGCCATACTAATCCTAGTTACCGCCAACAACCTTTTCCAGCTCTTCATTGGTTGAGAGGGTGTAGGAATCATATCCTTCCTTCTAATCAGCTGATGATACGCTCGAGCGGACGCCAACACAGCAGCCATCCAAGCAATCCTATACAACCGCATCGGCGACATCGGTCTTATCCTAGCTATAACATGATTCCTTCTACATTATAACTCGTGAGACTTTCAACAAATACTAGCTCTAAATTCCAACTCAAACCTCCTCCCACTAATGGGCCTTCTCCTAGCAGCAACAGGAAAATCAGCTCAATTCGGTCTTCATCCCTGACTGCCCTCTGCCATAGAAGGTGCAACCCCTGTCTCAGCTCTACTTCACTCCAGCACCATAGTTGTTGTCGGGGTATTTCTTTTTTTTTTCTTTTTTTTTTTTGAGACGGAGTCTCGCTCTGCCGCCCAGGCTGGAGTGCAGTGGCCGGATCTCAGCTCACTGCAAGCTCCGCCTCCCGGGTTCATGCCATTCTCCTGCCTCAGCCTCCC
>NW_012108696.1:3783630-3785821 GCF_000951045.1 Mandrillus leucophaeus
ATGGTCTCGATCTCCTGACCTCGTGATCCGCCCGCCTCGGCCTCCCAAAGTGCTGGGATTACAGGCTTGAGCCACCGCGCCCGTCCATATTTCTACTCATTCGCTTCCACCCTCTAATAGAAAACAACACATTAATCCAAAATCTTACACTATGTCTGGGAGCCGTTACTACCCTGTTCATAGCCATCTGTGCCCTCACACAAGACGATATCAAAAAAATCGTGGCCTTCTCCACCTCAAGCCAACTAGGTCTAATAATAGTCACCATTGGTATTAACCAGCCACACTTAGCATTCCTACACATCTGCACCCATGCCTTCTTCAAAGCTATACTCTTTATATGCTCCGGATCTATTATTCATAACTTAAATAATGAACAAGACATCCGAAAAATAGGGGGCCTATTTAAAACAATACCCCTTACCTCAACTTCCCTAGTTATTGGCAACCTGGCACTCACGGGAATACCCTTCCTCACAGGCTTCTACTCCAAAGATCTTATTATCGAAGCCACAAATACGTGGTATACCAACGCCTGAGCCCTATCTATTACTCTCATCGCCACCTCCCTAACAAGCGCCTACAGCACTCGAACCATTCTCCTTACCCTGACAGGACAACCCCGCTTCCCAACCCTAATAAACATCAACGAAAACAACCCCACCCTACTAAACCCAATTAAACGCCTTATAGTAGGCAGTATAATTACAGGATTCCTTATCACTAACAACATCCCCCCACCTCACTCCCCCAGCCAACAATACCCCTCTATCTAAAACTCTCAGCCTTATGCGCAACCATCCTCGGTTTCTTAACAGCCCTAGACCTCGCCCTTATAACCAACAAACTAAAAACAAAAAACCCATCACAGATATCCAAATTCTCCAACATACTAGGATATTTTCCCACCACAGTTCATCATATAATCCCCTATCAAAACCTACTTATAAGTCAAAATTTAGCCTTTCTCTTACTAGACTCAACATGACTAGAAAAATCCATACCTAAAATAATCTCACAAACACACATTACCGCTTCCATAACTGTAACTACTCAGAAAGGCATAATCGAACTCTACTTCCTCTCTTTCCTCATTCCTCTCACCCTAACTCTACTTCTAATAATATAGCCTATTACCCCGAGTAATCTCAATCACAATATATACTCCAACAAATAACGTCCAACCAGCAACCACCACCAATCAACGCCCATAATCATACAAGGCACCCGCACCAATAGAATCACCTCGAACTAACCCCAATCCCTCCCCCTCAAAAATCTCCCAACTACCCATATTAATTAACCACCACCACTACCCCATCAAAACTTAAAACCCATAAAACTAACCCCACTTCCATTATTAATCCTACCAAAAGACCCCCTAGAACCTCAAACCCTGAGGCCCATGTCTCAGGATACTCTTCAATAGCCATTGCCGCAGTATAACCAAAAACAACTATTATACCCCCCAGATAAATTAAAAACATCATTAAACCCATGTAAGCTCCCCCATAACTTAAAATAATCACACAACCAATTACACCACTAACAATTAATGCTAAACCCCCATAGATGGGAGAAGGCTTAGAAGAAAAACCTACAAACCCCATAACCAATAACACGCTTAATGTAAATAAAATATATATCATTACTTCCATATGGACTTTAACCATAACCAATGATACGAAAAACCATCGTTGTATTTCAACTACAAAAGCGCCAAATGATTCCAATACGCAAATCTAACCCAATCATAAAAATAATTAACCACTCCCTCATTGATCTACCCACCCCATCCAACATTTCCATGTGATGAAATTTCGGCTCACTTCTTGCAACCTGCCTAATTCTACAAATTATCACAGGCCTATTCTTAGCAATACATTACTCACTAGACACCTCCTCTGCTTTCTCCTCAATCGCACACATTATCCGAGATGTAAATCACGGCTGAACCATCCGCTATCTCCATGCTAACGGTGCCTCCATACTCTTCATCTGCCTCTACCTACACGTAGGCCGAGGCCTCTACTATGGCTCATATCTTCTCCTAGAGACCTGAAACATTGGCATTATACTTCTACTCATAACTATAGCAACAGCCTTTATGGGCTACGTACTCCCATGAAGCCAAATATCATTCTGGGGGGCAACAGTAATCACAAATCTACTCTCAGCAGTCCCATATGTC
>NW_012108696.1:3787368-3788392 GCF_000951045.1 Mandrillus leucophaeus
ACAATAAAAATTCCATCAAACCCCCCCACCCCCATCTCTGACCTTCACCTAAAACCCACTTTTGCCAAACCCCAAAAACAAAAGCCTCAATTTGCCCGATCAGAGCTTGTATTTTCATCTTTTAGGTGTGCACGACTCCAACTGCCATCCCCTCAACTAATATAAATTTACTTCACCAAGCACTCTTGACACCAACCCACAACCCCTTCCCCCACCCCCATCTGCCCACCCACTACCAAACCTATACCTCCACTACCACAACCCCAAAGAAATCACCCCCAATCACACCCACCTCCTCGTTTATGTAGCTTAAACCTACCTAAAGCAAGACACTGAAAATGCCTAGATGGGCTTGCACACCCCATAAACAAATAGGCTTGGTCCTGGCCTTTCTATTGACTCTTAGCAAGATTACACATACAAGCATCCCCGCGCCGGTGAAGACGCCCTACAAATCACCACGACCAAGAGGAGCAAGTATCAAGCACGCACACGCAGCTCAAAACACTTTGCCTAGCCACACCCCCACGGGAGACAGCAGTGACAAGTCTTTAGCAATAAATGAAAGTTTAACTAAGCTATGCTACATCAAGGGTTGGTCAATTTCGTGCCAGCCACCGCGGTCATACGATTAACCCTAGTCAATAGAGATCGGCGTAGAGGGTGTTTTAGATCTGATACAATAAAGCTAAACTCCATCTAAACTGTAAAACCCAGCAAAATAAACTACGAAAGTGGCTTTAAAATTTCTGAACACACTATAGCCAAGGCCCAAACTGGGATTAGATACCCCACTATGCTTAGCCTTAAACCTCAATAGTTAAAACAACAAAACTACTCACCAGAATACTACAAGCAACAGCTTAAAACTCAAAGGACTTGGCGGTGCTTCACATCCCCCTAGAGGAGTCTGTTCTGTAATCGATAAACCCCGATCCACCCCACCCTCTCTTGCTCAGTCTATATACCGCCATCTTCAGCAAACCCTGATGAAGGTTACGAAGTGAGCGCAAATGCCCTCCCC
>NW_012108696.1:3793912-3797351 GCF_000951045.1 Mandrillus leucophaeus
GACCTCCTAAGCGACCCAGACAACTATACCCCAGCCAACCCACTAAACACCCCCCCACATATTAAACCAGAATGGTACTTCCTATTCGCATACGCAATTCTACGATCTGTCCCCAACAAATTGGGAGGCGTACTGGCACTCTTCCTATCGATTCTCATCCTAGCAATTATCCCCATACTCCACAAATCCAAACAACAAAGCATAATATTCCGCCCACTCAGCCAATTCCTATTCTGACTCCTAGTTACAATTCTACTAACCCTTACCTGAATTGGAAGCCAACCAGTAACCCAACCTTTTATCATTATTGGCCAAATAGCATCCGCAATATACTTTATCACAATCCTAATCTTAATACCACTGGCCTCCCTAATCGAGAACAACCTATTCAAATGAACCTGCCCTCGTAGTATAAATTAATACACTGGTCTTGTAAACCAGAAATGGAATACTCTCCCTAGGGCAATCAGAAAGAAAGTACTTAACTCTACTGCCAACACCCAAAACCGGCGTTCTAACTTAAACTACTTTCTGTATTTTATGTTGTATAAGCCTTGCAGCACAACTTTAGTATTAACCTACCTTTAATGCCACTATGTAATTCGTGCATTACTGCTAGCCAGCATGTATAATATATAGTACTATATGTGTTTGACTGTACATAGCACATACCCTTACATATTTACCCAACCCTCTCGAAATACATGCTTACAAGCAAGGATCCTAATGAGCACTTCAACAGTAGTACATCATTCACCCCTCCAAAGCCCACGTATCACCCCATGCGTATCAACAGAACTAGTCCTGTATTAATCGTACATAGTACATTAAGTCGTCCATTGGACATAGCACATACCTGTTAAAAAGTCCTCCTCACCACGGATGCTCCCCCTCACTTAGGAATCCCTTGTTCACCATCCTCCGTGAAACCAATATCCCGCCCAAAAAGTGCTGCTCTCCTCGCTCCGGGCCCATAACTTGTGGGGGTAGCTACAACTGAACTGTATCCGGCATCTGGTTCTTACCTCAGGGCCATAACAACCAACATCGCCCACACGTTCCCCTTAAATAAGACATCTCGATGGATCACGGGTCTATCACCCTATTAACCAGTCACGGGAGCTCTCCATGCATTTGGTATCTTTTATCTCTGGTCCGCACGCAACCCCATTGCAGAATGCTGACTCCCACCACATCCCGTCCTGAATGCGCCTGTCTTTGATCCCTGGCACATGCAACTATTGATCGCACCTACGTTTAATATCCTAGCCCCGCATAAGTTCCAGCAAGGTGTTATTTAATTCATGCTTGTAGGACATAAGAATAGCCAAACTCCACAGCAACACCCACCACACCACAGTAAATCACAAATAAAAACCTTATCAAACCCCCCCACCCCCGTCTTCGACCCTCACCCAAAATCCACTTCTGCCAAACCCCGAAAACAAAAGCCTCAATTTACCAGGCCAAGACTCGTATTTTTTATCTTTTAGGTGCACACAACCCCAACTGCCATCCCCTCAACTAACGAACATTTACTTCATAAAATGCTCTCAACACTAATCCACAACCCTCCCCCACCCTAAAGAAACCCGTCACCACACCCACTCCCACGTTTATGTAGCTTAAACCAACTTAAAGCAAGACATTGAAAATGCCCAGATGGGTCAACACACCCCATAAACAAATAGACTTGGTCCTGGTCTTTCTATTGGCTACTAGCAAGATTACACATGCAAACATCCTCGCACCGGTGAAGACGCCCTATAGATCACTGTGATAAAAAGGAGCAAGTATCAAGCACGCACATGCAGCTCAAAACACTTTGCCTAGCCACACCCCCACGGGAGACAGCAGTGACGAATCTTTAGCAATAAACGAAAGTTTAACTAAGCTATGCTACATCAAGGGTTGGTCAATTTCGTGCCAGCCACCGCGGTCATACGATTAACCCTAGTCAACAGAAATCGGCGTAGAGGGTGTTTAAGACATAATACAATAAAGCTAAACTCCACCTAAACTGTAAAACCCTAGCTGATGTAAAATAAACTACGAAAGTGGCTTTAAGACTTCTGAACACACGACAGCTAAGGCCCAAACTGGGATTAGACACCCCACTATGCTTAGCCCTAAACCTCAATAGTTAGACAACAAAACTATTCGCCAGAATACTACAAGCAACAGCTTAAAACTCAAAGGACTTGGCGGTGCTTTATATTCCCCCTAGAGGAGCCTGTTCCATAATCGATAAACCCCGATCCACCCCACCCTCTCTTGCTTAGCCTATATACCGCCATCTTCAGCAAACCCTAATGAAGGCTACAAAGTGAGCGCAAATGCCCCCGCCGCAAAAACGTTAGGTCAAGGTGTAGCCCATGAGACGGTAAAAAATGGGCTACATTTTCTACCCCAGAAAACCCTACGATACCTCTTATGAAATCTAAGAGTCCAAGGAGGATTTAGCAGTAAATCAAGAATAGAGTGCTTGATTGAACTAGGCCATGAAGCGCGTACACACCGCCCGTCACTCCTCTCAAATATATTTAGGGAACATCTTAACTAAATACTCCAGTATTTATACAGAGAGGATAAGTCGTAACACGGTAAGTGTACTGGAAGGTGCACTTGGATAAATCAAGGCATAGCTTAACACAAAGCATCTGGCTTACACCCAGAAGATCTCAATACTATTCGATTGCCTTGAGCTAAAACTAGCCCCAAACACAACCAATACTAATACCAAACCAGTATATATATACTAAACCATTCACCCATGTAAAGTATAGGCGATAGAAATTTTAATCTGGCGCTATAGATATAGTACCGTAAGGGAAAGACAAAACCACCCAAGCACAAAACAGCAAGGACTAACCCCTGTACCTTTCGCATAATGAATTAGCTAGAAATAATTTTACAAAGAGAACTACAAGCCAAATTCCCCGAAACCAGACGAGCTACCCAAAAACAGCTAAAAGAGCGCACCCGTCTATGTGGCAAAATAGTGGGAAGATTTCTGGGTAGAGGTGACAAGCCTACCGAGCCTGGTGATAGCTGGTTATCCAAGATAGAATCTTAGTTCAACCTTAAGTCTACCTACAGAATCACTTAATCCCCCTGTAAACTTAATTGTTAGTCTAAAGAGGAACAGCTCTTTAGACATTAGGAAAAAACCTTGTAGAGAGAGTAAAAACCCCAATTACCATAGTTGGCCTAAAAGCAGCCATCAATTAAGAAAGCGTTCAAGCTCAACATCAACTACTCAAAAAACCCCAAACACATAACTGAACTCCTCACACTACATTGGATTAATCTATCATCCTATAGAAGCAATAATGCTAGTATAAGTAACATGAATACTCTCTCCACCGCATAAGCCTAAATCAGACCAAAAAACTTCACCGATACTTAACAGCCCAGTATTGATAAACATAAACAAGCC
>NW_012108696.1:3798222-3799047 GCF_000951045.1 Mandrillus leucophaeus
AAAAAAAAAAAAAAAAAAGAAGGGTAGATTGGGGGAAATGGGTGATTCAGGGGTGGTCAGGGCTGAGGTCCCACCTAAGTTGAACCCAAGTTATTTTTTTCTAGAAAAAGAATGCCCAGGCCAGGCACGGTGGCTCACACCTGTAATCCCACCACTTTGAGAGGCTGAGGCAGGTGGATCACCTGAGGTCGGCAGTTCGAGACCAGCCTGGCCAATATGGTGAAACCCTGTCTCTACTAAAAATTAAACAAATTAGCCGGGCGTGGTGTAATCCCAGCTACTCAGGAGGCTGAGGTCACAGAATTGCTTGCATCCAGGAGGTGGAGGTTGCAGTGAGCCAAGATGGTGCCACTGTACTCCAACCTGGGTGACAGAGGTTCCATCCCCTCCAAAAAAGAATGCCTAATTCCTCCTGGGTTGACAAATCAGCCAGAACCTTCCATCCCCTCCTCCATCCCACTACATACAGCACCAGAAAGACCCCAGCCTGCAACTAGGGGCTGCTGGCTGTTCATGTCCTCACCGGGGGCATTGTCTGTGACTGATTTTTTTTTTTTTTTAGATGGAGTTTTGCTCTTGTTGCCCAGGCTGGAGTGCAATGGCACGGCTCACCACAACCTCTGCCTCCTGGGTTCAAGCAATTCTCCTGCCTCAGTCTCCCCAGCAGCTGGGATTACAGGCCACCACACCCAGCTAATTTTGTATTTTTAGTAGAGACGGGGTTTCACCGTGTTGGTCAGGCTGGTCTCGAACTCCCGACCTCAGGTGATCCGCCTGCCTCGGCCTCCCAAAGTGCTGGGATTACAGGCGTGAGCCACTGCGCCC
>NW_012108696.1:3799447-3801696 GCF_000951045.1 Mandrillus leucophaeus
AAAAAAAAAAAAAAACCAAAAAACATAACTCATGGGGCTGTCAGTCTTGGTGTCACTTTGTCCCGGAGCCCTAGTCAAGCCTGGACCAGCCAAGACTTCCGTCCCACACAGCTGTCCTGTGGATATGAAGACTGAGGTCCTGAGAGAGGGCGCTCATTACTCAAGTCACCGGGAGTCTCAAACGCACCAGGCTGGCTCCAGTTGGACAGCTGTACTCTCTGCCCCGTGCCTCCTGCTTAATTCCCAGTCATCCTTCAGGGCTCGGTGAAAACAGCCTCCCCAGGTAGGGGCTCTCCTGCCCTCCCCAGCCAGATCAGTCCCTTCTACTGGCTCCTCCAGCCACCCCTATGCCCCTGATCCTAGGCTCAGGCCATGAGGATCCCTTCCCTCTGGCTCAGATGAGGTGAGATTTGCTTGGGGGGTGCGGTGAGGCCATCTGTGCCCCTTGTTGGGGTCCTGGCCTTCACTGGACACCCCAGCTCCTCCCTCAGCCTGGGCTGGGTGGGTGACAAAGCTGTCAGCCTGCTGGAAATTTCTCTCCCCTTGGGGCCTAAGGGCTGGGAGCCAAGGGCAGCTGCCACTGAGGAGGAGGGGAAGGCCCCACGGGCTCGGCGGGTGGGCTGTGAACCACACGTGAGATCTGGGGCATACGGGGAGGCAATAGGGGTTTGAGGGCAGTGCTGCGGTTCCAGAGGGGGCAGGTCAGAGTCCCCCAATGTTGGCCAGGTGGCTGGGCTTCTGCCCTCGTGGAGCCCAAGGAGGGTTTCCACATCCCTCTAAGCCTCAGAGGAAATTCCAGAGGGAGAGAAAGAGAAGTTGAGAAAGGGAGATGTTGATTCTGACATCAGTTCAGGTAGAGGCGGCGACCATGGGGGCTCCAGGGGCGTCAGGGGACAGAGCAGCCTGCTCCCACTCCAACTCCTTACCCCCAGGGGACTGGTCCCACACTACCCTGTTAGGAAGCCCTGGCCTGGTCTCCCGAGGGCCCCGTCCCCCTCCCGGGACCCCTGGCTTGCAGCCAGGCGGTGGGGAGAGGGACCCAGGTGTGTGGTGTAGGTGGCAGGTGAGTGATGGGCCCAGCAAGGCTGGCTCAGGCCCAGGGTCACCAGGGGGCTTGGCAGAGACTCTTTAGGCCTCCACACCTTCCCCACCCTGTGCCCCTCCACCCTCCCACCTGGGCCTGGGGGAGGCATCATAGGTACCTCTGCATGTCCACTGTACAGATGGGGAAATTGAGGTTCAGATAGCACCTGGGAGTCACCACCACCCTCCACCACCAGGTCCCCCTTGGCATTCTCCAGAGAACAGCAATTTCCCCCAACAGTGGAATGTTCCAGAAGTCCTCATTTATAGTCAGAAGCCACCTGCAGCCCCTAAGTGGTGGAGCAGGGCTCTATGGGGGACTTGCCTGACTTTGGAGCTCTTGACCTGAGATCTTCAGAAAAAAGACTTTCATCTCTGGCAGCTGTGTGGCCTTGGGTGAGTTCCTCAACTTCTCTGGGCGTCAGCCACCTCCTCTGTAGAGTAGAGCCACTGCTGGCACCTTCTTCAGGAGGCTGAGGTGACCTGGAAGGTCACGCTGATCCTCCCACCATCCGCAGGGTCTCTGCATACCCCCTCTACAGGCTGGAATGTTTGGCCTGGGTCCCTGGCCTTCTGTGGGCCCCGGTTTCCCCTCCTGTAATACTTTAAAGAACTCGGCCTCTCCCTGCTCATCTACATGGTGCTAGGGCCACTAAACAGACAGGTAGTGGGGGAAGCCCCAGGTGACGGTGACAGAAACCTGGCACCCCTAGAAACCTTACCCTGGCCTCACCCCCGGGCCCCCTGGCACCAACATGCTGGGGTCTGCCCAACCCTGGTACCCAGGCCCAGCCGGGTTCATGCAGCTTAAATTTCAGCCTGTGGTGGGTGAAGAGGCGGGTGCTGGACACGCTTCATTTTCCAATTTCTAGAAATAAAAGCTGTGGGGCCATCTATTGTGGAGTGGAAATAAAGCCCATTGCAAAACCTCATGTGTGAAAAAACAATAGCATTTACCTCCCTGCCCAGGGAGAGAAAATTCCAGGGAATACACGGGGCCAGGGAACAAAGGGGCCTCTCATTCTGGAAAGGTTTTGTGAAGTGTACGAGTGGCAATTTTAGAATCAGAAAAGCTAATGGAGGTATTTTCTTTTTTGTTTGTTTGTTTTTGAGACTGAGTCTTGCTCTGTCGCCCAGGCTGGAGGGCAGTGGTGCGATCTCGGCTC
>NW_012108696.1:3803226-3804863 GCF_000951045.1 Mandrillus leucophaeus
GGCGCCTGTAATCCCAGCTGCTTGGGAGGCCGAAGCTCAAGAATTACATGAACCTGGGAGGCGCAGGTTGCAGTGAGCCGAGATGGCGCCACTGCACTCTAGCCTGGGCAACAACAGAGACTTTGTCTCAGGAAAAAAAAAAAAAACGCCAGGCGCGGTGGCTCAGGCCTGTAATCCCAGCACTTTGGGAGGCCAAGGCAGGTGGATTACCTGCAGTCGGGAGTTCGAGACCAGTTCAGGTCTTTGGAACATTCTGAGAGTCTGGGTAGAGGAAATTTTCTACCCTCCAGGGAACGCCAACAGGGACAGAGAGGACTGCAAATTCTGGCGCATCTCTTCCCAAGGTGGCGTCTGCATACACTCCCCGCAACATGGAGAAACCCCGTCTCTACTAAAAATACAAAATTAGGCAGGCGTGGTGGTGGGTGCCTATAATCCCAGCTACTCAGGAGGTTGAGGCAGGAGAATTGCTTGAACCCGGGAGGTGGAGGTTGCGGTGAGCTGAGATTGCGCCATTGCACTCCAGCCTGGGCAACAAGAGTGAAACTCCGTCTCAAAAAGAAATATTATCCTGTTTATTTCTTGGTTTGTCAATGTCTTCCCCAGACTGGCTGGCTCATGGGGCAGGGCTTGGGTCCCCAGCATGACCTGGCACCCAGTAGGCACTCAGTCAACAGGTGCTGAATAAACATCCTTGTCTGTGATGGAAGCTTGAACTCTTACTTGGAGAATTACAAACGAAGACTGAGGATCTTTGGACTTTGGGGCAGGAACGACCCTCCCCCTGCCCCTTCCCCAGCCCTCACCGACCACCCCAGGGATTACAGCCTGTCTCAGGGGGACCTGCAGGTGAGGTGGTCCTCACCCTCAGTGACACAAGGCGGGACCTCTCAGGGCTGGAGATGGAGGAGGCCGGGGTGCAGGCGCAGGCAGGCAAAGAATGCTGCCGCAGACGAGAACGAATAAACAGGCTCCTTGGATGTCAGAGGCGGGGGGTGGGGGGATGCTTTGAACCTCACGCCTGGCTGGGGATGTTTGGACAAGGCAGGCGGCCAGTGGGTGTCATCAGGGCTAAAATTAACCTCCACTTCCCGCTCGGCCCCTCCCCCTGGGCCAGGAGGGAGGCTGGGGCCCCGGCCATCACTTCAGTGAGCACTGTGTGCCGGACCAAGCTCCTTGAAGAAATCAATGCACTTGGTCTTCTCAACAACCCGGACAGCTGCTATCAGTAATGGCATTGTGATTCATCCCCATTTTACAGGCGAGGAAACTAAGGCACCGAGAAAGAGGGAGGCTTATAGCCACACAACTCTCAAGCAGCAGAACCAGGACTCGAACCCGGGATTCAGGGAGTGTGTTCTCACCTGGAGGCCTCCCTGAAAGCCAGGGGAGATGAAAGAGGCCCTGAGTGATGAGTCCTTGGGGGAGGTGGGCATGCGACCCCTCACTCACTCTCCCCTAGGGACCTCTCCAGAGGCTTCCAGAGTTACAGTAACTTTGAGTCGTTTTGTGCAAATTCCAAGAGATGCCTGCTGTGCCAGCGACCCGCTGGGGACCTCAAACACCCTCATAGAGCCAGGGAAGGGTCAAGGAGGGGGCGGGGACAGGGCTGGTGGGCTGTGGAAACCTCATGCAGA
>NW_012108696.1:3807203-3809423 GCF_000951045.1 Mandrillus leucophaeus
AAATTCCAGGGAATACACGGGGCCAGGGAACAAAGGGGCCTCTCATTCTGGAAAGGTTTTGTGAAGTGTACGAGTGGCAATTTTAGAATCAGAAAAGCTAATGGAGGTATTTTCTTTTTTGTTTGTTTGTTTTTGAGACTGAGTCTTGCTCTGTCGCCCAGGCTGGAGGGCAGTGGTGCGATCTCGGCTCACCACAACCTCCCCCTACTGAGTTCAAGCGATTCTCATGCCTCAGCCTCCCGAGTAGCTGGGATTACAGATGCCCGCCACCACGCCCAGCTAATTTTTGTATTTTAAGTAGAGATGGTGTTTCACCATGTTGGCCAGGCTGTTCTGGAACTCCTGACGTCAAGTGATCCGCCCTCCTCCGCCTCCCAAAGTGCTAGGATTATAGGCGTGAGCCACCGCACCCGGCCCAATGGAGGTATTTCGGAGAATGGAAATGGTTAGAAGGTCTGTTGGAAAAAAGCATAATTTTCTTTTCTTTTCTTTCTTTTTTTTTTCTTCAGAGTCTCGTTCTGTCACCCACCCAGGCTGGAGTGCAGTGGCACAATCTCGGCTCACTACAACCTCCGCCTCCTGGGTTCAAGTGATTCTCCTGTCAGCCTCCCGAGTAGCTGGAATTACAGGCGCGCATCACCACGCCTGGCTAATTTTTTGTATTTTTAGTAGAGACGGGGTTTCACGGTATTAGCCAGGATGGTCTCGATCTCCCGACCTCATGATCAGCCTGTCTCTGCCTTCCAAAGTGCTGGGATTACAGGAGTGAGCCACAGCGCCTGGCTGAAAAGCATAATTTTCTTGGTTTGTTTTTAGGTGATGTTTTCAAGGTTTCTAAGACACCTGTCTCTCCAACGGCAAAAATTACAGCCAGTAAAAAATTAGAGCCAGCGACCTGGTTACCCGGGCCAGACCTGAAGGGAGTGTAGGGAGATGCCACCCACCTTGGGAAGTTGCACCAGGATTTACGGTCCGCTCTGTCTCTGTTGGCGTTCTCTGGAGAGTAGAAATGTTCCCTTACCCAGACTCTCAGAATATTCCAGAGACCTCAATTTACACTTGGTATCCACCTGCAGCCACTCAGGCCCTAAGCCCAGCTGTAGCTCCTGATCACGCCCCCTCCCAGAGGGTGACAGTGCTGAGATTTGACTTCAGAACAAAGGCAGAGCCTTACAAAAAATGAGCCGAGCGTGGTGGGCGCCTGTAATCCCAGCTACTCATGAGGATGAGGCAGGAGAATTACTTGAACCTGGGAATTGGAGGTTGCGGTGAGCTGAGATCACACCACTGCTCTCCAGTCTGGGCAACAGAGCAAAACTGTCTCACTCACTCACTCAGTCAATAAATAAATAAGTAAAAGTAAATAGGCCGGGCACAGGGGCTCACTCCTGTAATCCCAGCACTTTGGGAGGCCGCGGTGGGTGTATCATGAGGTAAGGAGTTTGAGACCAGTCTGGCCAACGCAGTGAAACCCTGTCTCTACTCAAAATAGAAAAATTAGCTGGGCGTGGTGGTAGGCGCCTGTAATCCCAGCTGCTTGGGAGGCCGAAGCTCAAGAATTACATGAACCTGGGAGGCGCAGGTTGCAGTGAGCCGAGATGGCGCCACTGCACTCTAGCCTGGGCAACAACAGAGACTTTGTCTCAGAAAAAAAAAAAAAAACGCCAGGCGCGGTGGCTCAGGCCTGTAATCCCAGCACTTTGGGAGGCCAAGGCAGGTGGATTACCTGCAGTCGGGAGTTCGAGACCAGTTCAGGTCTTTGGAACATTCTGAGAGTCTGGGTAGAGGAAATTTTCTACCCTCCAGGGAACGCCAACAGGGACAGAGAGGACTGCAAATTCTGGCGCATCTCTTCCCAAGGTGGCGTCTGCATACACTCCCCGCAACATGGAGAAACCCCGTCTCTACTAAAAATACAAAATTAGGCAGGCGTGGTGGTGGGTGCCTATAATCCCAGCTACTCAGGAGGTTGAGGCAGGAGAATTGCTTGAACCCGGGAGGTGGAGGTTGCGGTGAGCTGAGATTGCGCCATTGCACTCCAGCCTGGGCAACAAGAGTGAAACTCCGTCTCAAAAAGAAATATTATCCTGTTTATTTCTTGGTTTGTCAATGTCTTCCCCAGACTGGCTGGCTCATGGGGCAGGGCTTGGGTCCCCAGCATGACCTGGCACCCAGTAGGCACTCAGTCAACAGGTGCTGAATAAACATCCTTGTCTGTGA
>NW_012108696.1:3810983-3814049 GCF_000951045.1 Mandrillus leucophaeus
AGCGAGACTCTGTCTCAAAAAAGTTGTAAAAAAAAAATTAAAGAAAAAATCCACTCCAGACCAGTGCAGTTGCACATGCCTATAATCCCAGCGCTTTGGGAGGCTGAGGCAGGAGGATCCCTTGAGCCCAGGAGTTCGAGACCAGCCTGGGCGACATAGCAAAACTCCTTCTTTACCAAAAAAGTTACTCGAGTGTGGGGGTGCACGCCTGTAGTCTCAGCTACTAGGGAGGCTGAGGCACGAGAATTGCTTGAACCTGGGAGGCGGAGGTTGCAGTGAGCCAGGATCACACCACTGGACTCCAGCCTGGGCAACAGTGCAAAACTCCATCTCAAAAAAAAAAAAAAAAAGGAATGAATGATATGAATGATGCTATAAAAGAACTGCATGGGATATACTTATGCCAAGCCGTGATTCATTATCTATCTGAAATCCAAACTTAACTGGATGTCTTGGATTTTTATTTGCTAACTCTGATGACTTCAGCTGGGTGGGGGCTCGGGGGGGGTCCCTGTAAGGGCAGGTGACAGAAGCAAAGGCAGGCAGTAAGGAGGTGAAACCAGAGCCACACCAGGCGCTCAGGTGGCTTCCAGGACTCAACGCCTTCCTGATGGGCTTCCCAGGTGCCTCCGGGACCAGCCAGATGGAGGAGGCTTCGGGGCCTCCCTGGCCCCCACCCCCTGGGCCAGCCCCTCACCACCTCCCAGGTCCCTCCTGCCGGGCTCATTATTCATCTTTAACGGTCGTCACTCGGCAGGGGGAGTGCGGGCTGGGAACACCTGGGACTCCCAGGCTCTCAGTGGGCGGCCTCACTAATGGGCTGAGGCCCCCATTAGAGAGGCAGTAACGAGTGGGAAGGGGGTCCCGGCTCACCAAGGAGCTGGCCTAGGGCAGGAAGCGTCCAATTTGAGGCAGGGGCGGGAAATAGACTTCTGCCACCCCCACCCTGCCATTTCCTTTCCTGTCGAGGCAGGAGTCCAGGGAAGCACCTCTGAACGCCTTCACCCCTCCCAGTCTCCACCTGGACGGAGTCCTGCTGGGCCCCCCAGACGCAGTGGGGGCTGCTCTGGCACTCCTGCCTCCCCATACCCCAGGCAGGGGTAGGATGGATGCCCCAGCCTTGACTGTCCAGCTCCCCATGTGCCAGGCTTGGTCAAGAGAGTGGCTCACGGCTAAGGAGTGGAAACTGACACCCAGAGAAGGATCTAGAACCTCGGACTTTCTGTGCTCTTAGCCACTCTCCTTTCTGTCTCTCCTCTGAGCCGTCACACATGATGTCCCTCTCTCCTGGGCAACTCTTTTCCCTTCCTGGCAAGCCCCCTTCCCCTGGAAGCATCCTCAACCTGGCTGGGTCAGGTCCCTCCTCTGGGTCCCCATCTGCCTGTGTGACCTCATCACACCCTGCTTGGCCCGAGTTGTGACTGCTCAGTCATGTGTTGTCTCCACCACTGGGCTGTGAGTCTTGGGAGTGGGGACTCAGTCTGTCTTGGGTAAGGTCCAGCTCACAATGGACAGATATGCTCCAGTGTTAGTCACAGCTGCCCCAACTTGGCCCCCATTTGCTATGTGACCCTGGGTAAGTAGCTATGCCTCTCTGAGCCTTGTTTTCCCCATCTGTAAAAATGAGACACCAGCACCCCCATCGTAACCCAAATTACACTGAGATGGCAAAGAAATTATGTACAGAAGTTTCTGGAACTGTGCTTGGGAACACAGAGGAGGGGCAGCGGGTGTTTATTTAAAATTTTAGGCAAATTGGCTGAGTGCAGTAGCTCACACCTGTAATCACTGCACTTTGGGAGGCTGAGGCAGGTGGATAACATGAGCCCAGGAGTAGGTGATCAGCCTGGGCAAGATGGGGAAACCCCAGCTCTCAAAATAAAAAAAATCAGGGTGTGATGGTGCACACCTGTAGTCCAGGTAATTTGGGCGGCCGAGGTGGGAGGATCGCTTGGGCCCAGGTGTTGGAGGCTGCAGTGAGCTATGATGCTCCACTGCACTCCAGCCTGGGTGACAGAGGGAGCTCCTGTCTCTTAAAAAAACAGACAAGACCGGGTGCTGTGGCTCATACCTGTAATTCCAGCCCTTTGGGAGGCCGAGGTGGGCAAATCACGAGGTCAAGAGATTGAGACCATCCTGGCCAACATGGCGAAACCCCGTCTCTACTAAAAATACAAAAATTAACTGGGCATGGCGACACGCACCTGTAGTCCCAGCTACTCAGGAGGCTAAGGCGGGAGAATCGCTTGAACCCAGGAGGTGGAGGTTGCAGTGAGCCGAGATCACGCCATTGCACTCCAGCCTAGTCAACAGAGTGAGACTCTGCCTCAAAAAAGAAAAAAAAAAAATGTCCCTACACACCTATTAGAATGGCCAAATCCAAAGCACTGCCAACACCAACCCCAAATGCCACCAAGCCCTGAGGACAGGGAGCAACAGAAAGTGTCACTCATTGCCGGTGGGAATGCAGAATGGCACAGCCACTTTGGAACAGTTTGGCAGTTTCCTGTAAAACTAAACACACTCCTACGATGCGACCTAGAAATGGCACTCCTAGGTATTTACCCAAAGGAGTTAAAACCGAACATCCACACAAAAACCTGCACACAGATGTCTAGGGCAGCGTTATTCACCATTGCCAAGACTTGGAAGCAGCCAAGATGTCCTTCGGCAGGAGAACAGGGGTGTTCAGACGATAAAATACTATTCAGGCTGGGCGCGGTGGCACATGGCTCTAATCCCAGCACTTTGGGAGGCAGAGGCGGGCGAATCACCTGAGGTCAGGAGTCCGAGACCAGACTGGCCAACATAGTGAAACCTTGTCTCTACTAAAAATACAAAAATTAGCTGGGCGTGGTGGCACAAGCCTGTAGTCCCAGCTACTCAGGAGGCAGAAGAATCGCTTGAACCCAAGAGGCAGAGGTTGCAGTGAGCCGAGATCGCGCCACTGCACTCCAGCCTGGGTGACAGAGCAAGACTCCGTCTAAAAATATATATATAAGAAATGAGCTGTCAAGTCATGAAAAGACATAGAGGAACCTTAAATGCATTTTTTTTTTTTTTTTT
>NW_012108696.1:3814119-3814856 GCF_000951045.1 Mandrillus leucophaeus
TTTTTTTTTTTTTTTTTGAGACGGAGTTTCACTCGTTGCCCAGGCTGGAGTGCAGTGGCACGATTTTGGCTCACTGCAACCTCTCCCCCACTCCCCGGGTTCAAGCGATTCTCCTGCCTCACCCTCCCAAGTAGCCGAGATTACAGGCATCCGCCACCACGCCTGGCTAATTTTTTGTATTCTCAGTAGAGACGGGGTTTTGTCATCTTGGCCAGGCTGGTCTCGAACTCCTGACTTCAGGTGATCCGCCTGCCTTGGCCTCCCAAAGTGCTGGGATTACAGGCGTGAGCCACCGCGCCCAGCCCTTCAATGCATACTACTGAGTGAAAGAAGTCCACCTGAAAAGGTGACACACTGTGTGATTCTAGCTACAGAATATTCCAGAAAGAGGAAAACTATGGAGACGGTAAAAAGGTCAGTAGTTGTCAGGGACTTGGAAGGGGAAGGGATGAACGGGCAGAGCACAGTGGATTTTTAGGGCAGTGAAACTACTCTGCATGATACTGTAATGGTGGACACATGTCATTACACATTCATCCAAACCCACAGAATATATGAATACAACAACAGGAGTGAACCCTCGTGTCAACTATGAACTTTCTTTCTTTTTTTTTTTTTTTGAGACGGAGTCTTGCTCTGTCACCCAGGCTGGAGGGCAATGGCCCGATCTCGGCTCACTGCAAGCTCTGCCTCCCCAGGTTCAAGTGATTCTCCTGCCTCAGCCTCCCGAGTAGCTG
>NW_012108696.1:3815606-3819639 GCF_000951045.1 Mandrillus leucophaeus
GCGATTCTCCTGCCTCAGCCTCCTGAGTAGCTGGGACTACAGGTGCGTGCCACCACGCCCAGCTAATTTTTTTTTATTTTTAGTAGAGGCAGGGTTTCACCATGTTGGCCAGGCTGGTCTCAAACTCCTGACCTCATGATCTGCTCGCCTCGGCTTTCCAAAGTGCTGGGATTACAGGTGTGAGCCACCATGCCCGGTCAAAAATGACATTTACTACAAGTTCTTCATTGTTGCCCTGCGTATAGTAGCAGAAGACGGGAGGGCAGGACGTGTGATTTCACCAGAACAACGGTCCAGCCTCGAGATGGAATATTACACTGTCGTTACAAAAGAGGGGGATGTCCTGCACTCAAAGAAAAGACATCAAAGGTGCATTGTTAAGAGGCAACTAGGCTGAGCTGCAAGAAAGCACGGGGAGTGTGATGTTGTTTCTGTGGGGAAAAGAAAATATACAGACATGCTTGTTTCTGCGTGGAGCATGGCTGGAAGGAGAAACAAGAAACCGACTAATGGCCTCTGGGGATGGCGTGGGGCTTGGGGAGCGGCTGGTATTTATTCTAAAAGCCCTCTGGAATCTTTCGAATTCTATGGCATGAGTCCCTTTTACCTCTAAAAGAAGGAAGATACATTGTAAAATGCATTTTAGAAAGAGTGCTGAGAAAAAAAAAATGGACAAAATAGAAGACTTTGGATTAGTTTTAAAAGGCTAGGGTGGCGGGGGTGGTGGCTGTCGATTTCAGGCCAGGCCATCGCTCTGCCTGCTGCCCCTCAGTTTGGGCTGGATCCCCCACCAGGCCCCACCGCGAGGACCCCCCGAGCGCTGCTCTTGTCCTGGCTCACACCTTTCCTACTCTGGTTCAGCGAGGGTTCAGAGCCCAGTGGGGACCCCTGGAAGGTGAGATGTGGGCTGGGCTGGGGCCAGGGACAGGGCCAAGACTGCCGGAGCCCCTTGCAGCTCGGCCCGACCACCCAGCTTTCCAGGAAGCCCAAGGGGAGGGTTGGCTGGCTCAGAGCAGGGACCTGTGTGCGCCAATGGTGGGGCTGGGGGCCAAATGAGGCCCCTCTGAGCGCCCACGCTCTGAGGAGGACCACAGCAAGTGGAGGGAGGGTGGCTAGAAAAGAGATACGCAGGGAGGGAGGCCCAGGCAGCCCTGTGCCTCAGTTTCCCCATGGGCCAAGTGTCTCACTGGCTGCGTGGCCCTTGTGGACGCAGGGGATGCCCAAGATGATTTGGCACCAGGGAACTATGGCTTCATTGGGTTCTAGCCTTGGATGCTAAGCCAGGTAGGACAAGGGGGGGCAAGTCCCGTCCCCACTTCTGGAGCCCTGAAGTAATGACTAACTGGCTTTAGGCTTTAAGGCTGCAGCCTCCCACCAGAACACAGCTAGGAGAACGTCAGGTCCTCTCTCCTAAGATCTCTATCCCATCTACTCCCTCTTCCTCCCGCTGTGCTCTGATGGGGACCCTGTGGGCACAGGGACGTGGCACCCCCAAGACATTGAGGGCTCTGGGCCCCTCTTGGTTTAGAGACAGGGTCTTGCTCTGTCACCCAGGCTGGAGTGCAGTGGCAGGATCATAGCTCACTGCAGCCTCAAACTCCTGGGCTCAAGTGATTCCTCCACCTTAGCCTCCTGAGTAGCTGGGACTACAGGTGTGTACCACCACACCTGGCTCCAGCCCCCTTTTTGAGCAGCTCTTTTGGGGGTACCCTAGTGGGCCAGTGTTGGTCCCAGGGGTCTTTGTCAGGACAAGGGAAATGTTTGGCCCAGAAGTGCCTGTCTATGGTGGAAGCAAGATCTGCAGCTGGCCACGGTGACTCCCGCCTGTAATCCCAGCACTTTGGGAGGCTGAAGCAGGAGGATCACTTGAGGCCAGGAGTTCAAGACCAGCCTGGGCAACGCAGTGAGACTCCATCTCTACAAACAATTTAGAAATTAGCCAGGTGTGCTGGTGCATGCCTGTAGTCCCAGCTTCTTGGGAGGCTGAGGCAGGAGGATCATCTGAGCCCAGGAGTTTGAGGTTTCAGTGAGCTATGACCTTACCACTGCACTCTAATCTGGGCAACAGGGCAAGACCCTGTCTTATTATTATTTTCTGAGATGGAGTTTTGCTCTTGTCACTCAGGTTGGAGTGCAATGGCTCGATCTCAGCTCACTGCAACCTCCACCTCCTGGGTTCAAGCGATTCACCTGCCTCAGCTTCCTGAGTAGCTGGAATTACAGGCTCACACCACGATGCCTAGCTGCTTTTCATTTATTTGTTTATTTTTGTTTATTTATTTATTTTTGGAGACAGAGTCTTGCTCTGTTCCCTCAGGCTGGAGTGCAGTGACACAATCTCGGCTCACTGCAACCTCTCCCTCTCAGGTTCAAGTGATTCTCCTGCTTCAGCCTCCCAAGTAGCTGGGATTACAGGCGCCCGCCACCACGCCCGGCTAATTTTTGTATTTTTAGTAGAGATGGGGTTTTGCCGTGCTGGCCAGGCTGGTCTCGAACTCCTGACCTCAAGTGGTCTGCCGACCTTGGCCTCCCAAAGAGCTGAGATTACAGGCGTTGAGCCACTGCACCTGGCCAAGACCCTTTCTTTAAAAAAAAAAAAAGTGTATATATATATATATATAAAATATATATACACACACACAGTCAGTAGTTGCTTCATGATGGGTACATGTTCTGAGAAATTCGTCATTAGATGATTTTGCCATGCGCAAACATCCTAGCATACACACGCCCAGATGGTAGCGTGTATTGCACACCGGGCTTCATGGTACCGCCTACTGCTCCCACGCTACAAACCTACAGAGCGTGTGACTGTACTGAATACAGCAGGCGATTGTAACACGACAAGTATTTGTCTTTAAACATCCACAAACAGAAAAGGTACAGTAAAAATACGGTATAAATTCTTATGGGAGCCGAGCACGGTGGCTCACGCCTGGAATCCCAGCACTTTGGGAGGCTGAGGAAGGCGGATCACTTAAGGTCAGGAGTTCGAGATCAGCCTTGCCAACTTGACAAAACCCCGTCTCTACTAAAAATGAAAAAAAAAAAAAAAAAAAAAATTAGCCGGGCATGGTCATGGGCAACTGTAATCCCAGCTACTCAGGAGGCTGAGGCAGAGAATCACTTCAACCCGGGAGACGGAGCTTGCAGTGAGCCGAGATCTCGCCACTGCACTCCAGCCTGGGTGATGGAGCGAAACTCCGTCTCAAAAAAACAAAAACAAAAACCAAAAAATTAGCTGAGCATGGTGGCACGCACCTGTTATCCCAGATACTCGGGAGGCTGAGGCAGGAGAATCGCTTCAACCCCTGGGTGACAGAGACTCTGTCTCGAAAAAAAAAAAAGTCTTACGGGACCCCCTTCACACATGCAGTCTGTCAGTGACCGAAACGCTGTTATACTGCACATGACTGTTTGTTGAATGAATTCTGAGTCTTGCCCCCGGGTCTGGAGGGCTTCTCTCGCCCTGCCTTCCCGCACTCCACTGCAGCCATCATCTCATCGGGGGGAGAGTGAGAAGAACCCTGACCCCTCTCCCAGCGCCCACACCACCCGGGCAGCAGAGCAGGGCCAGGCAGGGTGCAGAGCCACCACTAAGTGGTTCTCAGGCCCCACCTCTGAACCTCCCACCCTTTGCAGACCAGGAGATTCATTCATTTGTTTATCCATTCATTCGTTCCACGCATAGTTCTCCAGCCCTGCTGCGTTCCTCGGCTGGGTGCCGGGGTGTAAGCAGAGGAGATAACAGCCAGGATACGTCCCAGTCCTCAAGGAGGTACACGTAAATAACACACGTGATGGTGACGCGGGGTTTAGAAACTGGCACGGGCTACGGGCAAAACTAGAAGGCAAATGAGTGTGGGGTGCTGGTGGCCTGGGGGGGAGAGGAGGAGGTGGCTTGTGAACTGAGAACTGAAGGAGGTGAGGGGTGAACTCAAGAGCTTAGAGACCCCCGGCAGCGGGGCCTGGGTCAGCGCCAGCCCAGGCCGGTGTTATTTATTTATTTATTTATTTATTTATTTATTTATTT
>NW_012108696.1:3820569-3821932 GCF_000951045.1 Mandrillus leucophaeus
GGAAGACGGCTGAGAGATCTGCCGAGTGTGTGACCCGTGGAAGAGGGCTGAGAGATCTGCTGAGTGTGTGACCCGTGGAAGAGGGCTGAGAGATCCGGTACAGGGTTTGGGCCACACATGGGCCTGGAGGGCTGGGGAAGGGCTTACAGGGAGCGGAGGCCTGCGTGGAACTGGTCCCAGAAGCGGCTGTGGTGCAGGGCTGAGGGTGACCGTCGTGGGGACTTGGACTAGTCTTTTCTCCTGTCCAGCCTTCGGTGTCCTTGGCTGGAGATTTGGGGCTATTGCCTATTCCTAGAAGCTGTCACCTGGCTGCTGCAGGCAGGATGCACGGGAAGGAAGGGGGATGAGGGACAGACAAGGACTCGAGTGCGGAGGAAGGGATGGAATCTGACGCCTGTTGCCACCGTGGGGCTGGGGGCCTGGGGATGACCACCCGGGTCCACGCTGCCTGACAGGCCGTGCCGCGGTGGGCGCTGCCCCCTGCCGGCCGCAGCAGAGACAGAGGAGGCTGGTGCCCTTGAGCGGATGGGATGCCTGCAGGGAGCTGGAATTCTTTCTTTGTGAGGCATCTCTGAGGGGCCCTGATTCCCATTTACTAGGTGGAAAAGCTGAGGCGTGGGAGCTGCCGTCCTCTGAGGACAGAACAAGGAAAGAATCAAGTGCTGGGATTTGAACCCAGAGCCTTTGTTTTAACGACGACTCTGTTAGGGCCTGGACAGGTGTCAGGTCCCCTGCCCCTCTGGGGCGGGGTAGGCGTGTCCACCCTTTCTCAGGGAGCCCGAGGCCCAGGCACCCAGCTCCGGAAGTGGACATGACTCTGAGCTACTGCATGCCCACCTTGGGCTGGAACACATGTGGACATCTGTGCTCTCTCCAGAGAGGACGTTCGAGGCAGGGGCTGAAAGAAGGGACCCAGAATCTCTGCACACAGTGGCTCATGCCTATAAACCCAGCACTCTGGGAGGCCGAGGTGGGAGGACTGCTCGAGGCCAGGAGTTTGAGACTAGCCTGCACATCACAGTGAGATCCTATCGCTACAAAAAATAAAAATAAAAACAATTAGCTGGCTGTGGTGGTGCACACCTGCGGTCCCAGCTACCAGGGAGGCCTGAGATGAGAGGGTCGCATGAGCCGGGGAGGTCAAGGTTCCAGTGAGCCATGATCCTGCCACTGCCCTCCAGCTTGAGAGACAGAGCAAGACTATGTCTCAAAAAGACGAATTTTTTAGTAGAGACAGGGTCTCATTGCGTTGCCCAGGCTGGTTCCAAACTCCTGGCCTTGAGCAATCCTCCCGCCTCCACCTCCCAAAGTGCTGGGATTACAGGCTCAAACCACCAGGCCCAGCCTACAACATTTTTTTTTT
>NW_012108696.1:3826702-3827879 GCF_000951045.1 Mandrillus leucophaeus
TTATTTATTTATTTATTTATTTATTTATTTATTTATTTTTCATACAAAGTCTCACTCTGTCTCCCAGGCTGGAGTACAGTGGCGTGATCTCGGTTCACTGCAACCTCCACCTCCCGGGTTCAAGGGATTCTCCTGCCTCAGCCTCCCCAGTAGCTGGGATTACAGGCGCCCGCCACAACACCTGGCTTATTTTTATATTTTTAGTAGAGACAGGGTTTCACCGTGTCGGCCAGTGTAGTCTCAAACTCCTGACCTCAAGTGATCCGCCGGCCTCGGCCTCCCGAAGTGCTGGGATTACACTCATGAGCCATGGCGCTGGGCCAGGACAGTGTTCCTGGAGCCTTGTCTCTGCTGATGTCTCCAGAGATGGGTTCTCGGGAAGTAAGTGCATGCCCCGCAGCCCCCAAGCACCTCTCCTGGGCCAGGAGGCCCCTGATCGCCCACTGCTCTCCCTCACAGCAGGCCTTTACTGTCGCTGTGTGCTCTGCCTGGACCACCCTCCCGCTGGGCACACCTGGAAAAGCCTCTTCATCCTTGGGCCCTCTCTGCTGCGCCGCCTCCTCCTCTAGGAAGCCCTCCTAGCTCCCCAGGGAGGCTCTGCTCCTCAGTTCCAGTCCTGACTGCCTGGGGCTGGGAAGGGCTCCATGAAGTTCAGGGTGAACTCCGGAAGGGTCCCCCACAGCCCCCCCAGGGAGCCCGCTGGGGCAGATGTTCTAGACGGGGGCCCTCTTGCGTGTAGGGCAGGAGTGACATCAGCCGTCCACAACCTAGTAACTGTTTATGGGCCAGGGGGCCTGGGCTTTGGGGTTCCCTGGAGCCTAGCAAGAGGCCACCCCTTCCTGTTCCATTCTGGGGGGCCTGTTCTGCAGGCGGGGTGGGGGGGCCTGGCAGGCCTGCGCCAACCTTGGCAGCTGGCCCGGAATGGGCTGGGTAGGCGGTGAGCACAGCCCCTGGTCTGAGCCATCGGCTCCCTTGAACACGGGGGCACCTGGGGCTGGGAGGTACGAAGGGGCTTGTTGCCTTTACATTTCCAGTTCCCCCACCCCGGGCGGGCCTGAGTGTGTGATCTGTGGAAGAGGGCTGAGATCTGCTGAGTGTGTGACCCGTGGAAGACGGCTGAGAGATCTGCCGAGTGTGTGACCCGTGGAAGAGGGCTGAGAGATCTGCTGAGTGTGTG
>NW_012108696.1:3829572-3835351 GCF_000951045.1 Mandrillus leucophaeus
TTTTAAAAAATTAACTGGGCATAGTGGTGGTGGCCGTAGTCCCAGCTACTTGGGAGGCTGAGCGGGGAGGATTGCTTGGATCCAGGAGTTCCAGGCTGAGTTACTACCTGGAGGCGGACAGATAAGGATATGAGGCTGAAAGTCTGGCTTTTCACCACATCTAGGCCCCATGGGTGGGCTTGAGAAAAGGGAGGAGATGGGGCTGTACATGGGTGAGGAGCGGGCAGGAGGGCTACAGCCAGTCCCGCTGGCTCCTGCTGTCCCCGGCCTGCCAGCAGGACCCAGATCCATCCCAGCGGGGGCTGCGCACAGCTCCGCTCTCCTGGGTGGAGCCTGGAGCGCCCTAATTTACAGTCCACTGCAGCATGTCGGAGCTCGCAGGCTTCCTCTCCAGTTGCCAGGGAGCACGAGCCAGTTCTGGAAAAGGGGCCCGGGATGGTGCCAGCATTCCAGGGCCACCTAAATCACCGGCCTGACAGGTGGCGGGAAGGGATTGCAATTCTTTCCCTTGTCGCTGCCACCAGCCAGGTGCTGAGGGGCGTCCTGTCCCACTCTGTCTCAGTCCCAGGGGCTCCGAGTGACCTGCCGGATGGGGACGGCTGCTGGGCCAGCCTGTCCAGGGCTCTCCGCTCCAGTGCCCAGGAATTTGGAGACGGGGCCTGGGCGTGTTTTCCACATGTTGTTGGCTTTGGGGACAGGCCCAGAGAAGGGATAGCTCAAGATCTGCAGGGGGGTTGTGACCAGAGCCGACAGCGCTGAGGGAAGGGCCGTGGGCGGCGGGGCCCAGCTTCCACTTGCTGGCAGGTCACTGGCACGCTCCCGCCCTGCCCTGGGAACTGGGGGAAGCAGAGGCTGGGACGCATCCCAGCCATCTCCCCTCCTGGCTCCCGATGGCCCTAGCCTGATGCACTACCACTTCTGTGGGGCAAGGCTGGTACACTTGGCAGGGACGGCGGGCGGCAGGCAGGCGCGTGTGCGGGGGGCCTTATCTTATCTCCCTTCCTCACTCCCTCCCAGATCCGCCCTCGCTGGCCGCTGTGTCGCCATCACCAAGCCCTCCGGACACTGACACACACATAGACACAGAATTTATTTTTGGACGCATTCTGCGGGCTGGAGGTCCCGGCTGGCACAGGGCTCACACCTTGGGTTTTGCAAACATTTCCCAGCCCTCCAGCCGGCCCATCTTGACCAGGGAGGCCGCTATGCCCAAGTACACGCAGGCGCTGGCGCCGATCCCGTAGCTGTGCGCTGTGGGAGTGGGGAGGTGATGTCAGGGCCGGGTGCGGCTTGGCCGGACCAAGATGCTCCACGCCCTGGCCAGTGCCTACCCTGGGAGCCAGAGTGAGACCCCTGACAGGACACTCTCTTCAGGGATTAAGTCACTCAGGAGGAGGGCCCTAGACTCTGGAGATGTGGAAACTGACGCACACAGGGAGGCTGGAGTCCAGGTCGCTTCCCAGCAGGAACCCAGGCTGTGGGTCCTCATCCCGCCCCACACTGATTGCCTCCTATGAGAGGGACACTGTGCTGCCCTCGCCTGGGGCTGCGGCAAGGCTGGGCACTGGGCAGTGGTGACACATCAGTGTGTCTCAGTCTCTCCTCTGCTCATGGATGCCAGGGCTAGGCCATGCATCTGTCCCGTGGTCGGTGTACCGAGGAGCCTAGACGGTGCCCCCACTTCCCCGGGCTCTCCTGCTCCAAAGCCCCTGGGCCAGAGGAGGAAGGAGGTGTGTCCCACACACCAGGACCTACAGGGACTCACACTCTTTGAAGAGAGACAGGGAGGCTGGCTTGGGGACGGGGAGCAGTTCCAGCCCAAGCTAGGCTACAGTCAAGACCTCAACCCACCTCCAACCTCTGACCAGTTCCAGTGGGAGCTGGGGAGGGACAGGGCCTCCCCAAGGTCTTGACGCAGAGACAGAATAGGCCCTGCCCTCGCACCCTCCCTCTCTGCCTGCCCGGAACCTGCCATCCATCACTCCCAACATGCCAGGCCAGAGCGGCTGAGTTCAAGAAGGCTCATTCACTCCTCCCGCTGGCCCTGAGGGCCCGAGTCTTGGCGGGCTGAGGGTAGGCCAGGGGCACAGGCGGGCACTGACCCTGAGCCTGGGCCCGTGGGAGAGCAGGAGGAGTGGTGTCTGGCTCATGCTCCAAGCGGGTTCCCCTGTGCCAAGCGGGGCCTCCTCCACCAGGGCTGCACCCTCTGATGGCTGCAAAGAAGGCCACTTGCTCCTCCAGGTGACTTTGGGCCAATTCATTCCCTCCCTGAGCCCTAATGCCCTTTTCTGTAAAGTGAAGGTTGCGGGGGCAGCTCCCCTGCAGGGCTCCAGGTGCAGGGAGAGAGCTGGCAGGGCGAGGACCAACATCTCCTCTCTGACTCACAGGCCAGTGGCAGAGACAGGTGGTGACCTTGGTGACCTGTGTCCTCTGACAAGGCATGCAGAAGGAAGGGGACACAGAGTGAGGGTGGCGGGGATGCTGGCTTGTACACAGGTTGGTCAGGACAGTGAGGGGAACAGCATTCCAGGCAGTGCATTGCCATGCAAAGGCCCTGGGGCAGGACTGTGCCTGGCATGTGGGAGGAACAGCAAGGAGGCCCGTGTGGCTGGAGCAGAGTGAGGAGGGGAGGGTGGAGAGGGGACAGGGCAGGTCAGGGAGGGCCCTATGGGCTGAGCTGAAGGCTTAGCGTGGTGGTACACAGTAAGTGCTTAAGCAGCAGCAGCAACTGTCGCTATGACTAAAATGGCTGGTGTTCAAGAAGGCTGCTTTGCTCCTTGTCTGGGATGGAACAGAGAGGGTGGAGGATGAGCAGAGGTCAGGGGTCATTCTGCCAGGCTGGGAGGAAGGTGGGGGTGGGGAGCGGTCCACTCACTGCGTGCCCCCAGAGTCAGGCCTCCGGCGCAGCCACCGAGGAAATAGTTCAGGGGGTCGTCGGGCTTCTCGCGGACCTGGGCGCTGATGCAGGAGGTGAGGCCAAACACGGCCCCGACAGCAGCTGCGGGGTAGATGGGAAGAGTTGGCGCTGAGCAAGGGCCTGAGAGGGGCGCAGCAGGAGCCTCTTGGGCGCTCACTGCCAGCGTCTAGATGGAGACAGACGCCATGGCTCAGCCACTTGCTGTGCATGGCAGCCTTCCGGCCCCAGTCCTGGAGTTGGTGTCCTGGGCCTCCCTACCCTACATGTGTTCCCGATAAAGGAACACCCGACTTTCTCCTGGTGGCCGGCACTGGGGACACAGGCTGGGGAGTGAGGGAGAAGAGGCAGCTGTGAAATGTGCTCCGAGAGCTGCGGCTGTGCCAGGAGAGGGCCCAGCCATGCCTAGACCAGCTTGCTCACCTGCAGTGAACGTGTATTGTCCGACCTTAGCCACTCCTTCAAGGAAGGTGCCCGGAGGATTGAGTATGACTCTGTAGGCAGCGGCGGTCAGGCCTGCGAGACAGAGGGGAGGGAGGCTGCTCAGACCCCATTGCTGCTAAGCCCTTGCTTGGGCGGGCACCCCACTGGGTGGTCTCTCCCTCAGTCCTCATAATGCCCCCCAGGTGGCTCCCAGTAGCCCCCCTTCTTTGCCCATGGTGCCTCTGGCTGCTGAGTGGCAGAGTTGGATTTGAACTCGGGTTTGCTGCTCCAAAGTTGGGGGGCCTCTCACTTCCTTCCCCACTCCCTGCCAGGCCTCCCTTAGCCACTTCCTCAAGCCTGACCAGTACTGGCTCCTGCAGAGCACCTGCTGGGCACCCATCAGCCATGTTGGCCCTAGCTGGGCACCGGCCGGCAGATGGAGACTCATCCACATGGTGGACACAAGAACAGGCCTGAGACCTTGGTTCTGCAGCTGCTTCCGGCTTGCTCAGCTGAGCGGGCCAGCTCAGCGACGCCCCCTACAGGCCCTGGCACCAGGGCCCCAGCTCTGGGTTCCCATCAATGGCTCTATTCTCCTGTGGGGCCCGGGGCTCCTGGGCCTAATCCCCCTTGGCAGCCGCTCTGCTTCCCTCCCTGGCTGCCAACGCCTCCTCCTTGCCACTCTCGACCCCCTCCTGCTGGCAGCTCGGGCCTGGGCTCGTTCTGCACACCTGGCTGCCTGGCTACCGCCCCCGCTGCCCAGCCTCACCCCTCCGGTCAGCTTTTCCATCTCTGCCATCTCCCCCAGCCGCCTGGCCCCTGACATTGGCTTCTATGCATGAGGAGCCTGGGCAGGGGCTGGGCCCAGAACCGAGGGCCAGGTAGGTGGCAGGGACAGAGGTTTGATCCCAGCCCATCGTCCCTGTTGGGAGCCTAGGGGCCTCACTCACCCTCCTGAGTGAGGCCGAGCAGGCCATTAGGCCGCCTCCTCCCAGAATCCACCCAGCTTCACCAGCCCCTCCACGGTGGATGGGCAGATTGAGCCAGCCCGAGCTGGGGCTCCCCAATCCTCCGCCTGAATGCTCCGGGCAGACAAGTGCCCCCCTCCTCCCTACAGCCTTGAAACGTGGCCCAGTTGCAGGCAGGGACCTCCTGCGGCCAGCCCATCCCAGAGAAAACAGAACTGCCAGGGATGGGCCACAAGGGCCCTCATCCTCCTCAGGGCCTGATGGGCTCAGTCCTGTTATCCCCTCCTTCACGGGAGGTGAGGGGACCTCCAAGATGTAAAGCAGTTCTCCAGAGGTCACCAGCACAGCGAGCCTGGACGCCAGGCAGGTCTGACCACAGCCCATGCTTCAACTGCCACGACTGCCCCAGGGGAGCAGGTTCCACCCCAGTTCCCCATCCAGCTTCACGGGACCCATGGGCCTTGCCAGGCCTGGCAGTAACCCCCACAAATAGCACCCTAGCCTCAGATCCAGTCCAGCTCATATTGGTTCTCTCCCTCAAGAGCAACTGGGGGGACTCACATCCAGCAGTGGGGTTCATATTCAGAGCAGCCCAGAGGAGGGACCGTCTGCTTCCCACAAGCACAGATGGGGAAACAGGCCCAGGATGCAGAGAAAGGGACCGCATATAAAAAGTGCCTTGTGGATCTGGTTTCTCCTAATCCCACACCAACCCCTGGGATCCCTGCTTGACCTCAGAAAGGTGGATAGAGGACCAGGTGTGGTGGTTCACGCCTGTAATCCCAGCACTTTAAAAGGCCAAGGTGGGTGGATCATTTGAGGTTAGGAGTTTGAGACTAGCCTGACCGACATGGTGAAATCCCATCTCTACTAAAAATACAAAAATTAGCCAGGCATGGTGGTGCAAGTCTGTAGTCCCAGCTACTCGGGAGGCTGAGTCAGGAGAACTGCTTGAACCCGGGAGGCGGAGGTTGCCGTGAGCCGAGATCGTGCCACTGCACTCTAGCCTGAGAGTGCAGTGGCACTATCTTGGCTCACGGCAAGCTCCGCCTCCCAGGTTCACACTATTCTCCTGCTTCAACCTCTCGAGTTGGGACTACAGGCACCCGCCACCATGCCCGGCTAATTTTTCGTATTTTCAGTAGAGACAGGGTTTCACCATGTTAGCCACGATGGTCTTGATCTCCTGACCTCGTGATCCACCCACCTCAGCCTCCTGAGTAACTGGGATTACAGGCGCCCGCCACCATGCCCAGCTAATTATTATTATTATTGTATTCTTAGTAGAGACAGGGTTTCACCATGTTGTCCAGGCTGGTCTTGAACTCCTTACCCTGGGTGATCCGCCTGCCTCAGCCTTGAAGATTCTTAATGAGAGGGGACTGACAGCCCTGCCTGGGACCTGATGAGTCCTGATCCAGAGCTGGGCCAGCCATGAGATTTTTTTTTTTTTTTTGAGACAGAGTCTCGCTCT
>NW_012108696.1:3835901-3842183 GCF_000951045.1 Mandrillus leucophaeus
CAAGCCTGTAATCCCAGCACTTTGGGAGGCCGAGACGGGCGGATCACGAGGTCAGGAGATCGAGACCATCCTGGCTAACACAGTGAAACCCCGTCTCTACCAAAAAAATACAGAAAACTAGCCGGGTGAGGTGGCGGGCGCCTGTAGTCCCAGCTACTTGGGGGGCTGAGGCAGGAGAAAGGCGTGAATCCGGGAGGCGGAGCTTGCAGTGAGCTGAGATCCGGCCACTGCACTCCAGCCTGGGCGACCGAGCAAGACTCCGTCTCAAAAAAAAAAACAAAAAACAAACAAACAAAAAACCCCTCTCATCTCAAGAGGGAACTACAGACAAGACTCAGTGACGCCCCCAGAACCCAGTCACCGAGGGACTCCTGGTCGGAACCTCCTTATGCCACCCCCATAGGCCAGTGGTCCTGGCCAAGAGACCCCTAGCAGCTCATGTAGCACGGCTGACACCGTGAGCGTGCCCACCATCCTCCATCCCTTCCAAAGTCCTTGAACTGGGAGTGGACGAGCTGGGACCCCCTGATCATCCCATAGAGGTCAAGGACTGCCCCACCCCAACTCTGCTACAGCTGTCATCCAGCTGTGGTGTCCTGCCATATCCACCCCTCTAGGAGCCCTCAGAGCCCTTCAAAAGGCCCCCTTCCCGCTGCTCCCCCTCTGCTGGTTCCCTCTGAGCCTCCCACAGGGACCACCAGACCCAGTGTGAATTCATTCATTCATTCATTCAGCTACTGTCGCTCATTCTCCTGCATTCATTCATTCATTCAGCCACTGCCACTCATTCACTCTCATTCATTCATTCAGCTACTGCCACTCATGCACTCATTCATTCACTCATTAATTCACTCAAAGTTACCGAGTACCTAACAAGGTGCCACATTCACTCATTCATTCACTCACAAATGATACCCACAAGATGCTTCATTCATTCATTCATCCATAGTTATCATGTGCCCACAGGTCCTGGGCTCTGCTGAGTACAGCATCCCCCTCGTCCAGGGCCCCCAACTCAGGGAAACCAGACATGAAACAATTTATCTCCCTCAGATGAGAAGTTAGGGGAGCCCCGGAATGAAGTGAGTGGGGCAGTGAGGGGAGGACCCAGAAACAAGTTTCAGTCAAGTTCTGTACACTGAGTGGAGCTGTCACTGAAGAATTTAGGGAGAAGACCGGGTGCGGTGGCTCATGCCTGTAATCCCAGCACTTTGGGAGGCCAAGGTGGGCAGATCATCTGAGGTGAGGAGGTCCAGACCAGCCTGGCCAACATGGTAAAACTCTGTCTCTACTAAAAACACAAAAATTAGCCAGGCATGGTGGCAGGCACCTGTAATCCCAGCTACTTGGGAGGCTGAGACAGAAGAATAGATTGAACCTGGGAGGCAGAGGTTGCAGTGATCCAAGATTGTGCCACTGCACTCCAGCCTGGGTGACAGAATGAGACTCTGTCTCAAAAAAAAAAAAAAAAAAAAAACAAACCTTAGGGAGAACGAATGTCACTCTTGAAGACCCCTGGGCACCCTTGGAGGGCTCACAGAAGCCCTGACCACCCCTAAATCTAAATGTGATGCCATCAGAGATCCCCTGACATGGCGACTCTGTCAAAAGTTCCGACCTCCCCCTCTAAGACCCCTAGGGAGCCCCCCTGGTCCCAGAAGTCCTTCACTCATCAGCATCACACCCTGAGACAAGCTGTCTCCTCCTTCCAGCCCCATCTGGGACCTGATGAGTCCCAACCTGTGGCTGAGAATTAAAGGACATGATGCCCATGAAACGCTTAGGCTGGAAGGCGCAAGACTCAGGTCTACCCTATAAGAGAATGCCAGGGCCTGCCGGGCGTGGTGGCTCACGCCTGTAATCCCAGCACTTTGGGAGCCTGAGGCAGAGGAATTGTTCGAACCAGGGAGGTGAAGGTTGCAGTGAGCCGAGATCGCGCCACTGCACTCCAGCCTGGGCGACAGAGCAAGATTCTGTCTCAAAAAAAAAAAAAAAAAGAGAATGCCAGGGCTTGTGGGTCCTTCTTATTCCCCTGCAAGACTACCCTCATAGTAGCTCCTGATCCACCTCACCTAGGACCTCTCTGGCAGTCCCAGGAAAAGCTTCAGGTGTCCCTAACCACTCAGCACCCCCTGACCACAGAAAGACCTCATCCCACCCCAAAACTTTCTCAAACTTTTGTACCGCCCTCAGATGCCCCGATCATGACTCATGATCACCTCTAACAATCTGCTACCCCGTTGGAAAGTCTCGTGGTCCCCTAGCTCCTTGGACCTGATAATGGCCATGTCTCACTCCACAATTTCCCCGAGCCTGGCGATCGCTAGGGACCGCCTCAGACGACCCCAGGGACTAGTTTGTCTCATGTCACGACCTCCCAACCCTGCTAGATTCCCTACCAACATCCATTTCACACAAGATCCCCCCTCTACGACTGCCCAAGACACCCCGATGACGACCACGTGCGTACCCGCGAGACTCCCAGCCCCGTTCGATTCAAAAAGACAGCCCCCAGTGACCCCACGACCTCCCTGCGGCCTCGGCCCTCCACCTCCGGGCCCGGTCGGCGCTCACCAGCGACGCTGGCAATACTGGTGGTGACGTAGGCTTTGCGGTGGCAATCGGTGCCATCGGGGATATCCCAGTACTGATGAAAAACCTTCGGCGCCATAGCCTGCTACCCTGATCCCACACCTCAGACCCCGCCGGCTCGGCAAGAGCAAGGGCAGACGCAGCTGGCTATCGCGAGACTTCTCGGGCGGCGCGCGCAACCTCTCGGGGTAGCGGGCCGGCAACAAGTGAGCAACTTTATTGACAGCCGCGGACATGGACACGGATCGCGCCACGCGCCAGGAACGGGCCTGGTGGAAGAGAGCAGCACGTGCACCTCCAGGCCGATTCCCAGAGGGTAAAACTGAGGACGACTGCGATCAGTGCAGACAGATTTCGCTAGTCCCAGCTCAGGGAATCCTAGGTTAGGGACGGTTTGACTACCAGAGGCGGGGACTAATCTACTAGGGGAGGGGCCAAGCTCAGACTGGGACGGGCGAGACTGCAGTTGATAGCAGCGAGACAAAACGAGACAATGGCTGTGGGGCGGGGCTTGGCGGGGATGTGGCCACACCCAGTGTCAGAATCTGTATTGCGAGTGGTTATGCCCTGTGGTCAGTCACCAAGCTGGAGTCTAAGCCGCGGGCTACTGTTTTGGGCCATGGACAGGATCAGGGGCGGGGATTATCGGGAAGATGACCAATGACAATACTAGACGGAAAAGTGACCAATGACAATACTAGAAGCTCCGCGGGACGTGGCCTCTGTCCAACCAGTGGCTATTCCACGCCCTAGGCCGGATGAAGTACCCAGGCGCTTGACTTGAGGGCGTGGCTAGAATTGGAGGGAGAACCTAAAAGGGACTTGACCAATCCGAGACTGTATAAAGGATAAAAGGGCGAGGCCGTGCCTGGATCTGCCCCTGACGGGCAACATGCTGTTTCGCGGAGTCCGGGCCAATCCTGGTGTTAGCTTCCAAGTAGGGCGGGGACAGTATCGAAGGTGTGACCAATCCCGTTTCCAGAGCCTGAGTTGCGCTAGCCGCCAAAGGATGTGGCCAGCCTGGGGGCGTGGCTGTCAAGATCTTGGCCAATCCTAGAGCGAGCCCAAACTCAGGGGCGGAGTTTCATGATCCCGGAACCGGTGGTAGTGTTTGGGTTTGAGGAGAACGCGACCTAGCCCTGTGGGGCGGAGTCTAGCGGGGTCAGCGACCAATCGCGCCGAGGCTCAGAGGGGCGGGGCCATCCCAGGGGCGGGGCCTTGCCAGTTCCGGGCCTCCCGGGGGCGTGGCCGGGCCTGGACAGCGGCCTGGGCCATGTCGGCGCCGCCTGCCCTGCAGATCCGGGAGGCGAACGCACACCTGGCGGCCGTGCACCGGCGCGCGGCGGAGCTGGAGGCGCGGCTGGACGCGGCGGAGCGCACGGTGCACGCCCAGGCCGAGCGCCTGGCTCTCCACGACCAGCAGCTGCGCGCTGCCCTAGACGAACTGGGTCGCGCCAAGGACCGGTGAGGCCCGGGGCCGGCCAGGTGAACTTCACCGAGGCGGTGGGCGGAGGCAGAGTCGAGGCTGGAAAGCAAGGAAGGGTAGGGGGAACCGTGTGCACTCGTATGGAAGCTAGACTGATTATGAGATTGATAAAAACACCAAAAAACTCTAATTAGTAATCAGTATGTAAAGTTGAGAGAAGTGACACAGGTGTGGGCCTCTAACTTCAAACAGGCCCACTTTCCCACAGGTGCTGAGCGACGCAGGTACCACAGACCGCCCAGCGTAGGCACTGGGAGCCATAGCAGGCTCTTCAGCTGGGGAAGAGGGGATCATATCAGCATTTTTTTTTTTTTTTTTTTTTTTGAGATGGAGTCTCACTCTGTCGCCCAGGCTGGAGTACAGTGGCACGATCTCAGCTCACTGCAACCTCCGCCTCTCAAGTTCAAGCAATTCTCCAGTCTCAGCATCCCGAGTAGCTGGGATTATAGGCACCTGCCACCACGCCTGGCTAATTTTTTTGTATTTTTAGTAGAGAGAGGGTTTCACCATACTGGTCAGGCTGGTCTCGAACTCCTGACCTGAGGTGATCTGCCCACCTCGGCCTCCCAAAGTGCTGGGATTACAGGCATGCGCCACAATGCCCAGCCCATATCAGCATTTTAACTTTTTAAATTTATTATGAGTTTTTTGAGACTGAGTTTCACTGTTGTTGCCTAGGCTGGAGTGCAGTGGCATGATCTCAGCTCACTGCGACCGCCACCTCCCGGGTTCAAGCGATTCTCCTGCCTCAGCCTCCCGTGTAGCTGGGATTAGAGGCGCCAGCCACCACGCCCGGTCAATTTTTTGTATTTTTAGTAGAGATTGTTTTTTGTCATGTTGGGCAGGCTGGTCTCTAACTCCTGACCTCAGGTGATCCTCCCGCCTCAGCCTGCTAAAGTGCTGGGATTACAGGTGTGAGCCACCACCTCCGGCCTAAATTTATTATTTTTGAGGCAGGGCCTCACTCCTATGCCCAGGCTGGAGTGCAGCCTCGATCTCCGGAGCTCAGGTGATTGTCCCATCTCAGTCTGACCACCACCAGTAGCTGGGACTACAGGCGTCCACCACCACGCATGGCTAATTTTTTTGTAGAAACAGTTTTGCCATGTTGCCCAGTTTGGTCTTGAACTCCTGGGCTCAAGCAATCCTCCTACCTCACCCTTCCAAAGTGCTGGGATTATAGGCATAAGCCACCACGCCTATCTGTCTTTTATTATTTTTGAGATGGGATCTTGCTCTGTTGCCCAGGCTGGAATGCAGTGGTGCAATCTCGACTCACTACAGTCTCACCCTCCCTCCTCAGCCTCTCAAGTAGCTGGGATCACAGGCGTGCGACACCACACCTGGCTGATTAAAAAAAAAAATCCTTTAGAAATGGGATCAGACTGTTGCCTAGGCTGGCCTGGAACTTCTGGGCTCAAGCGATCCTCCCACCTCAGCCTCCCGAAGTGCTGGGATTACAGGCATGCGCCACCATGCTGTCCCGTATCAGCATTTTTGAAGAGTCCCTCTGATAGCTGAGGATGAAAGAGATGAGACAGGCACCCAGGGAGCTAGGAGGAGCTGAGCTCCAGGTGGGAACTATTAATTCAGAGCTAATTGGACATATTCATTCATTTTTACCGAGCATCTGCTGTGTGCCGGGCACTCATCCATTCATCTTCATTGAACCCCTACTGTGTGTCAGGCACTATGCTGGGTACTGGAGCACATCAGTAAGACCTACTCAGCCTTGCCCATTGGGCGTCCACAGTCCAGTGGAGAGATAGACATGTCACTGGGCAGTTACATCATCGGTGGTCAACGGCTGTGATGGAGGGGCGTATGGGGCTCTGAGGGGTCTCAGAGGGAAGGCTTCCTGGAGGAAGAGCCTACTAAGAATAGATGGGGAGGCCGGGCGCAGTGGCTCAAGCCTGTAATCCCATCACTTTGGGAGGCTGAGGCAGGCAGATTACCTGAGCTGAGGAGTTTGAGACCAGCCTGGCCAACATGGCAAAACCCCGTCTCTACTAAAAATATAAAAAAGTAGCTGGGTGTGGTGGCGGGCACCTGTAGTCCCAAGCTACTCGGGAGGTTGAGGGACAAGAATTGCTTGAACCCAGGAGGCAGAGGTTGAGGTGAGCAGAAGTTGCACCACTGCGCTCCAGCCTGGGCGACAGAGAGAGACTCTGTCTCAAACAAACAAACAAACAAACAAACAAACA
>NW_012108696.1:3843243-3844244 GCF_000951045.1 Mandrillus leucophaeus
AAAAAAAAAAAAAAATTAGCTGGGCATGGTGGCATACACCTGCAGTCCCAGCTACTGGGGAGGTTAAAGCAGAATTGCTTGAACTCGGGAGGCGGAGGTTGCAGTGAGCTGAGATGACACCATTGCACTCCAGCCTGGATGACAGAGCTAGATTCTGTCTCAATCAATCAGTCAGAGATCTGATGGTTTTATAAGGGAGTCTCCCTTTGCTGGTCTCTCTCTCTCCTGCTGCCCTGTAAAGAGGTGCCTTCCATCATGGTTTTAAGTTTCCCGAGGCTACCCCCAGCCATGTGAAAATGTGAGTCAATTACACCTCTTTATAAATCGCCCAGTATCAGGTATGTCCCTATAGCATCGTGAGAATGGACTAATACACCTCCCATTGGGGTTAGGGCTTCATGATATGAATTTTGGGGAAACAGAAACATTCAGTTCAGGCCGGGTGCAGTGGCTCAGCCTGTAATCCCAGCACTTCGGGAGGCCAAGGCGGGTGGATCACTTGAGGTCAGGAGTTCAAAACCAGCCTGGCCAACATGGCAGAACCTTGTCTCTACTAAAACTACACAAATCAGTCAGGCATGGTGGCACATGCCTGTAAATCCAGCTACTCGGGAGGTTGAGGCAGGACAGTTGTTTGAACCTGGGAGGCAGAGGTTGCATTGAACTCCAGTCTGGGCAATAGAGCGAGACTCCGTCGCAAAAATTATAATAATAGGCTGGACATGGTGGCTTATGCCTGTAATTCTAGCACTTTGAGAGGCCACGGTGGGCGGATCATGAGGTCAGGAGTTTGAGACCAGCCTGGCCAGCATGGGGAAACCCCATCTCTACTGAAGATACAAAAAATTAGCCGGGCGTGGTGGTGGGCACCTGTAATCCCCGCTACTAGGGAGGCTGAGGTAGGAGAATCACTTGAACCCTGGAGGCAGAGGTTGCAGTGAGCTGAGATCGCGCCATTGCACTCCAGCCTGGGCAACAGGGCGAGACTTCATCTCAAAAAA
>NW_012108696.1:3844295-3844923 GCF_000951045.1 Mandrillus leucophaeus
AAAAAAAAAAAAAAAATGCTGCTTGTAACACTCATAGACATAAAAGTATTTCTCTATTTAAATAATTCTGGATTGCAGTGAGCCCTCAGGATTTGGGCAGCCAGATGTCACCATGGTTTCTCATAAAACTGATGATGTTACATCAGTGGTGGCTTGAATCAAGATGCTGGGTTGCCTGTAACCTACAGATTGGTTTCAGACTCCAAAGGCAACCTCTTTTTTTTTTTTTGAGACGGAGTCTGGCTCTGCCGCTCTGCCACCCAGGCTGGAGTATGATCTTGGCTCACTGCAACCTCCACCTCCAGGGTTTAAGTGATTCTCCTGCCTCAGCCTCCCAAGTAGCTGGGATTACAGGCATGCACCACCATGCCCAGCTATTTATTAAATTTTTTTTTTTTTGGAGATGGGGTCTCGCTATGTTGCTCAGGCTGGTCTTGAACTCCTGGGCTCAAGTGACCCTCCTGCCTCAGCCTCCCAAGTAGCTGGGATTACAGGCATGCACCACCATGCCCAGCTATTTATTATTATTTTTAGAGACAGAGTCCCACTCTGTCACCCTGGCTGGAGTGCAGTGGTGTGATCTTGGCTCACTGCAATCTCCACCTTCTGGGTTCAAGCGATTCTCCTG
>NW_012108696.1:3846873-3849224 GCF_000951045.1 Mandrillus leucophaeus
AAAAAAAAAAAAAGTAAAATATAATAATAATAATAGTAAAAACAAAGAAACATTCCGTTCATAACCAGGCAGGACCCTGAGGCAGTGGTGAGGAATGCGGGCTTTATCCCAAAGGTGATGGGGTCCGGAGCAGGGAGGAACAAGCACCGTGGTCCTCAGTTCCGTAATCACCTCCTCTTGCCTTCTTGCCAGTGAGATTGCCACACTCCAGGAGCAGCTGATGACCTCAGAGGCCACTGTCCACAGCCTGCAGGCCGCCGTGCACCAGAGGGACAAACTCATTAGGCAGTTGCAGCCCCGGGCTGAGCTGCTGCAGGACATCTGCCGCCGCCGACCACCCCTGGCCGGGCTGTTGGCTGCCCTGGCTGAGGCTGAGCGCCTGGGGCCCGTGCCGGCCAGTGACCTCGGCCACCCACCCCCCGGTGGGCCTGGTCCACCCCTTGCCAATAGCACTGGGGAAGAGGCAGACAGGGACCCCCCCCAGCCTGCGGTGTTTGGGACCACAGTGTGAGCCCGGAATGCAGATTCCAGAATGGAGACAGAAAGCCACTGCTGTCAATGTCCTTGGGAGTCACCAGCGTCCTGCAGGGGGACCCTATGGCAGAGCCACAGTCCTGTCTAAGCATCAGAACGGGCTAAACAGTCAAAGTTTTCAAATAGGCCCACAGGCCAGATGCAGATGTTTAACCCAGACAGAAGTGTTCTCGTTTGTTTGTTTTTAAACTTTGAATCAGTCACCCTTGCTAAAAACCTGGCAATGCAAACACAAAGATCGGGATTTCTGGCAAGACTTGGCCATGCTTGCCTGGAGTCCAGGGCACCCTCTTTAGCCAGGGTGTGAGTTCTGTTGGTCTTTTTTTTTTTTGAGACAGAGTCCCACTCTGTCACCCTGGCTGGAGTGCAGTGGTGTGATCTTGGCTCACTGCAATCTCCACCTTCTGGGTTCAAGCGATTCTCCTGCCTCAGCCTCCCAAGTAGCTGGGATTACAGATGCGCACCACCACGCCCAGCTAATTTTTGTATTTTTAGTAGAGATGGGGGTTTCACCATGTTGGCCAGGGTGGTGTTGAACTCCTGGCTTCAAGTGATCTGCCTGCCTAGGCCTTCCAAAGTTCTGGGATTACAGGTGGGAGCCACTGTGCCTGGCCTCTGTTGGTCTTACCTCTCTTAGTTTGTCTGGCCCCTGAAGCACCTGAATTGAGACTTCTCTCTTTTTCTGTCTGGTGAATGCAAATGGTATCAAGTTCCCCATTATTTGAGTTTTTCTCCTTTTCTTGTGGGGGGCGGGGAGCTGCCCTGATTCTTGTTCCTACTGAAGCAGCCCTGATCCCAGGACTAATGCATTTTCTTAGTTTTCTATCCCACACCAGAATTGGGAGGCTCCAGCCAATAAAGACAAATTTATTTTTATTTATTCTTTACAGAGACAGGGTCCCACTGTGTCGCCCAGGCTGGAGTGTAGAGGTGTGATCATGGCTCACTGCAGCCTTGAACTCCTGGGCTCAAGAGATCCTCCCACCTCAGCCTCCTGAGTGGCTGGGACTACAGGCATGTGTCCCCATGCCCGGCTAATTATTTTATTTTTTTAAAGTTTTTCTGAGACGGAGTCTCCCTCTGTCACCCAGGTTGGAGTGCGGCAGTGTGATCTCGGCTCACTGCAACCTCCGCCTCCTGGGTTCAAGTGACTCTCCTGCCTCAGCCTCCTGAGTAGCTGGGATTACAGGCACGCGCCACCAAGACTGGATAATTTTTAAAATTTTAGTAGAAACAGGCTTTTGCTATATTGCCCAGGCTCAAGCGACCTTATGAGCCACCACACCACACCCAGCTTCATTTTATTTTCTTTACTGAACTTGTTACCATCAGAGTGTAAGCTCTCTGAGGGCAGGAATTTTTGTCTGTCTTGTTCTCTGTTTGTCACCAGTGCCTGACACACCCCAGGAAGAACAGGATGGGTCTGTGGGCTCCTAAAGGGACCCCTAGTACATCTGCTGACGTGATGAGGCCCCCTCGAGCCAGCCTAGCTTTTTTTTTTTTTTTTTTTGAGATGGAGTCTGGCTCTGTCACGCAGGTTGGAGTGCAGTGGTGTGATCTTGGCTCACTGAAACCTCCGCCTCCCAGGTTCAAGCAATTCTCCTGTCTCATCCTTCAGAGTAGTTGGGATTACAGGCGCCCGCCACCACACCCGGCTAATTTTGTATTTTTAGTAGAGACGGGGGAGGGGGAGGGGCTTTCACCATGTTGACCAGGCTGGTCTCAAACTCCTGACCTTAGGTGATCTACCCGCCTCGGCCTTCAAAAGTGCCGCGATCATAGGGGTAAGCCACCGTGCCCGGCCCTAGCCTAGCTTT
>NW_012108696.1:3852084-3855243 GCF_000951045.1 Mandrillus leucophaeus
CTGGTCTTGAACTCCTGACCTCAAGTGATCCACCCGCCTCGGCCTCCCAAAGTGCTGAGATTACAGGCGTGAGCCACTGCGCCTGACCTCTTTTTTAAGTTATTTATTTATTTATTGAGACAGAGTCTCACTCTGTCGCCCAGGCTGGGGTGCAGTGGTGTGGTCTTGGTTCACTGCAACCTCTGCCTCCCAGGTTCAAGTGATTCTTTTGCCTCAGCCTCCAGAGTAGCTGGGATTACAGGCACCCGCCACCGTGCCTGTTTGTTTTTTTTTTTTTTGGTACAAGTCTTGCTCCTGTCCCCGAGTCTGGAGTGCAATGGCACGATCTCGGCTCCCTGCAACCTCTGCCTCTCAGGTTCAAGCAATTCTCCTGCCTCAGCCTCCCGAGTAGCTGGGACTATAGGCGTGTACCACCACGCTCAGCTAATTTTGTATTTTTAGTAGAGATGGGGTTTCACCATGTTGGCCAGGCTGGTCTCGAACTGCTGACCTCATGATCTGCCCGCCTTGGCCTCCCAAAGTGCTGTGATTACAGGCGTGAGCCACCGTGTCTGGCTAATTTTTGTGTTTATAGTAGAGACAGGGTTTCACCATGTTGGCCAGGCTGGTCTTGAACTGCTGACCTCATGATCTGCCCGACTCAGCCTCTCAAAGTGCTGGGATTACAGGCGTGAGCCACCGCGCCTGGCCAGTTTATTTATTTTTTAAGAGGCGGGGTCTTGCTCTGTAACCCAGGCTGGAGTGCAGTGGTGCAATCACAGCTCACTGCAGCCTCCAACTCCCGGGCTCAAGCGATCCTCCTGCCTCAGCCTCCCAAGTAAGTGGGATTACAGGAACACACCACCATGCCTGGCTAATTTTTTGTGTTTTTTGTAGAGATGGGGGGTCTCACTATGTTGCACAGGCTGGCCTCAAACTCCTGGGCTCAAGTGATCTTTCTGCCCTGGATTCCCAAAGTGTTAGGATTATAGGCATGAGGCACTGCGCTCAGGCAAGGCAACTTCTGACAATATAATTGCGCTATGGGCGAGATAAGGCCGGGCTTGGAGAAGGCTCCGATTGATGATCCTTAGTTCTAGGGGAACGGTGGGTCCCCAAACTGGGCCCATGTTGCAAGTCCTGGGAAACTCACCCATCTTAGCGGGCAGGTATATCCGACATCTCTGTTGAAGGCCTTCGGTGAGGTGGCTTCGTCCCTTGAGGTTTATGTCCGGGATCAGGGCTGCTCCTCCACTTGGGGTCACGACCTCTGGCTCACCACCTTGTCAGGAGCGAGCCCACTAAGTCACATTTCAGGCCTGAAAACCAACAGCAAATCATCTGTAAAGACAGAAGTCCTGGGACTGGCTTCTAACGACCACCAGTGACAAGCCTTGTGGGGCAGTGAGCAGAGGTGTCCCTCATGCTCAGTTCAGTCCCTGTGGGGTTGCAGGACCTGCCCTTGGAGGTGGGCCTGGGCAGGAGGTCTTGGGGCCCCAGGACCTGGGGCTTTATTTTTATTTTTTTCTTTTTGAGATGGAGTCTCGCTCTGTCGCCCAGGCTGGAGTGCAGTGGTGTGATCTTGGCTCACTGCAACCTCCACCTCCTGGGTTCAAGCAATTCTCCTGTCTCATCCTTCAGAGTAGTTGGGATTACAGGCGCCCGCCACCACACCCGGCTAATTTTGTATTTTTAGTAGAGACGGGGGAGGGGGAGGGGCTTTCACCATGTTGACCAGGCTGGTCTCAAACTCCTGACCTTAGGTGATCTACCCGCCTCGGCCTTCAAAAGTGCCGCGATCATAGGGGTAAGCCACCGTGCCCGGCCCTAGCCTAGCTTTTGTAGCACGCAACTGTCTCCTTTTTATACGCCCTAAAGAATCTATTTTTGAACTCCTTGTTTCTGCGCTGTCCTTCTTAGTCCAAGACATTCACGGTGCTTTACTTGTTGTCAAACCAGGGAAAGGAGAAAACTCCTGTGCCTTTCGGGGCCAGCCATTCCCCCACCTCCTCACTCAGGGAACTGTCACACCAGGAACCGCCGAGGGGCACAGCCTGTTTCAGACCAGAAAGGTCGGAGGCCACCCACGGCCCTCAGGATGGCGCCCGCCTGCCTGCCTGGCAACAGTGACCCCTCAGTGCAGTGACAATGGGCCCATTTTCTCCTCTGGATGAACAAGGAGGGGGGTTGTTTGTACAAAGGAAAGGCAGGCTGGGGCCTGTCTGTGCTCAAGAATAAACCGGATGATTTCCTGGCCTGGGTCCTTCATCCTTTCATCCTGGCTTGGGGGCAAGAGGGAGGCCCTCTGTGTTATCTGTGCCTCATGGTAGGGTCCTGCTGGGCCAGGTAGAATCTAGGGAGCGTGCGCAAAGCACTCTCTGCACCGATTGCGTCTAATCTTTGAGTTCCCTGTAGACATAGGCTTTGTCCTCATTTTACAGCTGTGGAAAGTGAGGCCCAGGCCAGGGGTGGGGCTCAGGCCTGTAATCCCAACACTTTGGGAGGCTGAGATGGGTGGATCACCTGAGGTCAGGAGTTCGAGACCAGCCTGGCCAACATGGTGAAACCCCGTCTCTCCTAAAAATACTGAAATTAGCCAGGTGTGGTGGCGGGCACCTGTAATCCCAGCTACTCAAGAAGAATTGCTTGAACCCGGGAGGCGGAGGCTGCACTGAGTGGAGATCGCACCACTGCACTCCAGCCTGGGCAACAGAGTGAGACTTGGTCTCAGAGAAAAAACAAAAAACAATAACAGCAACAACAACAACAAAAAAAAAACCAGAGGCCCAGAGGTGTGAAGGGAACACACTCCAGGTCTGGAGGGCCAGGGCCACTTTCAATTTTGGGGGAAGTTATTGCTCAAATTCTGTTTTCTTTTTGTTTTTAAAGAGACAAAAGTCTCACTGTTGCCCAGGCTGGAGTGCAATGGTGTGATCACAACTCACTGCAGCCTCAAAATCCTGGGTTCGGCTGGGCACAGTGGCTCACGCCTATAATCTCAGCACTTCGGGAGGCCAAGGCAGGTGGATCACCTGAGGCCAAGAGTTTGAGACCAGCCTGGCCAACATGGTGAAACTCCGTTTCCACAAAAAATGCAAAAATTAACTGGGTGTGGTGGCGCATGCCTGTAATCCCAGCTACTTGGGAGTCTGAGACAGGAGAATTACTTGAACCCGGGAG
>NW_012108696.1:3861198-3884431 GCF_000951045.1 Mandrillus leucophaeus
TTGAGTAAGCAGTCAGGCTGGGTGCACCCATCCCTCCCCTCCCCTTCTCTTCCCCTCCCCTCCCTTCTCCCCCCCATCCACTGTCCGCCAGCACAGTGCATTCATGCAGCTGGGCCCCGCCCCATCTCCAGAGGCACCTCCCGCTAGCAACAGTCTCCCCAGGCACGACACAGCTAACAGAAGGCCCGGCAGGCAGGACTCTGGGACAGACGCAGGCCAGGTGAGAGCGTCTGAACAAGGGGCAGTTGGCCAGGGCGGGCTTGCGGGAGTCCCCACCTTGACCTCTCCCCTTTCCAGCTGCCCAGAGAGCCCAGACCCAGCATGGACGCTGTGGACGCCACCATGGAGAAACTCCGGGCGCAGTGCCTGTCCCGCGGGGCCTCGGGCATCCAGGGCCTGGCCAGGTGAGCTGTCCCCTCTCACCTTCCTGACTCTGGCCCCTGAGACCACTGTTCCAACCGTGTCCCCTGTCCCCAGGTTTTTCCGCCAACTAGACCGGGACGGGAGCAGATCCCTGGATGCTGACGAGTTCGGGCGGGGTCTGGCCAAACTCGGGCTGGTGCTGGACCAGACGGAGGCAGAGGGTGTGTGCAGGAGGTGGGACCGCGACGGCAGCGGGACGCTGGATCTGGAGGAGTTCCTTCGGGCGCTGCGGGTGAGCCCCCACCTCGCAGTCAAGGCGTGTGCCCTGGGCATGAGGCGACAGAGGATGCTGAGATGTGGAGACAGGGGACTCCTCCCCAAGAGCTGCTAAGAGGCGCCTGCTGGGGTGACAGCCCCGGTGCTCTGCAGTGTCCTGGGGGTTTGGGTCTGCTACCCAGCACCCCCAGTCACCATCTTCTGTCCTAGCCCCCCATGTCCCAGGCCCGGGAGGCAGTCATCGCAGCTGCATTTGCCAAGCTGGACCGCAGTGGGGACGGCGTAGTGACAGTGGACGACCTCCGCGGGGTGTACAGTGGCCGTGCCCACCCCAAGGTGCGCAGTGGGGAGTGGACCGAGGACGAGGTGCTGCGCCGCTTCCTGGACAACTTCGACTCCTCTGAGAAGGACGGGCAGGTGGGTGTCTGCGCAGGGGGTCCCCTCCCCAGGCAGTTCCTGGGCCGCCCCCTCATGGCCCTCTGTTCCCAGGTCACGCTGGCGGAATTCCAGGACTACTACAGCGGCGTGAGTGCCTCCATGAACACAGATGAGGAGTTCGTGGCCATGATGACCAGTGCCTGGCAGCTGTGAGCAGCTCCGGGCTCAGCCCTGCTGCCCTGGCCTGTCACCCCCACCCCCGCTGGAGACCTCCCTTCCCTGGGCCTCTTCTCTCCTGGGCAGCCACACCACAGAGCGGGGAGGGGCAGGTGGGGGAATAGAGGCTGCAGGACCGGCTAGACCAGGTCCCTGCTGGGCCACCAGGGGGAGGAGGGACAAAGGTCCTAACACGAGTCACTGGCTTAGGACCCCAGGGAGAAAAGCTGTCCCCACCCACGCCATGCTGACCTGAGGCCTTGCAGCCCCTGCGGATGCCCCCGCCAAGGTCCCCTGATCCCCCCACCCGGCCTGCTGCTCCCCACCCCTCCCTTGCGCGTCCCCCAGGAAGCCAGGCAAGCCCAGGTGGGAGGCGGTGCGTGGAGGCTATCCTGGAAGGCAGTCTGGACCTGCCCAGGTGTGGAGCGAGGGGCAAGGGGGCATCCTAACCTCAGAAACAACAAAAAAAAAGCCTTTGAAAAAAACATCTGTAAAACATCAACCCCCAATCAGAAGATGGCAATGGGGAATACAATAGTAGTTCACATGTCCAGCGAGCCCCGTGTCTACACTCTCATGAGCAGCCCCAGGCTGGGAGCCCTGGGCGGGGGCAGAAGACCTGCAGGGGGGTTGGGGGTAAAGTGTGGGTGGCGATGGAGAGACCAGGGCTGTGGCTGGATTCCAGTGCTGGTGACACGTGGGGTGGGAGCATGAGGCCCCAGGCTGCCGGAGGTCCTGGCCCGGGGAGGTGGAGGCCATTCCTGGTCAGGGGCTTCCTGAGGCCCCTGGCGCATGCAGAGGCCGGGGTTTTAGTTAAAAGTTTAATGTAGTTCCCAAATACATTTCATATGACAATCTTACATAAATGTTCCAAAACACATGGGCGTTATCTCGTTGTACTCGTCACTAGCTGGCTAAGGCTTAAAGCAGAGACGTGTGACTGGGTCTCTCGGGAGGGCCTCTGGTTCTTCCCTGGCTCAGGCTTGCTGGGGGCTGTGGGCCAGGGCTCTGGCGACCAAGAGGTGTGGGCGGCACAGCTGCAGGAGGTCTTCTCTTAACCCTCCGAGGGTGGGGCTGGGAGATTTCCTCTGAAGTCCCAAAGAGGCCCTGTGCCCAGGGGACCTCCTCCTCAGCCTCCCTAGGTGGGTGGTGCCAGCTGGCTCTTGGCCACACCCCAGGGTCAGGTGGGCACAGGCGTCCACTCCAGTGTGCTGCGTGCTTGTGAGACCGCCTATTCTGGGACCAGCCCCCTGGCTCTTCCACCAAGACCTGGTGAGGGTACCCCTCTGCCTCTCAGAGGCCCCTGGCCCTGGACAGTCCTGGGGGCAGTGACACCTGCGGCTGGGGAAGGGATGGCCAACAGCGGAAGCAGTTTGCGCCTGGTGCCTGATGATGGTGAACCACGTGACAGATGGAGACAGGAGTCAGGGGACCCTGGGGACCCTTCCAGGTCCAGTGACCTTTTCCTAGATAGGCACTCTCCAGGCCTAGGACAGACAGGGCCCCAACTCCTCATCACCCTGTGACTCAGCCTGGAGGTACCTGGGGTGGGAAACAAGTGACCCCCCAACCTCAGAGGCCAGAACCACAGGTGGGGGACAGGGACCTCAACGGAGCTGTGCCTGCTCAACGCTTGAGAGCATCTTAACCTAAGAAACCAAAACAAAGCCTTTGAAAATAAAAAGAAAAACAGATGTAAAATATACACCCCCAATCAGAGAGGGGAAGTGGGAAATGAAGATAGTAGTTAACAGCATGTCCAATGGGCCCAGTGTCTACACTCAGAGCAGTCCCCAGGCTGGGCGGGGGTCCCAGGACTGTAGTCGGGGAGCCCCAGGCAGGGGCAGAGGGCCAGCTGCTCCCCACAAGGGCGGGGCCCCACAGCAGGGAGGGAAGGGTGTGGGCAGCGGAGAAGCCAGGGGCTCTGGCTGGACCCAGAGGCTGGCGACACGCAGGGTGAAGGAACGAGGTCTCCAGTCCCAGTGAGAAGCCGTGACAAGTCTTAATGTGCCATTTCAATTCGAAGGAGGGGAGGGAGGAAATGTTCTTGTTTGTTTTGCTCATCAATATGATGAGGTCTCATGTCCCAAACCACATTCAGGCAGTTCCCGAGTCTGCTTTTGAACAGGACGTGCGGGTCCAGACTGTGGCCGGCCCAGCGGGGTGTGTGGTTCCCGGCCCCGCACCTGGACGCTGCCTGCGGGGTGGGGGCGGGTGGGCAGGCGGACAGACGGACAAAGCAGCAGCCTGGTGTGCAGCCGGGCTCCCGGCCGCTATGTGCTCCCGGTCGTCTGCCCGTCCCCTTCGTCGCCAGCACCTGCAGGGAAGCAGCAGCCCTGCGTCAGGATGGAGCCCGCACTTCCCAGGTCTGGCCACCCCCGCTAGGAGATCAGCACTGGATCAAGGATGGTGGGCAGCTCCTTTTATCCCCCCAGGGTAGGGACCACCAGACTCACCAGCTGCGGTGGCCCCTGAAGGAGCCAGGACATCGTCATCGTCGCTGTCATCCTCCTCGTTGGACGGGGCTGCCCCAGGTTCAGGCGCGGGCATCTTGGCCTCCTGCTCCTGCTCCACACGGCTGCGCAGGGCCAGGATGCGGTGGTGCAGGGCTGCGTACAGCTGACCCGTGTCCTTGGAGCTGGCCTGGGACGGGAGGAGGGTATGAGATCCCCGGACCCCAGTCCTACCCTCTCCTGTCTTCTGCAGAACACAAGTGCCAAGTCCCAAGGTTCAGAGGTGACACTGCCACAAGGCCTTGTGGGGAGGCCACCGGCCCCGGGCCCTGGGCCTGCCGGCCTCTCCCTGAAAGGATGCCACCACTCCCAGGTGGCTGGGAGTATCCCAGAGGTCAGGGTTGGTGGACTTGACTGTGACACCATGACACAGGACAGAGGTGACCATCCCACAGGGCTTTTAGCCTTGAACACATCACAACCCCTCAGCCAAACCCCAGCGGCTTCTCTGGGGTGAGAAGAGGACGAGGAACATGATCTCTATTCCTGAAGGCTGGGACTGGCAGGTCCCATAGTGCTTCTGGTGTCCCAGGCAGCACCTGAGGCCCCTCCCTGCTCCCCTCCCCACCGTCCTGCTTATCTGTGTGCCCAGGAACCCCCACATGGCCGGCGGGATGAGGGGCCCCAGATGCACCCACGTGGCTGGCTCACCGAGATCAGGAAAACCTTCACGCCCTGGTCCTCGGTGTCCATGGCTGTGATGCGGATGCTCTTCTCGCTGGCCTTGTCGATCTGCATCTGGGCCCAGAGCTTGGTGTTGAGGATCAGTCGCAGGCTCCCTTGGGTCCGCATCACTGCAACCAGCAAGGCCACTCAGCCCTGGCCCCCACCCCGGCCACCTCCCAAACAGGCAGCTCTGAGAGCCAACACAGTCCAGAGGGAAAGCAACATCAGCGCGCAAAAGCCCATGATCCTCCCAGGACCTACCCACAGAGCAAGACTTCTCCTGAGGCCAGCCCTGGCACACCTGCTCCCGGGGCGGGGCTCCTCCTCCCCTAGCCGGACCACTGAAGGCCACAACTGTGGGTGGCCGCACAGGCTGGTGCTGCAGATTAGTGGCCAGAGGCCACATGCAGTTTGTGGGAGGTTGTGTTTGGTCCACACAGGGGGGCACCAGGATGGCAGTTCCCGTGGAGAAGGGGGGATGAGACGAGCACAGGGTGGGCTGCGGGAGGCAGGGACTGACACTCAAGGTGTGTGCGCTTCCTGTGTTGTGAGACATCGGCCTCCGTGGGAGTCCACGCCCTCCTGACTGGCCTCCCCGGAGTGGGCCAGCCCTGCCCTCTGGATTCCTTAGGAGAAGGCAGGGTAGGACCACAGCTTAGCGCTTCCATGGAGAGGGGACAAGAGGACTGAGGGCAGCAGATTACGGAGGGAAATGGGAGGGCCCTGACTCTCTAGAGGATGGAACAGCCCCGCACCAGGCCTGGGCCCACCCCACGGACTCAGCCAAGCCCCTGTCTTCCTGCCGGCCGCCTCTCCCCACTGGAGCAGGCCTGGAGAGGGTCGGAAACTTGTCCCCCTGCCCCGACTCAGCAAACAGATCTCCCTGAGCCCAGGTGCCCACCTCAGAGGCCGAGTGGGAGAAAGACAGGGGTGATCCTGCTCTCCCCGAGGCTGGGGAGGGCACTGCTGCCACGGGGCTACAGGCTGATGACCCAGGCAGAGGGGATGACCTGGGGGCTCAGCGCTCTATGCCCTCTCCTTCCACTGACATTTGAACATTTTCACGAGACAAAAGGAAAAACACAAGATGTCCATAAGGCCGGGCACGGTGGCTTATGCCTGTAATCTGGGAGGCCAAGGTGGGTGGATCACCTGAGGTCAGAGGTTTTGAGACAAGCCTGACCGATGTGGAGAAACCCTGTCTCTACTCAAAGTATAAAACAATTAGCCAGGCTTGGTGGTGGGTGCCTATAATCCCAGCTGCTCGGGAGGCTAAGGCAGGAGAATCGCTTGAACCTGGGAGGCGGAGGTTGCAGTGGGCCGAGATTGCGCCACTGCACTCTAGCCTGGGCAACAAGAGTGAAACTCCATCTCAAAAAAAAAAAAAAGACATCCATGGGGAACAAAAGAGCAGTCCCAGCCTGCAGGGACACCCGTCTGTTCTGACTAGGACAGTGTTTCTGATCGAAGTACATGAACACTACCCTTCAAGGAGGCCATCTGAGTTACTGCTGGGCCTGAAACCCGTATTTATGAAAAGGCCAGAAGACGCTTTGACTCAGGAAGATAAAACAAAAAGATGGTCCCGGCGCAGTGGTTCACGCCTGTAATTCCAGCGCTTTGGGAGGCTGAGGTGGGAGGGCTGTTTGAGGCCAGGAGCTCAAGACCAGGCTGGGCAACACAGGGAGACCCCATCTCTACAAAGACAAAAATAAAAAATCAGCCAGATGTGGTGGTGTGCGTCTGTAGTCCCAGCTACTCAGGAGGCTGAGGTGAGAGGATCACTTGAGCCCAGGAATTTGAGGCGACGATCACGCCACTGCACTCCAGCCTGGGTGATGGAGTGAAATCACTTTTAGAAGGAAAAAAAGGACACGCCCACATTTCAAATGTGCACACACGGGCTGATTTCCCTAAGTGGGCGTGTGTATGCAGGTACTCCAAGCTAAACGTCCAATAGGGAAAAGTCCATTAACTGTCAGTGGAATATTAACATAAAAGTTTTTCAAAACCAGTATACTTTATTTTTTTTGAGATAGAGTCTCGGTCTGTCGCTCAGGCTAGAGTGCAGTGGCTCAATCTTGGCTCACTGCAACCTCTGCTTCTCAGGTTCAAGCAATTCTCCTGCCTCAGCCTCCCCGAGTAGCTGGGATTACAGACATCTATCACCACGCCCTCCTAATTTTTGTATTTTTAGTAGAGACAGGGTTTTGCCATGTTGGCCAGGCTGGTCTTGAACTCCTGACCGCAGGTGATCCGCCCACCTCGGCCTCCCAAAGTGCTGGGATTACAGGTGTGAGCCACCGTGCCCAGCCAAAATTTCTCTTTATCAAGAGATTAGACTTGATGTTTGATTTTGTTTTCCTTTCTATCATAAACCTGCCACTTTCACTGTCAGAAAATCAGTTTAAAAACTTCCATAGACTTTTGTCCATTTTGACACTAAGAGAGTCACGGACAAGCTGGCAGCTGGAGCCAGTGTGCGAGGGTGGTGTTGAGGGCTGTGAGCAGGGAGTGGGTTTGGGGGGCAGCTCTCATGGGGGACCGACTCTGTGCCTTGACTCTCACAAGGGTAGGGTCAGGATCTCCCCAGCTTCGTTTCCTTTGGAATTGCACAGTCCCCAGTCCTCCTGTGGCCACAGCCCAGCCCTCTGCAGCTCACCTAGTCGGGACTGTAGCGTGCCATCGTCCGTGGATGCCATGTCATTGAGTCTGAGCAGCCCCCGGCCTCTCTCCACCCAGGACTGTGAGGTCTTGTCGAAGACAAACAGCTTGCACTGCATCTGGAACACAGTAGCCGCCGGTGAGCAGGGACCCCAGCTGGTGTCCTGCTGCAGCCACACCCTGAGAGTCGCCCTTTAGCCTGTGTGGACTGCCAGGGCTGGCCAGTGATGGCCTGGGGGCCACCTTGGTCAGTGTTTTTGTCCTGCCCTCAAGCTAGAACAGGCTTTACGTTCTAAAAGGGATATCGGAAATTAAAAGAATCACTAAGGAAATGAAAAGCAAAACAACAGTGAGAAACCTCTCTGTGCACTCTAGGATGGCTGTACCCACGGGGGGAAGCTGGAACCCTCACACACTGCCGGTGGGAAGGCCACACGGTGCCACTGCTGTCGAAGAGAGTCTGGCGGCTCCTCAAAGTGCTCAACAAGGAATTACCACATGCTCGGGCAATTCCATTCCTCCGTATGTACCCAAGAGAAATGGAACATCTGTTCGTGTTCACACGCAGATCGCACATGAACGCGCACATTCGCCGTAGCCCAGCCTCAAGGAGCAATGGACGGACACATGTGGCCTGTCCCCACAGTGCATCTCACTCAGTCTTAAGGAAGAATCAGGCTCCAACCCCTGCCGCAAGGTGGATGAACCCCTGGCTCAGTGAGAGAAGCCAGACACGAAAGGCCACATAGTGCACCACTGACGCCATTTATATGAAATGTCAAGGACAGGCAAAAAACAGAGACACGAAGTGGATTTGTGGCTGCCAGGGGCTGGGGAGGGAGGAAGAGTGACTGTGAACGGACAATGCTCTTTCTGGGGGAATGGGACAGTGTTCTTTTTGGGGGCAAAAATGTACATTAGATTGTGGTGAAAGTTGTCTGACTCTGTGAATATACTAGAAACCATGGAATTGTATGCTTTAAAAGGGTGGATTATGTAGCATGTGTACTCTATTTCAATACAGCGGTTGTGTATATATAAACAAAGAAAAATACGAGACAGACACCCCTACATGGCTTTCCACATACCCGCTAAGTCAATCTCTTTCAACATGAACAGATTACAAAATGTAAGTGGGGAAAAAAAAGCAGGGTTCTTAAAAACCCCACAATACGCCACCTGGTTTACAGACACAGACACATGCTTATGTGCCACAGGAGAGGAAGCAGATGGATGCTGCCCAACCTGGGTGGTGTGGCCTCAGGAGAAGGGGATGGGGGATGCCAACAGGGGACAGTGGGATGGAAGCTCTGGCTGCACCTGATTTTTTTCCCTACGAAGACACCACAGGATGTCAGGTGACAAATACAGTTAGCTCTGGGTTACAAGAGATGTTTGTTATGACAGTCTTCGTCATTCCCTGAACCATCAAGAATGTTTCAGGCTGGGCGCGGGAGCTCACGCCTGTAATCCAGCACTTTGGGAGGCCAAGGCGGGCGGATCACATGAGGTCAGGAGTTCAAGACCAGCCTGGCCAACAGGGTGAAACCCTGTCTCTACTAAAATACCAAAATTAGCCGGGTGTGGTGGTGCACCCCTGTAATCCCAGCTACTCAGGAGACTGAGGCACGAGAATCTCTTGAACCCAGGAAGCAGAGGTTGCAGTGAGCCAAGATCGTGCCACTGCACTCCAGCCTGGATGACAGAGTAAGACCCTGTCTCAAAAAAATTTAAAACAAAAGAGTGTCTCAAATAGATCATCCTCCTCTGAAACCAAAGACATGCAAGAAACCCCTTGCAGAGAGAGCCTAAGCTCTCTACAAGCGCCACCAACAAAGTCCCAGAGCGTAGAGCCAGTGGCCCCTCTGTCATCTCAGGGGTAGGCCTGTGTGCTCAGAGGATGTGCGCCCAGCCCTTGGTGCATGGAAGACCCAGGGCCATCGAGGAGGGGCCGGCCCCTCACCTGTAACACATTGCTCTCCGCCTCCTCCCCGGTGATGACTTCCACTTTTTCCAACAAACACTTCCGCGCTGTTGCCTTGGTGTAGGCGGCTGCCGACTCGGCCAGGGACTCTGAAAAGTTATTGGCCAAAAAGACTGACTAATTATTTGGCGAGGGGAGAGCATGCAGCTCACAGGAGATGAGAGGGTCGGTTGTGGTCTCAAGGACGCCAGCTGCCCCTGGCAGGCCCGACCTGGCAACCCAAGTGGTCCCTAGACACAGCCAGGGCACACAGTCTCGGAAGCTGCAGGGAGACCATCTGGGGGCCAAGTGTGGCCCTAGACTCTCCTGTTCCTGCTGAGCAGAGGACAGGGGGACAGTGAGGGACTCCTCCATGCCTGCTGTCTGCGCCTCCCCACCCTCCCCACAGCCACAAGGCGACACAGCCCCTCGAGTAAGAGTCTTATCATAAACCCCTGTCTCTGCTCACTGCAAGGCAGGACCCTGGAGGTCACGGCCCTGGCTTAGTAGCTGGTTGACGTGTGGTCGTTACTGCTGCGGGAGTTGGGCCCCTTATCCCTCCCGGCTGGGGGTGTGAATGGACCCAGCATCCCCTCATCATCCCCCAAGATGACCTACCATGAGCTCCATGCAGCGGCGAGACGGTAACATACCTTTCTCAGGGGTGGCCTCCTGGGACGAGGACTCAGACCCTGACTCGACGGCTGCATTTTCCCTGTTGGCATCTGAACTGACCTCGTTTAATTTTGGGGGGCTCTGCAGGCATACAAGGAAGAGGGAGCTTGTGTGGTCCTTCAGCTGCAGCTCTGAGCACCTCTCTGCCTGGCCCCCAACACCATGCTGCCCCCAGCACTCCTGCCCGCTCCTGGTGACACCCTGAACTGCCTGGGAGCTCCCCACGTGGTCCCTCAGGCATCAGCAGGGGGTGAGTGCCGCCAGCCGACAGTCCCCTCGGACCACACTGGACACTCCGTTTGGGTGAGGCAAGACTTTGACTATTTCATTGAAATAGAAAAAAGGCAGCGTGGCCATAAAGGAAGAGAAGCTGCAGAGTCCTTAATGCAGCATAACTCAAGACAGCTAGAGTGACCAGGCAGCTCAGGACAGGCCCTCACGCAGTCACAGTGGAGCTGGGTGGAATCAGGAAGAAAAAGGAACACATGTAAAGAGGTAGGCAAGCCATTCTAGAACCCTCTCCCAGGCTGGCTGGGCTCCTGGGAACGGAGACAGGCCTTTCTTGCACTCAAAGCCTTGGCCGCGGTTATGCTCACAGGAGCAGGGAGGCCGGCAGCCCTGTCCCACACGACTTTTGTCAGTTGGCCTGGTGGGGAGGAACCGTGGACTCTGACTGCCAGCAGGGCCCTGCAGCCTCCGGGGAAGCCCATCTTGGGAGGAAGCTGGCCCTGGTCAGCAGGGAGGAGCTGGGAAGAGCGAATGCCAGCTCCTGGGTGGCCAGTGGCCCCGGCCAGTTTTCACGCCAAGTCTGAGCAGGGTCTTCCCTCTCTCACTTGTTACTGAAGCCACCCCCATCTCACAAAGGACAACACAGCAGCCCCGCTCTCCATGTCCCCTCGATCTGGGGCTGGTGCCGAGCACCTCTGGTCCCCAAGAACATTCCCAACACGGCCACTCACCAAAACTCGTTCGCTCATGTTCTGGCCAAATACAAATTTGTTGCTGGAGGCGTCGGCACTATTGGTTGAGTTCTCTAAACTGAAGAGAAGATGTGCAGTGAGTGTGGGGGTGTCACGTGGGAATGTGGCTAGGCAAATGTGTGGGCACCCACGGAGCACACACTAGCACAGAGGGCACAGTGGAGGGGTCTCCCCTACTGTGCACAGGGTGGCGTGTCAGAGGCAGGAAGCCACATGCCTCCCTGTGCCGTTGGAAACATGAGCCCTTAGCTCGCTCTGACGGAGGGACCCACAGTATGAGGGAAGCCACCTTCCAGCTGCTCCGCCCGCCCATCTCCCAGGCAGGACACGCTTTCTTCTGAGATACCTGGAGGGGCAGCTGGGCCGTGGGTAGCATCACCCCCAGCCATGTCAATCAAGGGCATGCTGAGGTCTTTGCCCCAGGTGCCCAAACCCAGGATAAGGAGTCGCCTCTAGCCTGCTCTGTTCTGCTCTGGGCATGAGGTCCGCAAGACAAGAGGGCACACTCCAAGGGCTGGGCTGTATCCTCCATGGGCCCCTGGACAAGCCCACAGAACTCTGGTCCTGTCTCAGGCGTCCAGTGAATCACAGAACAAGGCCTACAATCCTGGCCCACCCACGGTTGTGCCCAGAGTGGGGAATGAGAGACAGGCCCAAGAGTAACCTGGATTGTGGGTCTGAGTCAGGCACGGGGACCACAGACCCCTCTGTGGCAGAAGCCCTTGCGGCCACCTGCATCCCCATGCTAGGCTGGCCGCTGGGCCCAAGACACACACCTGGAACTGATATACTGAAGGAAATAGTTCGTTGCGGTTGGCGTGTCTGCGCTGGGGTGTCCAGCATTCTCCATGTCAGCTTCGTCCACGCTCTCATTGATCAGCTGGGAATGAGACAAAGCGCTCAGTAATCGGGGGTGGGGTGGTGTCTGCAGAGCCCCTGAGCTGCATGGAGCTGCCGGGAGTCATGAGCCCTCTCCTGCACCCGGCTGGGTGTGCACATGCATGTGCTGGGGGGCAGGGCTGTAATCAACTCCACCACCTTTTGCTTTAACAGTTAAGACGGAAAGAGAGCTCATGAGGCTTCAGGAAGCCTTTTCCATCTTGTTATAAAACCACACCTAAGCTGGCCTCTTGGTCAACGCTTTGTACGGAGAACACAATTTTACAAAGTTGGTGTTTTGGGGGGTTTACTATGAACATGATAGAAACAGCATTTCTTGAGGGCCTCTTTCCTACCAGTTGCTATGCTGAGTCTGTCAAATGCACGATCTCCTTTAATCCTCATGAAGCCTGAGAGGGGGATGTTAGGGACCAACAAGGAAGCAGAGGCTCAGAGGGTTAAGAAATCACGGCTCTGGCTGGGCGCAGTGGCTCATGCCTGTAATCCCAGCACTTTGGGAGGCTGAGGCTGGGGGGGAATCACTTGAGGTCAGTAATTCGAGACCAGCCTGGCCAACATGGAGAAACCCCACCTCTACTAAAAATACAAAAAATTAGCTAGGTGTGGCAGTGAGTGCCTGTAATCCAAGATATTTGGGAGGCTAAGGCAGAAGAATCACCTGAACCCTGGAGGTGGAGGTTGCAGTGAGCAGAGATCATGCCACTGCACTCCAGCCTGGATGACACAGCAAGGCTCTGTGTCCAAAGAAAAAAAAAGAATCCATGGCTCACGTTTGCCCTGGAAGGAGAGGCTGGGATTTGACTGAGACTGCGAAGTGCACGCAAGCCTCTGACTTTTGCAAGAAGCCGACCCCACCAAATTCAAAGCAGCCGTCTCCCCAGACTCAAGGCAGAGACTCCACAGGGCCTGAGCTCCATGGGCCAAGCCCTTCCCCGCCTCTTGCCCTCCTTTCCTCCTTGGAGGGAGCAGCCCCTGAGGGACTCATTATTTTGCCTAAAGCCATGGCGACAGCAACATCAACTTTCCATGCTTCTCGACTTGGGCTTCTGTTGGACGGTGAGTAACAGAAAGGAAAGCAGAAAATGTGAGCCGGTCCTTTCTGCATGCTAGAGAGGTTTCTATTTCGAGGGCCCTCCCCGTCGACACTACTGACATATTGCCATTGGGCCCAGATCATTCCCTGTGGTGTGGCTATCCTGGGCACTGCGATGGGTGGAGTGGCATCCCTGGCCTCCAGAAGTACCTCCCAGTTGTGACAACCACAAATGTCTCTAGACACAGCCACCGATGCCGCCTCTTGGGCTCTGAAAGAAACTTCTGGCCAGTGGAGTTTCTAGAGATGCTGTAGCACATTCCACGTCTGTGGCTGAGAAAGGTGCTGCTGGCTGACCCTGGTCTTCCTAGAGTCCCAGTGCATGGTCCAGGGCCACTGTTCCCAACCACTGCCAGCCCTTCCCCACCCCACAGTCTGCAAACTAGGACCACATGCCTGGAGGGCAGCCAAGAGGTGGCAGATGCTTTGCTCCTTTTCAGGAGAGAAGACTGTGTCGTCACCCCACCCTGCCCCACTTAAAAAAAAAAAGGTGACAGTTCTTAATGGGGGCGATTCTACCCCACAGGGAATAATGGCCACGTCTGCGGACATTTGTGGTTGTTAGATGTCAGGAGCATTGGGTGGGTGGAGGCCAGTGATGCTGCTCAGCACCCTGCAGTGTCCAGGGTGACTCCTCAGAAACTAGGAATGGTCCAGCCATAATGCTGCTAGTGTCAAAATGGAGAAGCCCTGAAATACGGGAACAGAAACCTCTGGGCAGAGCTGAGAGCACTGGACCATGCTGTCTTTCTTTTCTGCTATGAAAGACTGAGGCCTCAGGTTCAGTCACCTCCCCTGTCCCCTGCTACCATGAGTACCAGGGACTCTGACTTGAGAAGCCACTGCAGGTGAGGGCTCCAAAGCCTGGGCCGCTGGTGGGGAACTGCCAGGGCCCAGCACACTGCACGCCAGCAGCTGACTGTGCCGGCAGCCACGGGGCTGCCTCACTAACACCTTCTTTGTCCCATGTTTCCCCTCCCCTGTTAAAAGGAAAATCTACTGACTTGCCTGCTGTTGAACCTAGGGAAGGCATAAAAAGTCAATGAGCTGGTTCAACAGCTCACATACCTTAACTCTGTCCCTCAAGTTCTGCCCGAACACAAAGGCTTGCTGTGTGGCGGGGCCTTTCTTCTCACAGGCTTCCTCTTCAGAGGCATTGCTGGACTCATTTTTCTGGGGCTCTTTCTCCTATCAAAAACAAAAACAAAACAGAGTAATCAAAACCAGTGCCACACTTGGCCCAGACGGATGCCCAGCAATTCCACACCAGATCATGCACTCCACGCGTCTCCTCTGCACGTGCCTGCAGTCCCAGCTACTCGGGAGGCTGAGACAGGAGGACTGCTTGAGCCTGGGAGTTGCAGTGAGCTACGATCACACCACTGCACTCCAGCCTGGGTGACAGAGCAAGAAGCTATCTCCAAACAACAAAAAAGAAACACCTGTGCCCTGCAGAAGCCTTGGTGCTGGCAGAGGACAGGAAATAACCTAGATGCTCATCATTAGCTGAGGAACAAAATAATTTACGCTAGAAAATACGGGGAAAAAAAGTACAGCATAGCTGTTACCACCGAGAGGGAGGCAGACCTCTGACATGCCCACGATACATGGATCACAGGAGAGAGCAGCTTGTGGGACACAGAAGTGCGATTCCATTTGTGTTAAAGCAAACCCAGTGCCGTGTGTGTGTGTGTGTGTGGTGTGTGTGTGTGTGTGTGGTGTGTGTGTGTGGGGGTGTGTGTGGTGTGTGTATGTGTGTGTGGTATGTGTATGTGGTGTGTGGTATGTGTATGTGGTGTGTGGTGTGTATGTGGTGTGTGTGTGGTATGTGTATGTGGTGTGTGTTATGTGTGCATGTGTTATGTGTATGTGGTGTGTGTGTGGTTGTGTGTGTGCGGTATGTGTGGTGTGTGTGTGTGGTATGTATGTGGTGTGTGGTTGTGTATGTGGTGTATGTGGTGTGTGGTATATGTGGTGTGTGTGTGGTGTGTGTGGGGGTATGTGTGTGGTATGTGTGGCGTGTGTGTTTTGTGTATGTGGTGTGTGTGGTATGTGTATGTGGTGTGTGGTGTGTGTGTGTGTGGTATGTATGTGGTGTGTGGTGTGTGTGTGGTTGTGTATGTGGTGTGTGCGTGTGGTGTGCGTGTGTGGTGTGTGTGCATGTGGTACGGGTGGGGTGTGTGTGTGTGTGTGTGTGTGTGTGTGTGTGTAGGAATGCTCAGGAAATAAGCCGGGAGAGAATTCAAACCACTGACGGAGGTTACCGGGGGACCTCTCAGCTGGAGGGTGGCTTCCACTTGTTACTTTCTAGGATTTCCATTTTGTGTAAATATTTTCAACATGCAGGCATGACTTTTGTAACTAAATAGCCTAAGACCAAATGCATTTATCTTGAGATAATGGAATATGGAGTTGCTAGTAATTTGTATATGTCTTTCTTACACTACATGATAAAAAAGGTGTAGAATTTGAAAAGAAATTTTAAAAGGCTTTTGGTAGGTCTCTGGGAATGTGTACAGTGGACACGAACATGAGGCAGGGAGCGTTTTCCTGGGAGATATTGTGAAGGGCCCTGACAACCATGAACTCGGAGCTGAGAAAGGCTGCAGGCAGCTTCTGATCGCCTCAGTGTGTCCAGCAGGCAGGGAAGCCTGGAGTTACAGTGCCAGGCCCAGAATCAGCGAATCACAGCACTGAGGGCACTTTCTGGTCCAACTGTGAAGAAAGTGAAGAGTTTAAATGTTTCTCTACTGTGCTCCCTAGAAATTCTGCTATTGCTGACTTCATGCTGCATCCTTGTGCCTGTGCAAGAGTGAACGTGGCTTTTAAAAATTAAACACACACCGTGTTTGGCGACCTGGAAGTCCTCAGAGGATGGGCTAATCCCCAGGCCCACTGGGGCTGCCTGCAGACGGTGGGGGGACGCACTTCCGGCAGAAACACTCCCTGGCTCTTGGCTTTGTGTGCTGTGCGCCCCCTGCTCACACTGACTGCTGCTAATCCCGGGTGGGCGGAACCCACAGAGTCACCTGAGAGGGGGCAGGCAAACAGCAAAATGTTTCTGACCACAGCGTATGTCTATGACCTGGCGGGGCCTGCTTAGAGGATTCGCTTAAACTGATGAGTGAATCCCAAGGCCTGTAACCAGTCTTAGACTCTGTGTGTGTGGGGCAGGAGGGGAAGCCTCTTCCCCACTTTCCCAAAGACAGTACCAGAAGTTCCCCCATGGGTCGCCCCAACATCTAAGCCCTCCTTAGAGGAGATGCTTCACTTAGCTCACGTTCCTGATGAGCAGTGTGTGTCATGTTCGTGGGTGGCGTGGAAAAGCTCGGGCTCCTGCTGCAGGGCCAGAGAAAGATACACATGGCGAGCCTGGCGAATCTCAACAGCACTGGGTGTGGTCAGAGGGCATTGTGGGTGTGGCTGCGTGGCTCCATCCCGGACCCACACGGAGCAGTGGCTTTGGAGCCAGATGCAGGAGCTGGGAATGGCAGCCAGTGGACCATGGGGTCCAAGGATCAACATTAGCTACTGGGGCTGGCCAGTCTGCTGGAGGGAAGATGGCACATCACAACTTCTGAGCTCAACGATTTGGGAACAAGCTGTGTACACTGTTGAGGAGGGGCTCAAACCGGCAGGAAGAGGGACTATGTCCCCTGGGATGGGACAGAGCAAGGCCTCTCCAGCGAGGGGCAAGCTCTTGGTAGTGGGTGTGGCCAGGTCAGCCTGTGCACTCACCGTCAGGGACAATCAGAGACATTGGGAGAGGGTGGGATGGGCTGGGTCACTTCTAAGTCCTTCTCCAACTCAGAACCATACATCTGATCTGCTCAGACCTCAGCAGTCAAAGCTTCCAAGCCGCAGTATGCAATGGAAGTGATCCCTATTTCCAATTCAGCAAACTCGTTTGAAAAAGGGCATGAGGATGTTTTAAAATTTAATTGTGGACAGCTATTTTCACCCTTTGAGCCAGAGCGTCTACTGGGGATGGGAGGTATAAAACTGCAGGCCATGGACACAGAGCGGAAAATAAACAAAGATCCAATCTGGCTTTTACACGGAAGATATCACGTGGTGTTACCCCAACTCTGACTTTAAACCCATCTCTGCCAACTTCAAAGGAGGCTCTTCATCAATGTCCCTTATTTCACGGTGGCTGTGAAACACCGCTTTTGGCCCATATAATCCAATCCATATCCCGCTTAAACGGAACTATTTCTTTTTTTTTTTAAGGCAGGGTCTGGCTCTGTCGCCCAGGCTGGAATGCAGTGGCGCGACCTCGGCTCACTGCAGCGTCCCCTTCCCAGGTTCAAGCAATCATCCAGCCTCAGCATCCTGAGTAGCTGGGACTACAGGTACATGCTACCATGCTTGGCTAATCTGCGTATTTTTTGTAGAGACAGAGTCTTGCTATGTTGCCCAGTGTGGTTTTGAACTCCTGGCCTCAAGCAATTCACCTGCCTCGGCTTCCCAAAGTGCCGAGATTGCAGGTGTGAGCTACTGTGCCCGGCCTAAACGAACTATTTCTGAGATGACTCCCAAGGCAAATTTTTCAACTGGAACCACACAGATGGGAGTCTCTGAGGATGGCGTGGGTGTGGACGAAGAGAGGGGAGACATTCCTCACGTTAAACGTTGCAAGACACCCAACAGCGACAGCCGTTCCTCAGGCCCTAGTGACTCCCCGGAGTGCAGTGGTTCAGGTCCTCCCTCAAGGATCACTCCCTTGAGACACGTGGCGGTCAGCCTTGGGCAACAGGCCCTTCCAGCAGAACTTGCTTGGGAGACACTTCTTCAGACTGACTCAGCAAGACCACCTTGGGAATCTAGTTATTTGGTTTGTCAGCTACTGTTATTCACAGAGCCTACCGAGCAAATCCAGAGAGCCTTACAACAGGCCTCCGTGGAAACTGCTCGGAACAGGCGACAGTGCGTGGACTCCACAGCGTGCTGGGAAGCTGCCCTCCCGCTCCCCAGGGGTCCAGCACGCAGCACTTCCCTGCCCCAGGACCCACTGACCTCAAGTGCACACACCTCATCGGCAGCTTCAGAAGGACTTCTCCGTGCAACAGTGTCAGGGGATGCTGCTGGCACTGCCCCCGTGCAGTCTGCTGGGAGGCTGACCCCGTTGGTGCCACTGCTGGGGACTGTGGGAGGGAAGGAGAGTGGGGAATCACAGGTGCTTGGCGGCCCTCCCACCCCAACTCACGTAGCTGAGGGGCTGGGCCACGTCTAGTCTAGGGCCCCTCCCATGGTAAAGCCCATAGCACATGTCTCCTTTTTAAGGAAGGACCTGGTATCTCTACAAAGAGTCAAAATTCTTGGATTAAAAAAAAAACAAGAGAAACCTGCCGAGCACAGTGGCTCATGCCTGTGGTCCCAGTGCTTTGGGAGGCTGAAGCAGGAAGACTGCTTGGGACCAGGAGTTTGAGACCAGCCTGGGCAACAGAGCAAGCCCCCGTTTCTAAAATAAAATAAAACAAATTAGCTGGGTGCGGTGGGGCACACTTGTGGTCCCAGCTACTTGGGTGGCTGAGGTGGGAGGATCGCTTGAGCCCAGGAGTTCGAGGCTGCAGTGAGCTATGACTGCACCAATGCACTCCAGTCTGGGAGACAGAGCAAGACCCCATCTATATATATATAAAAAATATAAAATTAAAAAAAAAATGACCTTTCAAGTTTTAAAGATAACCTGTGAAAACTGAGGCTGCAATTCTGTCTGTAAACACACAGGGATAAATCTCATTCCCAGGAGCCGGCCTGCTTTTATGAAGACTGTGAATGAACAAAGCAGGTTTCACCCACACAGTCACACTCGGCCGAGAGCTGTGAGGAAGCTGTGGAACCGCCTCTCACTCCTCCGTTGCTAGGGCTCGGGAGGCTTGGGGTTGGGGGTGATTTAAAGGATCATCTTCCCTGATCTCTCTGTATTTCTGGTGCATTCAGCAGTCACCTCTGTCACAACACTGCTGTCCCGGGTGCGACTTCAGGAACGCTCTACCCTGCCGTCTGGGCCTGGGCGCCAGGGCTGCCGTTTCTTACCAGTCTGGGACAGTGCCTTTGGCTGCGGAGCCTGTAACACTGCCGGGCGAAGCACGCTCCGCTGCTGCTCCTTGGGCTTCTGGCTTGGCAGACCTGGGAACAGAAGGTGGTCTTCCCAGTGCCCGTGGACCCCTGCCTGCCCCCAGGCGCTTCAGAGACAACCCATTCCACGCCCCTTGCGGGCTACACTTTGCAGGGAAGCACTTTTTAAAAAACTTGAGGTCTTTTTTTAACAACTGGACAGATCTGGCATTTTTATATATGATTAAGTGAAATTCCCAGTAACTGATATCTGTGAATTAATCCAGTTAGCACGGTAGCGTGGTGGGGGGTTGAGGGACAGTTGTTCTCTGTGAGCTGGACTGAACAGTCAGGTAGAGACTAAGGGGAGAGCAGTGAATTCACAGGCAGCTACCCGGAGGCTGAGGACTCGATGTGGGGTCAGGTACAGGCACGTTTTGCACCTGTTTTTCAAAACAGCCATGCTGAAGAAGTCCCTCTGCCAAAGGCAGACAGGGCAAGGACCCCTGCACGTGCCCTGCCCTGTGCAGCATCCCTGGCAGCCTCACTAGCAGCCAGCTCCCCAGCAGCGCGCCGCTGGAATACAGCCACCCTGCTAACTGGGGTGAACACTGTGGTATGTGGGGGCCAGAACACGTAGGACAGGCTGAACCAAGTGCGCTACTGCTGGGCGCAGAGCCTGCCCGATGCACCCCAAGCCTAGCATGCTCCCGTGCAACCACCGCCCACTTTTCTGAGCACACAAGGCTCACAATCAGGGGTCCCAATCTCCCTGCTGGACAGCCTCTCTTTAAAGGAACTTTCCAGGGCTCATGGGTCAGGTTACAAGTGAACTTTCTAGAAATCAAGCTGAGCCTGTGGTATCCTGGTCTGGCCAAGCAGAGGTCTGAAAAACGTCAGAAAGCCACCCCCCGCCCCAGGGAGGTGGGTGACCTACCTGCGCTGGGGGCTTGGCCGTGGATCAGCGTCGGCGGCTTCAACCGGAAGCCACTGCTCCTTTCCTCTAAAAGCACAAGACAAAAGATCAACAGCAGGCCTGCCTGGGTGGGGGCTGGGCCTGGGGGGCAAGGGCAGGACAGGACTATGGTCTTGGCCTCAGTGACCTCAGGCCTGGAGAACCAGGGAGAACATTTCCAAATTACAATAGAAGTCCCGTCTGATCAGCAGGCCTGGAAGGCACCTGGAGGAGGGAGAGGCAAGGGCAGGAGGAACGACCACTCTTGGGCCAGCTGCTGACCACGGGGACAGGCAGGGCATCAGCTGCCTTCCCAGCAGCCTGAGACCTGCTGCGGGCTCAGGAGCTGAGCTGCTCCGCGGCCCTGCACCTGGCCCTGGAGAATGTCAGGGAGCCACAGAACACAGGCGCCCAGGCCCTGCTTCCCTTTCCTAGAAGGTTTGTCCGTCAGAGCAAGCATCTGTGGCCAGGAAGAACTTTGGCACCACTACAGATGTCTGGGAAGTGAGACAGGTTTTTATGGTGAAAAGGTCAAAGGTGGCAGACAGTGCGCCTGCCTCTCCTTTCCAGATGTGCCTGCCGAGCTTCCTGTCTCAGTGAGGGAGCACTCCTGGCCACGTGGAGGGGGCCAGCTCCCCCCAGGCTGGAGTTTGGGCTGACAAGTTCACAAAGCTAGAGGGAAAGGCGAATGCTCAGGGGCTCCCGGGATGGCGCGAGAGCCCAGCCTCGCCCAGCCACCTGTCCACATGGACCCCTTCATCTGTGTGTCTTGGCAACTGCGCCCATACAAGGAGTAGGGATGGTGGTCTAATCTGATCCACACCAGGAAGGATTGTCATAAGAGGCCTGTGACTCAGGCAGGCAAGCCTGTTCCTGGGCAAGGCACAGAGACTGTGGTTTTATGGCTCCTGGAGGGGGCTCTGCGTTCATGCTAAGTTTCACCCCCCGTCAAGCCACAGGACACAAGATCAATATACGCAAATCAATTGTGCTTCTAACGCTAGCAGTGAATGACCCAAAAGCAAAATTAAGAAAATAATTCCATTTACAATAACACCAAAAGAAAGAAAACACTTGGGAATACATTTCACAAAATAAAACTATAAAACAATGTTGGGGCTGGCTGCAGTGGCTCACGCCTGTAATCCCAGAGCTTTGGGAGGCTGAGGCAGGAGGACTGCATGAGCCCAACAGTTTGAGATCAGCCTGGGCAACATAGCAAGACCCTAACTCTACAAAAAATTAAAAACTTAGCTAGGCATGGTGGTACATGCCTGTAGTCCCAGCTACTCAGGAGGCTGAGGTGGGAAGATCACTTGAGCCTGCAGTGAGCTATGATTGTACCATTGCACTCCAGCCTGGGTGACAGAGCAAGACCTTGTCTCAAACAAAACAAAAACATTGTTGGAAGAAATTAAAGGTGTAAATCAATGGAAAGACACCCCCAAAAGTCATATGCTATCTGATTCCAATTCTGTGAAATGTCCAACTAGGTAGAAAGGAGCTGAGCGGTTACCAGGCTCAGGGAGGGAGCTGGGGGCCCGCTGTGACTAACGGGGATGAGGTTTCTTTTTGGGATGGAAATGTTCTAAAATTAATCACGATGGTCGCACAACTCTGTGGATGTACTAAAACCACTCAATTGTACACTAAAACGATGACGACAAAACCCAAAACGCCTTGTCAGCCCACATTTTCAGACCCAAAATCAAATCAAGATTTAGCAGGCCAAGGAAGATCCCTCTCCCGCCGTGCCCCGGAGGCGCCGCTGTGCCTGGGCAGCAAGAGGATTGCAGCAACCCTTCTTACTATAATAGTTGTATGAAGGAGTTGAGCCCCAGGGGCTTCTGGCAGTCTGTTTTAGCAGACCTGGTGCCTCTCCCGTAATACACTGGTCATAAAAAACAAACTCAGGAAAGCCAGATCCTGCAGGATGCGGAGGTGAGCCACCAGATGTTCCTTTTCCGAAGGAAACACTCAATTACATTTCCAAAGCAGGGAGCTATGCAGGAGAAGGCTGGCAATTTAGATACATTGTTAAAAGGTCAAATTCACAATTTAGATAATTTTTAGCAAGCTCTTCAAGCTGGCTCTCCATGCTGATGTTTTGGCCACAGACTGACTCCACTCCCTTCCACACTCTGCTCCGTGCAGAGCTGGCGCTAACACTGAGGGGAGCCTGGGAGCTGGCCCAAGCTGCCAGGCAAAGTGGGAGGCTTGGATAATCCTTGCCGACCTGCCACTAGTGCTGGGCCCAGAGGCTGGCCCTCTCCAGAGCTGCAGGCAGACAAGGTGCGCTCCAGGGGCAGCCAAACTCTGGAGGTCCCTGTCACAGGCCCTGCTCCATGAAAACAAGGGTGGTCTCTTCTCCTTCTGGAAACTTTCTTCCGCAACACAGTTCGCAACACAAGTTGCTGAATCATGGCCAGAACCTGATGCCCGCCACATACCCAAGGGGTGAGGGCCCTAGAGGATGCTGCACCAGTCTCTGAGGGACGCGTATCACTCCAGAGAGGAAGAGGACCCCTCCCGCTGGCAGCCTTTGCCCTCCTGGGAAGCCAGCAGGCTCCCTGTCTGAGGGTGCTTTTCGCCTGCCTCAGAGAGCCCCAAGTGATGTCTGCGGGAAGCCATGCTTACCCCCCAGGGAGTCCCACTTTAACCAGGGAAGGGATGGGAATGAGACTGTGTCCATCAGATGCTGAGAAGGCGGCCTGGCTGGAGTGTGCATGGTCTGTGCATGGATGGCGCTGGTGCAGAGTGGGGAGGAGGCTCAGCCATGGGGTGGGCAGGGGGTGATGCCCGATGCACGGAGGACAGAGGGTGCCGGTTTCTTAGTGCCAGAAGAGGGGCAGAATATACCAAGGGAGGCACCCACGTGCCCCTGGCGTCATCTCCACATGCCGGCAGGTAGACAGAGTGACAGATCATGTGGACAAAGATGTGTGTGTCCCCAGCTCTGTCTGCAGAGGGCCAGAAGCAGGGCTACACCTGAGGCAGTGAGATCGCAGTGCCGCACCAAGCACTCAGACCTCGGTTTCTAAAGACCACGCTCCGTGAAGAACCAGCGTGCCTCTGAGAAATGCAGACTCCAGGACTGGGATGAGAAAAGAAGCTGAGCTGGGAGACTTCTGTTGCGACAAAGTAAGGTAAGTGCTCAAAACAATAATGGGGACCTGCCTGACAGGGCTTCCACTGGCCGAATCCGGGACAACTGAACATTAAATAAAAACCAGTAACCACAGACGGTCACCCACTGATGCCAACAGCAGCTCATCTGTCCATGTTGACACAATCAATCAACAAACACGTGCGGAGAAGGCAAGCTCCTCCTTCCAGGGAACACCACTAATCAACGCAGCAGGGATGGTGCCCAAAGAATCCCACGGCTGGTGGGATTCCCAGCTACTTGAGAGGGTGGGTCACGAGAATCGCTTGAACTTGGGAGGCAGAGGGTGCAGTGAGCCGAGATTGTGCTACTGCCCTCCAGCCTGGGCAACAGAGCGAGACTCTGTCTCAAAAAGGAAAAAA
>NW_012108696.1:3884481-3909326 GCF_000951045.1 Mandrillus leucophaeus
AAAAAAAAAAAAAAAAAAAAAAAGGAAGAGAATCCCATGGGGCAGTTGTCAGCAGGAAACATCACTTTGAAAACATCACTGGGAGTGAGCACTGGAGGGCAGGAGTGCGACAAGGTACACACAGTCCCGGAGTCTAAAGTGTCTCTCAGAAACCATCCAGCACAAAGGGGAAAGTAAGTTTACAGTGGCGAAACCTGGCAGACAGCACCCTGATCGAGGTCACAGCTACTCCGTGCTGGTAAGGGGACAAATGAGTACTGTGCATGGCTTCCGTGACGTTCTCATCCAAGACGCCACACCTGGGTCTCACCACCAGGACACACTGGACAGGCCCCAACTGAGAGACTTCTACCCAACAGCTGACCTGTAATCCTTGAGGTCATGAAAGTCAAGGGAAGCCTGAAGATCCATTCCTGATGAAAGTGGAGGTATGTGACGTAGGACCAGGGTCTGAGTCCTTTTTCCTAATGGACTCATGGAGCCGACTGGAGAAAGCTAAATGGGGTCTCCAGATAAAAGGGACAGATAAATTCTTCTGTGTTAAAGCTTTTCAAAATTAAAGCTAAAAAACAGAATGCAGGCAGACAAGGATGTGAAGGTGGCTTTGCAGAACAGATGTGGGGCTAACATGACTGGCTTTTCATGCGTGAGGGCGCTGGGGCTTTAACCATGCCGTGTCGGGGCCTGCGAAACAGCTGCCTGCTCCTGAGACCGGAGGGGAGAGGTCTGTGGGCAGACAGACAGGAGGGAGGCCTTGCTCACAGACCTCAGAAGTGATCATGAGATTCGTAACAGAGCTCAGCAGCACAAATGGGTCCAGACACACGGCTTTAGAAACTGATCACCTAAAGCAGAACCTGCCTCACCACGGCAGGCTCCCGTCCAGACCACCACCTGCTAAGTGACACCCCGGGAATAACCCTTCCTTTTGCCCTTCCTGAGAACCTTGAAACACCAAAGCCCCTCTGCAGGACGAGAACAGGCGGTTGGCTCAAAACAGTCTGCTTTTAGAGTCAAAATGACTCTTTGAAACAGGGCCATCAACTCAATGCTCAGAGTTATAAAAACCCACCTCTTCCCCTGACAGGGACGTCACGCCAGCGGCTAACTTATCTCACAATGCTTTTGAAGTCGGCAATGAATTTATATAAGGTAGGTTGGGTTACAGAATTCAGGTTGTTAAACTTGCTCGTTAAATCTTTTATGAGGAATTTCAGCCACATGGGAGAAACTTTCAGGAAACCTTCCAGTTGGTTCTCCAGTGAAAGACCAAAAAGGCAGGCTCCATATTCTTCAGAAAGGGGGAGCGGCTGTCCTTAACATTTTAAAGCTGGGGGCCGGATGTGGTGGCTCACGCCTGTAATCCTAGCACTTTGGGAGGCTGAGGCGAGCAGTTCACCTCAAGGTCAGGAGTTCGAGACCAACCTGGTCAACATGGTGAAACCCCCACCTCTACTAAAAATACAAAAATTCGCCGGGCATGGTGGCACATGCCTGTAATCCCAGCTACTTGGGAGGCTGAGGCAGGAGAATTGCTTGAACTCAGGAGGCGGAGGTTGCAGTGAGCCGAGATCGTCCCACTGCACTCCAGCCTGGGGGACAAGAGTGAAACTCCATCTCCAAAACACACAAAAAGTTTTGAAGCTGTGATTAAACATATTTATCTAGGTAGATCTAAGCAACATTAATGTGAGAATTTAATACACTGAAAAGGGGTCTGGAAATTCACCAACTTCACAGGCGCTACCTCTGGGATGGCAGCGTGAGTGGTGAAAGGGCAGGAATTCTTTTTACTTGAAATATTTCTGATTTAAAGAAAAAACAATTATGGGCCAGGTGCGGTGGTTCATGCCTGTAATTCCAGCACTCTGGGAGGCCGAGGCGGGCGTATCACCTGATGTCAGGAGTTCAAGACCAGCCTGGCCAACAGGTGAAACCCCATCTCTACTAAAAAATACAAAATTACCCTGGCGTTGTGGTGTGCGCCTGTAATCCCAGCTACTCGGGAGGTTGAGGTAGGAGAATCACTTGAACCCGGGAAGTGGAGGTTGCAGTGAGCTGAGATCGTGCTACTGCACTCCAGCCTGGGCAAAAAGAGTGAAACTCCGTCTAAAAAAACAAAAAAACCCAATTATGAATGCATTACTTGTGTAAAATTTTGAAAAATGAGTAATGCATTTCTTTACAGGTTGTTTTTAGAGGACTTAAAGCCCCATGCAACCAAGCCCTGCTTGCAGAAACAAACATAAGGGCTTATGAAGCCTCATCTCACGCCAGATCCCCAAACTATAAGCTGAAGAGTTGGAGGAAAATTTTAACAGCTGAAAAAGGACTGACTTTAAATGCCCGCTGAAGATCTGATTTTCCAACACCAATTGCTTTTCCTCCCAGGAGAACCCCCAGGCTGGGCGGGAAGGCAGAGGGGCGGGGGCTCACCTGGGCCTGAGTCGGAATTGCCTGCAGATGGCTCGCAGAAGCTTGATGGCATAAAAACATTGTTTTTTGAAACTGTCAGCAAGGAGGTGCAGGCGGGGGAGGGAACAAGAGGAAAAACAGCATGAATGGGTGGGGTGGACCCTCATGTCCCACAGGAGGAGATGGGACAGCACGTGAACAGGGCATTCAGTCTTTCCCCAGAAAGCAAACCTCAAAACTCTCTTTATAGCACTACGAGGGTCTCCAGCCCGACGGCCTTCATCTGTCTGATGACTACAGTTAACTCTGGTCAACTGGGGCCACCCCCTTGTCCCTGCACCCCTGCAGGGGCAGCTGGCAGGGGATGTGCCGGATGCTCCAGGCCACATTGGAGGCCCTGACTCCTTCTCACCTGTGGAGGATTGTCCATGGGGTCCCCTCCCCCACCTAAGATCTTCCTTCATCAGGGCAACTGCTTCCCAGGGTGTGAGCCGGCCAACAGGTTTCCACAAATGAAGTGGAATTCGTAGGGGAAGAACTCACTCTACGCAGAATGGAACCAAAGACAACACTGTTCAAATTATCAGTGCCCCTCACGCCTCCAGTTGCCCTGAAGATGGAAAGCTGAGTTGTCTCTTGGGGGCTGCCGTGCTGGACGGGAGGTGATTTGAAGTGGGCCAGGGGAGCAGAACAGTGGTCCCTCACCTCTTTAGCCTACATTCACAGCCCAAACACTTCTTCTCTACGCTGGTTTCCGATGCAGCAAGCATGGTCTAGCAGTGGGCAGTGAGTGGGAAGGAATAAAATCAATAAGCAGGGAGCGGAGCTCCCTCATTCCACAGAACACCTATCCACGGGCGCAGAGATCATTAAATAAAAGATGTCGACTGCAAGCCATCTGGACAGTTCCACAATATCCGGTCAGCAGACGACAGTGTAACAGCACTGGAAAACCTAATGCAGCCTTGCAAAAAGACGTGGCCATGTCCAAAACCAACATGATGGGAAAGGGGCATGAAAGCAGGGGTGTGGAGGGGTGACTCGGGAAGGACCCTGGCTTCCTACACTGTGTGTTCCTATAACGCATGCGTGACTTCTATACACAGAAACAACGTGACATCCTGAAGGTTCAGGACTGTAAAATGATTTACATGAACTTTCCAAGAATGGATTTCAGTTGGGTAACCGGAGAACCTGTCTAAACCCTCATGTATCTCCAAGTTGGTGCTACAGACAGCCAAGACAGAGGCCACAAGACAATGCCAGAGTGGGAAGTCAAGACGGGGACGAGAGAACAGCCCTGCGGTGGTGTTTACCTTCACATCTGCACAGGCGACTCCATGGCTGGAGGCCAGGCTTTCTGAGTGTCACATTAAGTAGTGCTGATGGCGTTATCTGCCTCAGGAACCTCTCTCCTGTACCAGCCTGCATGAGTCCCCAGGCTGACCTCCATGCCTGTGCTCAGACCAGGCCTCACGTCCAGGGCCTCCAAGCCCTTTAGCCTGCCCTACTCCACAGTCCGAGCCTGACCCACCCTTCCAGGCCCCAACAAGCTCCTCTCCTCTGGGAGTTCACAGCATCACACACGGGCCTCTGCTGAGGCCTCCTGGCTTGCTGGTTACTGTGTGTGCATGCTTGTGTGCACATGCATGTGCATGTCTGGGCTACTGCACTGGACTGCCTGTGCTGGGCATGCAGCTGAGGGGTCAGAACACCCCACCCCTAAACCCCCAGTCTGTGCCCAGCCTTGGAAAGAGGAGATGTAATTAACAGGCAGAGGCCCCAACAGGGCTCTAAGCAGTCAACCCCTTTCCTCCATTTCAGAGGGACGATCTCTTCCCAGTCTTCCTTAGGCCACCAAGTCTCACCATGCTGTCAGCGTCACTGATTCTAGACGAGGACCCCTGGTGCTGCACTCTGGGCAAGCTCTCACCTCACTCCGGACCGAGTCCGAGCCTCAGATCGACTCTAACTGGAGCTGGGCAGGAAGGACACAGCAGACGGACGCGCAGCACTGAGGGGAACGGCGGGTTTTTAAGCATAAACGCTTTTACTATTCGGTAAGTTTGCATATTTTACCTGACTGTGAGGGTGGGAACTGGGTTAAAGAGGACGTTCTTTCTCGCTTGACAGGAGGGCAGTAATTTCCATCTTCTCTGTCAGAATCTACAGAAAATGATGAGAAGAGGAGGAGAAAAATCAGGTTCCTTCCGTTTTTAAAACTGAAGATGGTCAAAGGTGTTAGAGAGCTCCTTACCTTCTCCGCCTTCAGGACTGGAGCCGCCAGCTGACCTCTGAAACAAGGAGCACACAGCCGGGGTCAGAGGGCATCAGCCTCACGGCAACCGAGCAACTCTTGGCTCCATAACAAATATCCCAACATGCACCGCGGGCAGCTAACTCCCAGTAACTCCCAGAGCCCAGCACCCGAACGAGCCAGGATTTCAGCCCAAAGCTCAAAAATTCCCCCTGGTGAACCTCTGCACCCAGCTTCACAAACACATGCCAAGGAATCCTCTCAGTGGCTGGGAAAGTATCCGCAGCACCCGGATCGGTTTCTTGTTTCTCCACAGGTTACGCTAACTGGCCCACCACCCCCAAATTCAAACACAGCCGAACCTCATCTGGCCCCTGTTCATCCTGCCAAGAGCTGAAAAGCGACCCTCTCCACCCTTGAGGGCAGCGGACTTGTGTAAAACGGTCGCATCACACCAGATAGAAATGGTTTCCCTTCCTAGCCCTGGAACATTCTACCGTGCACATCCTTGTCTCAGGGTGGGCCGTTATTTCCAGAGCAAGTAAGAGCTTGGATGTTTTGGACCAAAGCCTGCTTGTGAAGCGTTTAGAACAGAACCATCAAAGACAAAGCCCAGTCACAGGTTGAGGGGAGGGACCTGTTTCCTATTCCACAAACTTTAGCTTTAGAGTGTGAACAACTAGCAACCAAGACTTAAAATGGGTTCATGACCAGCCTGACCAACATGGTAAAACCCTGTCTCTACTCAAAATACAAAAAAAAGTAGCTGGGCGTGGTGGCACACGCCTGTAATCTCAGCTACAGGCTGAGGCACAAGAATGGCTTGAGCCCGGGAGGCAGAGATTGCAGTGAGCTGAGATCATGCCATTGCACTCCAGCCTGGGCCACACAGGGAGACTCTGTCTCCAAAAAAAAAAAAAAGACTTAAAATGGGCTGGGCGCAGTGGCTCACACCTGTAATCCCAGCACACTTTGGGAGGCTGAGGCAGAAGAATCGCTTGAGCCCAGGAGTTTGAGACCAGCCTGGGAAACATGGCAAGACTCTGTCTTTATAAAAAACCAGGCCGGCCACGGTGGCTCATGCCTGTAATCCCAGAACTTTGGGAGGCCGAGGAGGGCGGATCACGAGGTCAAGAGATCGAGACCATCTTGGCTAACATGGTGAAACCCCGTCTCTACTAAAAATACAAAAAATTAGCTGAGCATGGTGGCGGTCACCTGTAGTCCCAGCTACTTGGGAGGCTGAGGCAGGACAATGGCAGGAACCCGGGAGGCGGAGCTTGCAGTGAGCCCAGATCGTGCCACTGCACTCCAGCCTAGGCGACAGAGCGAGACTCCGTCTCAAAAAACAAAAAAATCAAAAACAAACAAACAAACAAACAAACCCAACCACACAAAAATCAGTTGGGCATGGGGGTGAATGCTTGTAGCCCCAGCTCCCCCGGAGGCTGAGGCAGGAGGATCAGTTGAGCCCAGGAGTCTGAGGCTGCAGTGAGCTATGACCATGCCACTGCACTCCAGCCTGAAGGACACATCTCATCTCAAAACAAAACAAAACAAAACAAAAAACCCCTCAAAACTTAAAATGAGTAGTGTTTATCCTCTCCCGCAACACAATCCCTCATTTATGTCCTGTCTCAGAATGTAGCAGCCAAAAGCACACCGATGAGTGGGTGCTGCTCCTCCTGGCATACTCCCCGCAAGAGCAAGCAGAAGAACCAATTTTCTTATTTTCAAACATGCTCCTCAGAGGTCAAGTTTAGCCAAATGAGACCCGTCTGCCTCGACAAGCTGCTGGGGCTTACGGGAGATGATGCATGTGAAAGTGCTTTGCAAACTGCAGAGGGGCCTGGGAAAGCAAACTGCAATAAATAAAACCGAAGAGCACAGGAGCCAAGGGAGACCCCCCTCAAGTCGGGGTGGCGCATTTTCCCATAAAGGGCCAGACTGTCGGTACTGTTGGCTTTGTGGGCCACATTTGGTCTCTGTCATATATTCTTCTTTGTTTTTGCTTTTATAATCCTTTAAAAATGTAAACATCATCTTAGCTTACAGGCCCAGGACTGCAGCGTGTGGCAGTGAGAACCCAGAGAACGTTGACTTGAAGTCACATAGTTCGTTCACGACAGTCAGAAAAAACCATACCCTGGACTTTCGCCTCCCGTGTGAGCTGACAACATGGGTTTGTGTGGGAAAAGCAAGCCTGAGCTACTTGCTTGAGGCCCGTGTTCTGAGAGGGCGTTGGAAATAGTCCCAGGGGACTGTATGAGTGAGGGCTGATTACCACTATCCCCACAAGATGACATCATCAAAGTGCGTGGGAAACGCAAAATCCTTGTAACACAACAGTGGGTTCTCTTAGTCACTGGGGCAATTGTGAAAATACCACTGAATCAAAAACGCAATGCATCAAGCAGCCTGGCCCTAGAGTCAGTACCAACTCTGGCCAGGACAAGAGCACGAGGGGCGCAGAGGCTGCTTAGTCCCTGCCGCCTCTTGAAGGGAAGAAGAACTGTCAAGTTTATTCCGGCTCTGCCATTTTCTCAGGGTGAAACCTTACCTCGCCCAGGCTTCGGTCTCCTCACCTGGAAAACGGGGATGCGTGAGGCGACAGGCAGGGCAGGTAAGGTGCTCAGCCCAGTGCTGGGAGCAGACGATTACAATGCTCGTGGACCACACCTGATGAGACCAAACTCCCAACTGATGTAAAAAGCTGAGGCTACGCTGGGGGCAGGGCTTTAGAGTTCAAGGCAGACATGAACAGGGAGTCAGGGGTGTGGAGTGAGTCCTGGGTGCACCCAGGAGGCGAGGGACCTGGACTGGGAACCTTTCTAGAGATGCCAGAGCCTGGGGTTGCATCTGATAGTGCTGAGCTGTCACCACCTTGGCATCCCTCTTCTTGGGTGACATCTGTGGAGTGGGTACAGGTTCCAGCTATTGTTCACCCTCATACTTAGCAAAGGTGACAGAAACACAGAGAAGCAGTATCTGCCCACCCAGGTTGCCAAAACCTTTGTTCATCTGATGATGAGCCTGGGCATCTATCTCATGCCTGGGCATCTATCTCATGCCCGGGCCAGCTACCGCCCTTAGCGGGCCCTTACATCAGCCTCCCAGTGCAGGCAGCTCTGAGAAACGACACCTAACACAGCCTCCTTGCCCTCTGGGTAATCCACGCCCTCCAGAGCCCCGCAGGCTGGCTTTGGCCTCCGAATGCTCTGTGCAGGTCCCCGTCTGAGGCCAGCTGCCTCGGCACAGCCCGATCGCCTCGGACACCGCACTGTTTGCCTCACCTCTGGCTTCCCTGGCCTTACCTGTCCTCCCATCCATTTCTAACAGCAGGCCCAGGATATCCCTGCCCCCAAGTCCCATCCTGTGGCTCTAGGCTTTTCTCTCCCCTTTTAATCCAACGAGCATTTCAACTGTACCAAAATCCTTACACGGTGTCCTCCCTGGTCCTGGGGGATCTGTCCCTTACTAAACGACTTCTGGGACCAGGAGATGGCCATACCCTCTCTGGCCTCTGTAGACAACCTGCTCTCTCATCCAGTGACATCCTCCTTTTCCCTCAGGCGAGAACGAACCCCTTGGTGAGATGACCTCCAGGCCTCTTATACTCTTTCTCTGTGGCTTATTCTGATCCTGGGAGTTGTGTCAGGGACCCCACTAGACTTAGGAAGGAACTGGTCCTCACGGTAGAAGCCCGTTTAGCATCTGTTCAACAAAAAGACACTGCATCCCAGGCCCCCTGCAGCCCATGGAGAAGCCGGAGAAGAGACCTGAGTCTGGCCTTACGGAGGCAGCTGGTCCCTGAGCTCCCTCATGTCTCCTCACCCCTGCACGGGATGTTTCTCCTGCTGCCTCCACACCTAACTCTCTGGCTCAGTGGTTATCTAGGTTAATTTCCACGTGTCAATTTTCCAGTTTCCCTGTTTCTGATTTCCAATTTTATCTCCTTGTGATGGGAGCACATACTCCGTATTTCAATCCTTTAAAATTTGAGATGTGTTTGGTGACCTAACAAATGGTCTCCCATTCAGAATTTTCCATGTGCACTTGAGAAGGCCGTGTACCCCGCTGTTTGGGTGGGGTGTCCTATATGTCTGTTAGGTCTGGTTGGTTTTTGTGTTGCTCAAGTCCTGCTTCCTTACTGATCCTGTCTAGATATTCTATCCATTACTCAACGTGAGGCACTGAGTCTCCAACTCCTCACTGATCTTGTCTAGATGTTCTATCCATACTCAAAGTGGGGTACTAAGTCTCCAACTCTTTCGGTTGACTCGACTATTATGCCCTTCAGTTCTGTCCGTTTTTGCTTTGCGCATTTTGGGGGCTCTTTTCACGATACCCCATGCCTCTCAGGGATCGTGGATGCCATGGACGCTCTCTCCAGAGCAGCATGTCTAGGTCAAGAGTGTGGCCCCAGGGCTCCCAACAGTCTCCTGGGGTCTCCTAGTGGCTCTAGGCGCAGCCCTGGGAACACTGTGGTGTCCCCAGGCATTCTGGACTCATCCTCCCCTTCACCCACCACCTTCAACCTGCCAGCAAGTCCCATTAGCTCTAGCCCCCGGAGAACGTACCTTTCCCTCCTGCCTTGGTGGCCTCCTCAGGCACAGGGTCCCCTCTGCCACCAGGCTCTGGCCATGTGGCCGCCTGTTTTCTGAACATGTTGGTTGCTCCTGCCTCACTGAGTGCTGCTCCTCCGTGGGCGCCCTCCCTCCCTGTCCCTGCGTGTCTGAGATGCTGTGAGCACCACCTCCAGGGTAAGCATGTGCTCACTCCCTATCCCAGCCCCTCTCGGGAGCTACCCTGTTTTGTTCTATCACAGAGGGAGATGATCTCAGAGGTGTCTCCTACAACACAGTTCATTCACCTGACACCCGGGACACTTGCACAGAAGGCGCTTGCTGAGGACTTGCTGCATGGGTGGAGTCCATGTCCTCCACTGTGTCCCCCTTCAGTGACCCTGAGAAGAAAGGGTGCCTAGACAGACAAGGTTCAGATGCTGTCTGACCCCTGACCTCAGGAAACCCTCAAATCCGTGCCCCAAATCTCTTCTAAGAACCTGCCTGCAGCAAAGTGGGGGGCCTCTTGGTCCTGGAAAGGCTGGGAAGCCAAGGCCTGGGAAGGACAACACAGGAAGATTCCAACAGGGGAACCTCCTGCCAACAACTCTCCACTAAGACCCAGCTGAGGGAAGCAAGAAGACAGAATGCGTGCCTGTGGACAGAGCTCTTCTAAAATCCTAACCCACTGGCCACGTGAGGCGCCGCCTGCCCTCTGTCCCCGTCCAGGCCTCCGCACCCTGCGCCTTGCTGGGATGGAGGGCCTCTCCTCTCAGGAGATGTTGGAACTTGCTGTCCAGCTGGCTTGTGCTGTCTTCTCCAAAGTAGGAAAAGGTTTGGGGTGAAGGAACCTCCTTTGAGCCACCCAGCCCCACACACAGCCAATGCCAGCTCCACATTTTCCATTTCCTGGAGTCAGCAGCCCAGGAATCTGGACCTGTTTGGCGTCAAGGCAGTCTGGGGCCACCCCTCATCCCAAACAAGGCAGTGGGTCCTCAGGGGTTGGTCCCGAACAATGCCTGGGACACACTCGGGGTCAGCGCCCAGAGGTCTGCAACCAGAGCTCAGGAGGATTTTAAGAGTAAGCTCCAGGCCGGGCACAGTGGCTCACGCCTGTAATCCCAGCACTTTGGGAGGCCTAGGCGGGTGGATCACCTGAGGTTAGGGGTTCGAGACCAACCTGGCCAACATAGAGAAACCCCGTCTCTACTAAAAATACAAAAAGTAGCCAGGCATGGTGCTACATGCCTGTAATCCCAGCTACTCAGGAGACTGAGTCAGGAGAATCGCTTGGACCCGGAGGCGGAGCTTGCAGTGAGCTGAGATAGAGCCACTGCACTCCAGCCTGGGCAACAGAGTGAGACTCTGTCTCAAAAAAAGAAAAGAGAGAGAGAAAAAAAACCAAACAAACAAAAGAGCAAGCTCCGAGGACGCGAGCTTAATGGGGAGGGGTGAGGACAGAAGCAGGACACAGAGCCCCATTTCCTCCTCCTCCTCCGCTTTTCCCAAACGAGACTCCGCTGCTGCGAGGGGCAGGGCTTCAGGATGACACCCAGGAGCGCTGGTCAGCACCCATTTCAACACCACGATGACAGCGCCCCAGAGTAATAATAAGGAAGCAGAAGAGAAAGAAGACCAGAGGGCCCTTCGACTTCTTTCTGGCATTGGGACAGCAGAAGCGAACGGAGCAGGCTCAGAGGTGAAGCAGCCCTCCCACGGCTCGGGCTGCAGGCTGTCAGGAGCGAGCACTGTGAGTGCTGACCCTGTGCCCTGCGTCCCTGCCGGCGGGGTGGGGGCTGGCGGCGCAGCAAGCTCCCCACCAGGAGCCACTGGGAGCTTGTGGGAAGTAGCTCAATTCTGTGAGGCGCATGAGTCCCTGTCGCTAAATACAAGACGGGGGGCACATCCCATCTGGAATGGGAATACAGGGGTGGGAAGTTTGTTCGTGGCATAAGGAACGAAACAGTGAAAATCGTGGTTGTCACATTTATTAAGAACTGCCCTGTCCAAAAAACACGGATCTTGTCAGACTGTCTGGTGTGGCCTCAAGGAGGACACGGGTGCCAAGGCGGCCCAGGGCAAGGCACAGAGTTTCAGAAGCCGACTCCAGACACAAAGACCAACAAGGAAGAAGCAGGAAGGAATGGCACTGTCTACCTGGTCCCCTAGGAAAGACCAGAAAGCAAGGCCATGTCAGACAAATTCCCTCTAGATGGCTGGGCGCAGTGGCTCACACCTGTGATCCTAGCACTTTGGGAGGCTGAGGTCGGCGGATCACGAGGTCAGGAGATCGAGATCATCCTGGATAACATGGTGAAACCCCGTATCTACTAAAAATACTAAAAAAAATTAGCTGAGCATGGTGGCAGGCACCTGTAGTCCCAGCTACTCAGGAGGCTGAGGCAGGAGAATGGTGTGAACCCCAGGAGGTGGAGCTTGCAGTGAGCTGAGATCAGGCCACTGCACTCCAGCCTGGGCGACAGAGCGAGACTCCATGTCAAAAAAAGAGATAAATTCCCTCTATAAAACTGTGGCAACCAAGAGGCGTACCAGGGTCTCAGTGAGTCTGACAAGTTAGAAAACCTGGCTGGTCATGGCTGGATGCCTGGGATACAAAATAAATGATGGGCCAGTTCAATGCTTTTTATTCAGTGGCAGAGGCAACCAGCTGAGAAATTCCTGTCAAAAGGGCAGGCCCTGAGAAAAGCCAGTGAGAGGGGGCTTCCAAAGGTCTGAACGTTGAGGGGTGCTGAGGGCCAAATCCTGTGCAGGGACTAGAAGGTGGGGGGAAACTGTCTGGCCAGAGGGATTCATTCCAGAACCTCCTTAAGCTCCCTGGTGGGTCTAATAAACATATCTGAAGCTCAGCAGGTCCTTGGCAGGGAGCTTCAGCCCAGTACAATTCCACCAGGTTTGGAGTGAGTGCCCAGAGCTGCCTGCTTTCTCCGCATCAAACAGAGAACTTAATTGGGATGTGGTTTGGTCTTCTTCAGACTGTCTTCTGAAAGCCAGGAAGTCTGATATATAGAGACTTTTTCCTGGTACTGACTCTTCCATGGCCAGGGTTCTGACGAGACTGAAAGATGATAAGGGCCCTTTACAAGCAACAATTCAGCGAGCCATAATTTATCAAGAACTCTCAGCTTTACATTCCCCCCAGGAACTGTGGAATAAAGTGAACAGACTACACGTGATGGATGAGACCTGCCGGGTAACATGGGGGCGGTTTCCTGAACGCCAGTGTGATACAGAGTGAGACCCAAATTAAAGTCTCAGGCCAAGAAGCAGCTGGCATTGGGTTCCATTTGACTTGATCTATGGCCTAAGTAACCTAAAATAAAGTTTACTTTGCTCTGAGTGGGCCCGATTAGTAGAGAAAGTCAATTAACAGGAGCCCTCAGCAACCAGTCAGGGTGTTCTCTGCAGACAGCCCGAGGGAAGGAGCCCTGGTTGGCTCAGAGCTGTCACAAGGGGCTTGATGATGGCTCTCCTGGTGCTCCTGAAAGTGGGTGTCCGAAAGTTACGAATGCTAAAACTATAAGGTGCATGTTATGTGCATGGTCACCAGAGCTACACTGGAACATTTACACACTGCTCCGCGCAACCCCCAATCCTGGCTCTCCCACGGTGACCCCCAGCTCATCCCAAGGCTCCCTGCCATACAGCTTCGCCTTCCCCCTGCCAGTGTAGGGGATGCTTGAATTTCTCAGGATCAGAGCCTCAGACCCAAAGTCCATGAGAATCAGGATGCTGAGATCTACCTGGGTTGGCCAGGCCAAAGAGATGAACATCTGGACGAGGTGAGGCCCCTCCGGACACTCCCGCACAGGCCTCTGTTGAGAAGTACACAGGGCACAGAACAGCGCGTGCGCTCTTGAAGAGCACCTGCTGTCACAAAAACTCTGTGATCCACTTGTTTGCTACTCTCATTCTAGAAACCATCACCTCTGCAGCTGGAGAGTTCTATGTGGGCTGCGTTTTTCAAACCCAGGCACCTGTGGAAGGCCTCTGGGGTGGACCCTAAAGACCATCTGTCCCCAGAGGGCTAAAGATGGAAACCTGAGAACACCATTTCCTGTGCTCTCAAAGACCAGAGGTGCAGTAACTCACCATACCCGACTCAGGAGAAGTTTCCAGCAGCTGCTCTGACAACAAAAGAAGGGTGCAGCCACCTCCTAATTCTCGCTCTGGTGGCCGTTACCTGAGCTTGTGGGAGGGCTGTACTCCCAGTGCACTGTGGGACAAGTGCCTCCTGGCTGGACTCCTTCCCGCGGCTCCTGTCTCACTATCCCAAACCCACTTTCATGTCACAAAGGCCACGACCGCCGTTACCCTCTCCCCGTAGCCTCTGGCACAAGTAAAGACTGTTGCTTCTTTTTCCATCACACACTGACTCCACCAAAATGTTAACACAGGACTCCAACCCACCCCTGGCTGAATAGTGCTTCCTAAGTGTCCTGGGGTTTGGTGGCTGTAGCTGAATGTTAATAATTTCCTTAGAAACCGGGGACTGGTGTGTGCTAGAAGGAACGCTGAGATCTGGGGTAAGGTTTGGGACCGCATCAGCCTGGAAGGCTGCCTGGTGCTCAGGCAGGCAGAGCTGGGTCCCTTCTTTTCTTGTTAAGAGTCCTTTTTCCCTGTCCTGAGAATGGGGGTCTTCTGTCATGAGTTACCTAGAGGATGGAGTTTTCAATCCTGAATGTAGGATAATGTTTACCTTTCCCAATTTATCAAACTTCAAAAACCCAAGACATTTCTTGTTCTTGAGAGTTCACAATCTTCTCCACCTATAATCTTCAAAAGGCTTCTTAATACAAAGATAAAGGGCTCAGGGGGTTCCTTCTGGGTTCAAAGGAAGAGTCTTTTCTTCTTCCTGCTTTGATTGAAGACAATCAGTTCACCGCCTTAACCACAGTCCAAATACAATCAGTCTTGCAAAATAATCTGTGTTGGAGAGCGCCTCTTCCTAGATATCAAAGGAAGCCTTAGCTTCTTGGGTTTCTAAGACGCTAAACTTGAATGCCCACATTCAGGGAAACAAGAAAAAGAAAAATGGAAGGAGGGTGAAGGGGTCAAATCAGGTTTGGAAGGTTCTACTTCACACGACTCAATTCCTCCTGACCCCTCATGTCTTTTTCGGGAGACACGATTCGCCTCTTGCTGTGGGTATATATTCCCCCAATTTAGAAAACACGAAAAGGGGATTCGATCTTCCCTGACTTTTCAGCAGCATGAATTAAAGGGAGTTGGAAGAAATCCTTGTCATCTTTTAAGTTACCATTAGCTGCTTACAATTAGCTAGGGCCAGGATCTGAGGGACCCGAAGGGAAAGGGGCTGGTCTGGGTTGGGCTCCCCCTGGGCAGTAGGAGTGCCGAGTAGGTGTGGACTTACCCCTGCCAGTTCTCGCGGAAAAGGAGGAAGCTGGGCTTCAGGAGCGGGAGGCGGAGGAGTGCTGGCTGAGGCGCCAGCAGGGGCAGGAGGTTCTAGGGCATGCTCGCCAGCTGACTCGGGGTGACCCGTGCCATGGTGGGGGGCCTCAGCCTCCCCCCGAGGCTCCTCTCCCGAATCCGACAAGTCTTTTTGCTCTGCAGGGGACTGGGAGCAAAAAAGACAATTTTCCTTCAATGTGAATAAAGGCTGCACCACACAGCAGGAAGGGCGGGCAGGGGCAGAGGCTGGAGCTGGCTCGGCTTGCAGCAGCTCCTGCGCCTGGGAGGAAGGTGGGGAGAGCAGGGACATGCTGCTCAGCAAAACCGGCTCTCCTGGCTGACGGAAGGGAAAGTGAGAGTGGACTAGGTGCCATGTGACTCTGCAAGGGGTTCTACAATGTATGAGAGGCAGGACCCTCCTTTCTAAAACTATGGGCTGCCTGGTAAGGAGCTACTTGGCTTATGGGCCTTGGTGATCAAGGAAAAGGGACGATCATGCAAAAGATTTAAACCCCTTCTGGATCTCAAAAATACTGAAATGGGGGAGCTGGCCATCAGCACCATTTCTGTGCTTTAGGAAAGGGGGAGGCGGGCCTGGAACCCCACAGTTAGGGAGAAACCAGGGAGGCTGGGGTCAAGGGCTTCTGCTTCTCGCTACAGTTCTTCTAGCACTTTCCATTTGTTCTGCTTACACCCAGGATGCAGAAAGCTCTTTCCCACCTCAGTGAGTGCAGGTGTAGGGTGACACGGACACCGAGAGCTGGTTTTTGCATCACTGGCAGGCAGGTAGTTCAGCTGAATGGGGGGGCACATCCGCAGTGCCCCTCGGCCTAGGATTCTCCCAGGTGCAACCTCAACACCTTGGGCAAGGGCTCATCTGGCAAGCTGCCAAGGTGAGAGCAGCCGGTTCTGGGTCTTCCTCCCCAGAGTACAACACCCGGCATCCTTTAAGTTGGTTCTTGGGACTCCAGCAGGGCTTCCATGGGCTGAGAGCTCTGTGGCCATAACTCCAAGACTTTTCTTGAGAAATGGGTTAAACACCTGGCATCCTAAAACAGACAGGCTCCAGTCCCCAAACCTCCCTCTTGGCATTATACAATGACATGGAGCCATTTCTCGCACTCGGCGACCTAAATGACTACAGGGCTACCCCGTCTCCCTGTGGATGTGGCTGTGTTTCTTCTGGATGTGAAGTGGCTGACCTCTTTAGACGGGGTTTGGGCACTAGTTAAAAAGTAGTGATCCAGGAGGATGAAAGGAGCTACACAAAGAGGATGTAAGAGAATGTCCACAAATTCCTAGGAAAGCAAAAGCAATCTTCACATCTCAAAAGTAATCAAGGGGACACTGTTGCCTTTTTGTATCCAGGGCAGATCCATGGACCAACCGCTCTCTAAACCTGCACAGGGCACCGTGGTTGGTCCAGCCACCCATGTCTGTTGCTACTTTATGGGGAGAGACTTAACACCTCACAAGAGAAAAATTAAACCCAGAGCTCTGTGAGGCACTGCCTATCTCTACTTAGAACCACTTGAATTTTTTGTAATCCCTGCTTTTGAAATATAAATATTCGAACACCCTAATGGTAATTCAAAATGCTAAACAGGAGGACCAAGAAGTAAGTCACTAACATGGAAATCAAGACATCAAAACAGGATCAAATTCGTTATCTTCGGTTAAGATGAGTTTGTTGAGAAGTATTACATCACTTCCTCTCTCAGATGGGAGAATTAACAATGTCATTCCAGCATTTTCTACTCAGGTCCTAGCATTTCTCCTGGGCAGGAAGCATAAGCTCTAAAGAACCAAAGTGAAGCCTGGAGTTTTTCAACATGTCTGGTAAAATCAAACATCAAGATTTTGCCAGCCTTTGACCTCATCCTAAAATACACATGGCTGGCGAAAACCACGTGCCCCAGGGCTAAGCTCATCACAACAACCGTAAGCCTCAAAAGCAGGTCTAAACACGCGACGACCACATTTTCAGTGATACTGTACTTTCTGCTAAATAGCATTTCTGTAACTGCCTTCTGTCTTTTTACCAAATGGGCATTATTCTGCTAGTACAACCTCAAAGCCTCCCCACTTCAGATTAACAAAAGCTCTGGAGAGCGAGCAACTGAAAGAAATGTTTAGTCTTTACAAATAATGGAACAGCCCACATAAGGATATTTAAATTCTCTTCACATTAAAAAGAAAAAGAAAGAACTCTACCTCCAACCACTACAGTTAAGAAGGAAAGGTTTCATTTTTGCCCCGGAAACACTGGTGCATGTAAATGCAGGCATTTCGCTGAGACAGCAGAGTCCTCCCCAGGAAGCCCAGGCATGGGAAGACAGTAAGCAACATCCCTGTGCTGCCAATCTGGCCATGGCTTCGTTTTAGGCGCTACGACGACAATTAAAACCACACATGGCTTTTTCTGCCCTGGAACAATAGGATTTGGCAACCTCACCCAAGGCTAAGTGATGCCACGGGCACCCACACGCAGGCCACAGTCCCAATCTGCAGTGTGCTGAAGCGCAATCTGGCACATCAGTGGGGCCCACAGAAAACCGCTGTGTGGCTCTGCCACTGAACAAAAACAAAATTAACTCCTGGGCTGGCAGCTTCATGTCTTTCTTTTCAACTCCAAATCATGCTGAATCATGATTCAGCAATAAAACCTGAGCATACAGAGCTGTCTCCTTTGAATGGTGTGAGGGCAGATGGTGGAGAGGAAGGGGCTCTTTTACTTGCACCCCATAGGGTGGTCTGAGATCTCGTTTACTGAAAGGTAAGTCAGCTGGTCCCGCAGTTGATGCGACTTCTTGATCTTTGGGGATCAAGAAGTTGTTAAAGTCGCTATAAGTAACATCTGAGGGACAATTAGGACAATTTAAAACATGGACTGTATATTGGAGGATATTACTGAATTAACGTTTTCGTAGGAGTAACATGGTAGTAAGACCATGCAGAATGGCCTTATCCCCATGAGATACCTGTGGAAGAATTCAGGGCAGAAATGTCACAGGGGCTTAACTTCCAGTATCAGAGCTGAGGCCAGCAATGTTAACAGGGAAGTCAGGGGCAGGATCCCCAGCTGAGGGCAGCAATGTTAACGGCGAAGCCAGGTGCAGGATACCCGAGTGTTTGCAGTGTCACTCTTTTCCAAGGATTTGAAAATTTTCAAAATACAATGTTGAAGCAAAAAGAGTGGGGGGCGGGGAACCTCCTCAGAAAAACGACGGCAGCAGCTCTAACAGCTCGCTCCCAGTCTGGCTTCTGGAGAGCAAGACGGGGACGGGTTGATGACCTCCGCAAGAGAGAATGAAACCAGGAGGGCTCTCAAACCCTCACTTCTGACACGTACTGCAGCTGCTCCCTGCAGGCCCTGAACCAGAAAGCCAAGGAGAAACAAAGCCAGCCGCCCGCCCTGTGTGTTTACTTTCCACCTCACTCCTGAGTGGCAGGAAGGACTCCAGAGCCATGTGGACACTGTCCTCCGACAGGGAAGCGAACAGCCACAAAGGCTCCTCCCGCTCCTGGCCTCAGCACAGAGGTTTCCCACGTGCCTCTCCGCTGACGGTGCCACAGAAGTGTGAGTGACAGAAGTGGGCAGCCCAGCTCCCAAGGCTGGAGGGCAGTTATTTTTAAAAGTCCATTTAGAATTGGCTGTGAGCCAATATTCTGATAAGACCTATACTTGGCATTTTATTTTTAATTTTTATTTTTAATTTTTTTTGAGATGGAGCCTCACTCTGTCAACCAGGCTGGAGTGCAGCAGTGCGATCTCGGTTCACTGCAGCCTCTGCCTCCTGGATTCAAGCGATTCTCCTGCCTCAGCCTCCTGAGTACCTGGGATTACAGGCATCTGCCATCACGCCCGGCTAATTTTTTGTATTTTTAGTAGAGATGGGGCTTCACCATGTTGGTCAGGCTGGTCTCGAACTCTTGACCTTGTGATCTGCCCATCTCGGCCTCCCAAAGTGCTGGGATTACAGGTGTGAGCCATCACGCATGGCCTACTTGGCATTTTAAAAAATGCCTTCCTAACTAGCCTTCCGGTTCAACTCCAACATGTTTATGTAATTGGCATAGACCCCTTGAAGGTCATACATGCAAATTAGCCTGCAAATCACAAAGCAATGAAACCCCCTTAGCTGTGAAAACATTACTGACACAACAAGTAGTGACTTTAAAAGCATTTTCAATTCATCTGAGCAAATATTACACGTTACTGTTTCATCTTGCTGGTTGCCCTAAAGTCTTCGGATTCAAAGAATTATTGATTTCTATTATTTGTTTTAAACCAGGGGTTGGCAAGCTGTTTTCTGCAAAGGGTCAGATACTAAATACCTTAAGGCTCTGCAGGCCACATGGTCTCTGTCCAAATACTACTGCTGTAGCAGCCACAGGCTACTGCAAAGGGGATTGCTGTGGTTCTGTTCTTGTTGGCTCATGCCCACAATCCCAGCACTTTGGGAGGCTGAGTCAGAAGAACTGATTGAAGCTGTAAGTTTGAGACCAGCCTGAGCAATATAGCAAGACACCATCTCTTAAAAAAAAAAAAATTTTTTTTTTTTAAATTAGCCAGGTGCGGTGGTGGTGCCTGTAGTCCCAGCTACTCGGAAGGCTGAGGCGGGAGAATTGCTTGAAGCCAGGAATCTCAGACTGCAGTGAACTGTGATCACGATTCTGCATTCCAGCCTCCGCCAAAGAGTAAGACTCTGTCTCTCAGAGATAAAAACATAAATAAAACAACAACAGCAAAAAACAAAACAAAACAAAAAAACACAGGTGACAGTGCTGTGCCTTAATTTGCTAACCTTTGTTTTAAGCCAAAAATGGTTCAAAAGATAATCATAATGTAAAATTCTAGAAAATCCTGATTTTACTGAACACCTGAGGAATGACTATAACATTTCCAACAGAGTTCCAACAATAGTAAAATCCTGAGCCTTTACTATTCTCTAAAACTAGAGAAATGCACCAGTCCTTTCATACTGAAGGAACCTCCAAAAGACAAATCATAAAATCACGTCATTAAGCTGTACTTGTCAGGGCCCAAGGGAGAGGAGATAGCAGAGGCAGATTTATCTTGGAAATACCTGGAGAATCAAAACAAAACTAGAAGAAAGTTTTCATATGTTTCTGGATTTCTTCTTCAGCAAAAAGAGTAACAATGGGAAAGTTTCACAAATTAGTAGATAAGTCCCGGCTAACACACAGGTATCCTGGGAGGGGTGTGTTGGGGGAGGTTTAGGACAATCATTTTCCCCTCCTCCCCAATCCCCCCCAAACACACACACGCGACCCCCACAGAGCACTTGAATATTGCTCAGGAAAACTGGGCCACATCAAGATAAACGCTGGCTTCGGGACAGGACCGAAGACCAGCAGCCGTGAGTCCCAGATCATGAGAGCGGCTTCCAGCCTGGGAGCTGGTCACCTGTGAGGGGACAGAAGCCACAGGAGAATGGAGTTGATGAGATTCTCAAATGCTGTTATCACCAACAAGATGCAGACATCCTCAAAACACACCGAAACAGCACAGCACTTGGTCCCTCTAACATGTTGCAATGGGTGTGAGGTGGGGAGTGCCACCACTGGGCATCAGTGCAGAGGGACCACACATTATTTCTGGATAAACAGTGGGGGTCCCCATGCAAGCTGAGGAGTCACTGCCACACAGCACCACCGACTAACTTCTGACGCAACTCTGACCTTCCACACTGATCTGTCAGTGAGAGAAGCCGATGGCTTCAAGGTAAACAGCATCCATCGTTGTCTTATCACAGAACCCTGCTGCCGCGCCAATCAGACCTTCCACAGGCTGCCAGCTCATCGCCATGAATCAGGCGAGGTACTTCCAACCACACTGCGACCCAGACACCCTGAATCCAAGGGAGAAGCAGCCTCATGGACACAGGGTATAAATATATAATGCAAACAAACGAATAATTACTGTAAATGCACGTATGCCAAGTTGGTTAGGGCCAATGAATCCAGTCTTAAAGGTCTTGTTTCCCCCGTAACCACCATTGCTCTCCTCCTTTCCCTCCCTCCCTGACTTCCTCCCCACCTTCCTTCCTCCCTTTGCCCCCTACTGTCCCTCTGCTATTAGTTTTCCTAAGGTACAGTGGCATTTTTCAAACAAATCATCAGGAATTAGGAAGAAGCTTTCTAACACTGTTTCAATAAACTCTCTGAGCCCTTTCCACAACAGACCCATCCTAACCTCTCTCCACGGTAACCTAAAGCCACCAGGCCTTTTCCCTCCAAGCTCAACGTGAAGGTGTAAAGGCCTCTGCTTAGGTCTCCCCGTCTGTGGGCAGAAGTAGCCTTGGCAACGCGACCTGGAAAAGAGACTCTCAGTGAAGAGAGAACAAATTAGAGTAACGAAGTGAAGAGAGAACGTACCAGCCCCTTACCTTTTGTCCTTTATCCTTCTGAAACACAAAGACGGGCGGAGCAATGGCAGGCTTTTCTGCAAAAAGAAAAATTAGTTTTTTTCCCCCCAACACTATATGCATACAGTAAACAAAGCTACATTTGTTTGTAATATGTTAAACATACATATAAATAAAACTAGTAACTCCAGAGAACATCAAATCGCTTAGAACAGCACCTTGACTTGGACGCTTGGATGCACAGGTGCGCTGGGTTTGTGAAAAACACCCAGAATGATGTGACGTGTGCCCTCTGCTGTATGCATTTATTGTCAGTAAGGAGCTTTCCAGACTCACTGAGACTGGGCGTGTAAATGGGAGTGGGAGAGCAGTGGAGAGTGTGGCAGCGCTATTTGGTGCCATCAACCATGGCCTTGCAGGAATGTGGCGCACAGACACTGGCTTTTTATGCGGCATCTCCTGAGTTGCAAATGTTAGAGACTAATTTAGCTTTTTAAAGTTTACAGGCCAGAGGGCAACCAAAAAGGGCCACATTGCTTGTGCTCTTTGCAGAGACAGTTCTGGTAGAACAATCCCAACGCTCAACGTGGACCTCTAAGTGAGTGCTGGTAGGGAGGAAAGGATGTCTGGAGTTGCCAGAGGTCTGAGAGTTCATCTTGCACAGCGGCTGTTGAAGGAAGAAACACTCTGGGGTGTTCTGTTCCTTAATGAGACAAGAGCAAGGCAGCCTGTTATGCCCATGCAACACCATCTGTCTCCTACCCAGGGGCAGCCAGATCCACAGCCCCGTGCCACTCAGCCCTGGAGTGGGTGACAGCCCAGGAGGCCCTGCTGCCTGCATGGGAAGATGAGGACTGCCTCGACCCCACGAGGAGGCGCAGACCACACCTGTCTCATGGCGTTGGGCCTGCATGTACTTTGATGAACCCTGGGGGTGCTCCCAGGGCCTCTTTCACCATTCAGGGCACTGAGGGCCCAGTGTGGAGGCCAAGCAAGAGCAGCTGTGACTCTGATGAGTGCTTGCTGCGGGCCGCACACTGGTGCCTCCGCGGTGAGCAGGATTTGGGCAGAGCCTTGCTTTCGCAGCGCCCCCCATTGTGGGGAGCCAGACATTAGCCAGGAAGCATGCACTGCCTGTGATCATGATGAAGGCACTCTGCCTGGGCATTGACCTGGTCTGCTCTGGAGTCCAGGTGAGGTCCACGAGAAGAGGGGGCTGTGCTGGGGTCTCAAGAAGAGCTGGAAGGGAGAGCAGCAGCATCTTGAAGGCACAGCTTGTGGGGTAATGGGGGTGGGGGCAGGTGGTGGGCATGCTGACTTGCTGGGGAAATGTCATAAAAGGCAAGGGGATGCCTGGCGTTGGTTTAGCTTGAAAGCGAACAGTTTGGGGAAGAGAGAGTGAGGGTGGCCATGGGGAGACCAGGTGGTAGTGACTGAGGTGGAGAGAAAGGGACAGCACCAAGATGACCAAACAGACACCATCCCACTCCTGCAGAAGCAGGACAGACTCTGGTCTTAACCTTGGGGCAACAGTCCACAGCCAGGCAGCCCACTGATGGTGACATTTCCCTCACCATCCTCCCTGAAGCCTCGGCACGCTGGGGTCCAATTCACTGTGTACAGCCAAGGCAAACACTGGGGTGACTGGCATGCACGAGACCCAGGGGCTACAAGGGAGCAGGTGGGGGTCAGAGGGGTCTCCAACCAGACTTCCAGGTTTCCCTAAGCAGACTTCTGGCCAAAACAACGCACAGGTGCCACTTGACAAACGTGAATTAATGCGCCTATGCCAGGCAATAAATGATGTCAAAGGAATGCTGGAGGACTCTGGGACAGAGCAGCAGCATATCCACACCGTGTCTGCTACCAGGATCCTAGAGGCCTTCCGGTGCCACGTCTGTACCCCACAAGCCCAGCCCCGACCTCTGCATTTGCATCCCTGCCAGCTGTCAGGTCACAAGATGCACAGGAAGGAGCCAGGGTTTGAGCCAGTTTGGCACTCGCCAACCCCATTTTCTTTAGGGAGCTACCCACCCCTTGTCCCCCCGTCCCGAGTTCAGATGGTGCAAAGCTCAGTCCTAGCTCCAGGCCTGACAAGGAGAGTCGCGCATGCGTCGGCAAACACGCAGCACATGAACAAGGCCGAGCCTTTCGCTGGAGATCCTGGGGCTGCTGAGCTGCTAGTGAATGACCCTGAGGCTGCCATGCCAATCCCATGTCACCGAGAGGGGCCTTGGACCAGAGCCAACCAGAGGGTAGCAGAGTCACAGAAGGAGCGGGAGGACTAAATCTGGCCTGTGTTCAGCCCTGAGTCAAGCTTGGCCCAAAGCTAACTCTGTCCCCAGACTTTTCAGTGAAGCCAATCAGTGCTAATTTTTGCTTAAGCCAGTTTGAGCTCGATCTCTGCCCCCTGTCACTAACAGACTCCAGTCTGAGAGAGGCGTGGTCCAGTCACTGCAGACTTAATTACACACATGCTGCAGGCCAGCATCTGTGGAAGAGATCTTGGACAGGCCTCAAAGTGACGCTAAGATGCTTTCTTTCTCTTCATAACAAGTGTCACTGCCTGATCCACTCCATATTGATGGGTTTATGGTCTGTCTCACCCATTAAGATATAAACTCCATGAGATCGGAGACTGCTTTGTTCCCCTGGGTACCCAATGGTCTGAGAACAGTACTTGGCACACTGTATGGATTCAACAAACACTTCATGAAGGGGAGGGGAGGGGGACATTAGAGAAAATGTGAGGCGAAGACACTCGGTGCCAGGCTAGTAAGGAAGGGCCAGAAGAGAGAGAACCATTTGGATGGAGAGAAGTGTGCGCTGGTGATGAGAACCGTGTCAGTGGATCTGCAGGTACGCGGAGGGGACTGCAGCTACTTGAGTAACTATGGGAGGCCTGGGCTGGCTGTGGTGCCAAGGTCCTGCCTGGAGCCTTCTGGACACACAGTAGGGCTGGGGGGCATGGGCCAGGAGAGGGCCCCTCTGATGGAGCAACGACCCTGCCCTGTGCCTGGACATGTGACCCAGCTGGAGACAGAGGGAGGCTATGGAAGGGGACGTGAGGGTCCAGCTCTGACAGGAGCCACCCAGAGAACAGAAAGCCAGGGTGACATCCAATCAGATCCTCCGCAATTGCCTCCCATCTCCTGTTCCTGTACCCACTCCTGCCACCATTCAGCCCTCCTTTTCTTCTCTGCCTCTACTCTCACTCCCTCAGATCTGGCCTCCACAGAGCAGCCAGAAGCACTGTCATGAAATGCACACTTAAAACTGCAATGTCGGTCTGGCACGGTGTCTCACGCCTGTAATCCCAGCACTTTGGGAGGCCGAGACGGGTGGATCACAAGGTCAGGAGATCGAGACCATCCTGGCTAACATGGTGAAACCCTGTCTCTACTAAAAATACAAAAAATTAGCTGGGAGTGGTGGCGGGCGCCTGTAGCCCCAGCTACTCGGGAGGCTGAGGCAGGAGAATGGCATGAACCCTGGAGGAGGAGCTTGCAGGGAGGACAGATTGCACCACTGTACTCCAGCCTGGGTGACAGAGTGAGACTCCAACTCAAAAAACTAACAAAAAAAGAAACAAAAAGATCATCGTATAAAATGATGTGTCTGAGGCTTGAAAGAGGTAGTAAGGTTTCATTAACATCCTGACATTTAGTCTTTCTCTAGTTTCCTAGTTAATATTGACAGTAAAGGCCAGGCACGGTGGCTCATGCCTGTAATCCCAGCACTTTGGGAGGCTGAGGCAGGCGGATCACCTGAGGTCAGGAGTTCAAG